>NW_022436979.1:20637664-20820128 GCF_009761245.1 Sapajus apella | reverse complement strand
GGAGACTCCAGTGCCAGGGTGATACACTGCTCTGATTTCCTGACTAGGAGACTCCAATGCCGGGGTGATGCACTGCTCTGATTTCCTGACTAGGAGACTCCAATGCCGCGGTGATACACTGCTCTGATTTCCTGGATTGCTTCTTTGTACCTCTCATTTTGCAGGTAACTTATACAACCCGCTTTGCATTTCCCTTTACAGGTGTTTATCTTATCTTCACCTAGATCATAATTTCCTTGAAGGCAGGCCCTGTGTCATATTGTTATTGCTCTTTTCCCCAGGGCGCTATGAAGCACAGTTTCCTACACAGAGCAGATTTCTAAATGTTACTCTGTTGATGATACTGATAAGTCCCTTAGACACACTTCTTTCCCGTCCTGTCAGTAGTAATTAATTAAGATTACCTGGATGTCTCCATTATTCCTTGAGAGTAAGGTAAGTGCCTTGAAGAGTGTGGGAGGCCATTCGGTGTTCTAAAGGTTCTTTTTATTCTCAAAGAGGAGTTTAGGCACCAGAAATATCTGGCTTATTAAATGAATGTTTACTTGTTTTTGGCCTGAATTTGCCTAAAAATTCATAGAGTGACAACTTGATTCAAAGTATACTTTGATGGCTTCCTGCATCTGTAACACTGCGGGAAATCAAGTACTGTTTTTCAGATAATTTGAAAATACTTGTAAAGGATGGTTTCAGTGCAAATATGAAAAAAGGAACAGGACTTACTGCAGGCACAGGTGGATCCGAAGGAATGTGCAGGCATTGGCAGGACACACTAAGCTCTGGAACACCCTGTATTTGTGTGTTCTCATGCTGCTAATAAAGAGATGCCCAAAACTAAGTAATTTGTACAGGGAAGCGGTTTAATGCATGTACACTGCCACATGGCTGGGGAGGCCTCACAATCATGAGGGAAGGCAAAGGAGAAGCGAAGGTATGTCTTACATGGCAGCAGGCAAGAGAGCTTGTGTGGGGGAAGCACCCTTCATAAAGCCATCAGGTCTTGTGAGACTCATTCACTATGATGAGAACAGCATGGGAAATACCTGCCCCCATGGTTCAATTACCTCCCACCAGGTGGCCCTGCTGACATGTGAGCATTATGGGTGCTACAATTCAAGATGAGATGTGTATTGGAACACAGCCAAACTATATTATTCTGCCCCTGAACCCTCCCAAATCTTATGTCTTCTTATTTCAAAACCAATCATGCCTTCTTAACAGTCCCCCCAAAGTCTTAACTCATTTCAGTATTAACTCAAAAGTCCACAGTCCAAGGTCTCATCTATAACAAGGTTAGCCCCTTCTACCTATGAGCCTGTAAAATCAAAAGCAAGACAGTTACTTCCTAGATACAATAAGGGTACAGCCATTGGGTAAATACAGTGATTCCAAATGGGATAAATTGGCCGAAACACAGGGGATAAAGGCCCCATGCAAGTCTGAAATCTGGCAGGGTGGTCAAATCTTAAAGCTCTAAAATAATCTCCTTTAACTTTATGTCTTACATCCAGGTCACACTGATGCAAGAGGTGGGCTCACACAGCCATGAGCATCTCTTCCCCTGTGGCTTTGGAGAGTACAGCTCCCCTCCTGGCTGCTTTTTTTGTCTGGCATTGCATGTCTGTGACTTTTTCACATGCACTGTGCAAGCTGTCAATGGATCCACCATTCTGGGGTCTGGAGGAGGATGGTGGCCCTTTCTTCATGCTCCACCAGGCAGTGCCTCAGGGGGGAATCTGTGTGGGATCTCCCACCCCATATTTTCCTCCTGTGCTACCCTGGTAATGGTTCTCTGTGAGGGCTCCCCCCACTGCAACACGCCTCTGCCTAGACATCCAGGCATTTCCCTACATCCTCTGAAGTCTAAATGGGAGGTTCCCAAACCTCAATTCTTGACTTATGTGCACCTGAAGGCCCAAAACTGCAGGTAAGATGCCAAAGCTTGGGGCTTGCATGCTCTGAAGCAATGGCCTGAGCTGTACATTGGCCCTTTTCGTCCATGGGTAGGACGCAGGGCACCAAGTCCTGAGACTGTACAAAACAGCAAGGCCCTGAGCTTAGCCCCCGAAACCATTTTTTTTCCTCCTAGGCCTCCAGGCCTGTGATGGGAGGGGCTGCCATGAAGACTTCTGACATGCCCAGGAGATATTTTCTCCATTGTCTTGGTGATAACATTTGGCTTCTCATTACTTATGCAAATTTCTGCAGCTGGCTTGAATTTCTCCTCAGAAAATGGGATTTTCTTTTCTATCACACCATCAAGCTGCAAATTTTTCAAACTTTTATGCTCTGCTTCGCTTTTCAACATAAGTTCCAATTCTAAATCAAATCTTGGTGAATACAGAAAATTGAATGCTTTTAACAGCACCCAAATCACTTTTTGGATGCTGCTTAGAAATTTCTTTCAACAGATACCCTAAATCATATCTCTCAGGTTCAAAGTTCCACAAGTCTCTAGGGCAGGGCAAAATGCTGCCAGTCTGACAGTCTCTTTGCTAAAGCGTAAGAGTCACCTTTGCTCCAGTTCCCAACAAGTTCCTCATCTCCATCTGAGACCACCTCAGCCTGGACTTTATTGTCCATATCACTATCAGCATTTTGATCAAAGCCATTCAAAGTTTCTAGGAAATTCCAAACTTTCCCACATCTTCCTGTCTTCTAAGCCATCCAAATTGTTCCAGCCTCTGCCTGTTACCCAGTTCCAAAGTCAGTTCCACATTTTCAGATATCTTAACAACAGTGCCCACTATCCAGTACCAATTTTCTTTATTAGTCCATTCTCACACTGCTAATAAAGACATACCTGAGTCTGGGTAATTTATGAAGGAAACAGGTTTAATGGACTCACAGTTCCATGTGGCTGGGGTGGCCTCACAAACATGGCAGAAGGCAAAACAGAAGTGAAGGCATGTCTTACCTGTGGCAGGCAATAAAGCTTGTGCAGGGGAACTGCCCTGTATAAAACCATTAGGTCTCATGAGACTTAACTATCACGAGAACAGCACAGGAAAGACCCACCCCCATGATTCAATTACCTCCCACTGGATCCCTCCCATGACACATGGAAATTATGGGAGTTACAATTCAAGATGAGATTTGGGTGGGGACACAGCCAAACCATAGCACACCCCAACAACTTTGTTTTACAGAGAGAGTAAAGTGAAAATCTTTTCTTGAAAATATTTATAAGCCCGTGTTTTCACTGGGTCAGGGGAAAACCTCCTCATGCTTGCCAGTTTCTACAGTGGTAAATCACTGTTTCCTTCTTTCTTTCACCCATGGTCTCCATTGTTTTAAGCAGTGGCTGGAACTAAAAATACCCCGCTTGTCGACCAGAACATCATGTGTTCCCCACATTGAAACTTATATATGCAGAGCTTGCTTTAGCTAATTCTACTATGCAAACATTGAAAACTGTGCTAGCTTTGCTATGCTCAACAATTAGTATCTAGTTTTCTGACTGACCTACTGAGATTTTTCTTCCAACTACAAAGCTTCCATCCTATACCTTGAGAGGAAAAATTCAGGGCAGAAGGGAAGGAAAATTTTGCCTTTCTGCAGTTTTCCCTCTAAAGTTAATGGTCAGCTTAAAAACATAATTGCCATTCTTCCACCATGCAGTCGAAAGGCTGCACACATTTAGTGCAACTCAATGCAACCACATGGCTAGAGGAAATCAGTGGAATGGTGTCGCCAGGGCTGCTTTTCCACATTTACCCTTGCTCAGTCCTTTTATTCAATATTCCACCTTGAGTTTGTCTTCCAGTGCTATCTACCTTTCAGCACCGAATCCAGAGTCTGCTCTTTGAGGCATTCTAATTTTCTCACATTTAACCTTTAAAAAATTGACAGTTTTTCTCGTCTTTACAATTTTATGATTTTGGAGTCCATAAAAGCAGGAAATAAAATGCCATTTTTTTTTTCCAAATTAAAAAAAAAATCTGAAAAGAGAACAGAAAGCCAATTGCTGGACTGTCAAGACCTTCCATGTTAAGACACTGAATAATGAAATCAAAACAGATCAAGTATAGGTCAACTCATATTTGCATTCCAGCATTTCTTTAAAATAATGTGACACATGAGGATTTTCTGCAGTTCTGAAATGCCTCTTATTTTTAAAATCTTCTAAAACATTATTTATATTTAGCCATTGTTTAATGAATATTGTCTTGCAGAGGAATGTTCTAAAATATAAGACTAGCTAAGAGTCATAAACTTTACATCATTATTATTCATTAAATTTGCTTAAAAATCTTGTAAAAGGTTTTCATACACTTTATCATCTGTGAATATTGGATTCAAGTACTCAGCGGTGCACTCCATATCAAGCAATAAGAGTACATATAGCATAGAAGAGCTATGTTTAGACACATGGTCAGTTATAAGGTACACATGGAAAATATATTTGAAATTAAAACTCGGAAAGTCTTAGAAAAGTCTGGATTTTCTAAAACACTCAGTTACCCATGAATGAAAGATTCTGTGTATGTGTGTAGCTCTGTTTGTTTTCTAACAAGCCATTTATTCTAAGTAGTTGGACAGCTAATTAGCAAGGACAAAGGCTCTGCTTGGCATGTAGTGCTCCCGAGTGCCCTTGTCGGGGGAGACTCTGGTCAACTGTTTGTGTCACACTTCAGCAAGTTAATAGGTAACTACTTCTCATTTTTTGCATTTTCAAAATTCACTATGAAGAAAGATCAAAATGTAATGTTCAGAACTATTAACATTCTAAATGTTAAAAATCAGCAACATTTATGAGCTCCTTATATGGAACAAGATATTAATAAACTGAGATCTAGCTATGGAAGAAACTAAGTCTGCAACTATATAAGTTTTTCAATTATCTGTGCACATGTATAATTAACATTTTTTGGTCATGGTATCAATGTGTAAAATCATAGATTAGTATTTGAAGGGTAATTGGAGCCTATACACAGACAAGCACATGCTCACAGGCCGCTGCACACAGACATGCTGCATTACCCTCCCCAAGGAAGAAACCTTCCTCTAGTTGATTTTCCACATAATTTGTCCCAAAGGAATTTATGGGCCCTTGGTTATGGTGACCAATCCCCCACTCGGCATTGTCGTCTCCAGTGCCACTCCAACCTCCCCTGCCCGATCCCCCAGTCGCCCCCACCAATTAAAAAACACCTCTCAGGAACAATTAATGTTGTGGGGTAAAACAAAAACACATGCAAAACCACCTGAGACATAGGAGTCTAGGAACTTGGAAAGACTTAAGCTATGGGTGAGCAATGCATTTGTTGCGACAGTTTAGTGATGAAGGATTTGCGATCAATTGAACCTAACACTGCACCTGCTCTTGCCATGACCTTTGTTGCCATGATGACATTCTGCTAAGGAAAGAGAAGAATTTCTAAAACCTTCAGTCATTCATAAATAAACTCTCCTATTACATGGTATTAGCTAATTTTTCTTGGTGCCAATGCCTATTTTATTTGTACATTGTTACTATTTTTAACACAACACCTGATTATATCATTATTCTTACTTAAAAAACCATGCTCCAAAGAGTTAAAGAAAAATAACTTTTTGGCAGGCCATGGGAAGGAAGTAGTGAGCCCTTTGTGACTGTGGAGGGATTGATGAGTGGGGTCCATTTAAAGGCAATTCCCCTGATCTTAGCTGCATATGGAAGGGAGCTCCATCCTAGAAAAATCTGCTGGCTTGGCAGAGGAGCTGCTATTGAAAGAAATTGGTTACCAAGTGTTTATTACATTTTATGTTTTCCTCTCATCATAATCCTTCATAATGTATTTAAACAATTACTTGCCAAAATATCCAAACTTCTGAGGCTTAGAAAGGGACCCCGGGCACATTGAAAGAGCTATGAACCCCTATTTGGGCAAGAGGGAGAAGAGTTTTTTTTTTTTTTTTTTTTTTTTTTTTTGCTATTGTTGTTATTTAATCACATATTAACTTTGCAGTTATTGAGTGTTTCCAATTTAACATGAACAACCAAATGTACTTAGAGAGACATATTAGGTTATTATGAGCTTTTCATACCCTGTGTACTCCACAGTCACTGACTGTGTCTCGTTGGGGGCAGAAGGTGTGAGTCAGTGCCTCTTGGGAACTTTCTGGGGTGAAGAAAAGGTTAGCAAACTTCTCTCTGTAAGTAATTCTCGCATATAGCCTAACATTATATTGGTATGTAATAGCCCAAATAAAATACCATCTGCTCTGTCCTCTTTTTCTACTTTATGTTCAGAGTAACTCAGCTAAGCTGAAAACCTCCGTTTTTCAAGCATACCCAGCACTATTTTTGCCAATTATGTTGAAAATATGTATTAGATGCTTTGTCTGCATTTAAGGCTTTATTTCTTGAAATTTTTACCTTTATTAGGCAGGAACTACTGTTATCCTCATGTCACAGATGAGGAAAATTGAGCCTTCAAGATTTAAGTGACTTATTCAAGATCATTCCATTAGCAAAGGGGGCAGGAACAATGTTTTAATCCAAGCAGGTCTGACTTCAGGGCCCTTTTTTCTATTGTTATCTATTGGCCTATCTCTCTCTCTCTCTCTCTCTCTCTCTTTCTCTAATCTACCTGTTTATCTATTTATGTATGCCTCTGTATGTGTGTATGTATCTATCTATCTATCGTCAATCATCTAGCTAGCTACCCAGCTAGCTATGAGGGTATGGAAAGGTTCGCTCTCTATCTTACATATGACAAGCTAGTCTCAAATGCATAGTCATCCTTATTTCTTAGGTCACTAATACAATTTAAGAACAAGATGCTGAAAACTTCTCAGAAACTCTCTGTACCTGGATGAACTTGTTGACTGGGCCTCACTATACATTGATTAAAGAGTCAGTCATTTTCTTGGTAGATTCCCAAAATCAGCATCCAAATTTCCTTCCTTTTGAGTTATTCTTTTGCCTGAATGATATTATCTAGGGTGCCAGTGCTCAGGATTCAAGTGCAAGGGACAGGGCTGTCACTCTTCTGGATGGAGACACCAGTTTCATTCCTCTGTGTTCACGAGCACCTGACACTCCTCTGGGGCAGTGCCTTATGCCCACACACAGGTTCTCTGAATGAGTGTCTCCAGAAAGCAAACCTTGCTTCTGCCAGGATGAGGAGAAGCAATTTCCCATGACTGCGTGGGATCAGGGAGCCTAAAACAATTTCTATCTATTGGGAGCCTAAAATGGCTTCTATCTAAGCCTATTGCTATGAGCTCATTCTTATCTAGTATTTGGAGGGCTTGGAGGTACCTCCGACCCTGACTTGCGACCGACAGTCAAGTTTTGAGGATTTCTTTGTGTTTCACTCAACTCCTACCAGTGCCATATACTCAAATACCTCCTCTTCCTTCAGATACACTCCAAATGCTCCATGCTCCATGAAGCCCTAGTTTGTTTTCTTCTTTTTTTCATTCAAGTATGATCACTTTGTCTGCAATGTTATATTCACGTTTAATTATGCCCATTCCTTTTCAGGACTAAATCTGAAAAATGTGCTTCACACTTCTTTAAGTATCTAGCACAAAACATTCAGCAGCACATTTCACGTAGGAATAACAATAGCCAGAGGATAGTTGTTTACATGTTTCCTTCATTTGGTCATTACAGCATAAGAAGAAAAATCTTTCCTAGCGACTATACATTTTTTATAGCTTTGCTTCATAATTAACAGAAGTGAAACAAATTTGCTAAGTTTTATAATGTGTAAGTGCCTACTTTGGGTTAGACACACATCAACGCTAATTTTCACAACAACCCTGCAAGACAGGTATTGTTATACTTATTTGACAGCTGATGGAACTGGTGCTTGGAGTTTTAACACGCATGTAATAAACAAATCTTTGTGAGTATTATTATCCGGTTTCTGCAAGTGAGAAAAACAGTCTTCGGAACCGCATTTCTCATAACATGATATGTAAAACTCTGGTGGTCTCTGAGACCCATTTTGGCATCTCCAATACTGTTTCAAGGGCTTCATGAGGTCAAACCATTTTTTTTCTTTTTCTTTTTCTTTTTTTTTTTTTTTTGAGACAGAGTCTTGTCCAGTCACCAGGCTGGAGTGCAGTGGCGCAATCTCGGCTCACTGCAACCTCCACCTCCTGGGTTCAAGTGATTCTCCCACCTCAGCCTCCCGAGTAGCTGGGACCACAGGCGTGTGCCACCACGCCTGACTTATTTTTTTTTTTTTTTTTTGTATTTTTAGTACACACAGGGTTTTACCATGTTGGCCAGGATGGTCTCGATTGCTTGACCTCATGATCCACCCACCTCGGCCTCCCAAAGTGCTGGGATTACAGGCGTGAGCCACCGCGCCCGGCCGAGGTCAAACCATTTTAATAATACCGTGTTTTTCAGAGGTTTCATGAAGAGTGACTATCACTGACCGCTAATGGAATGTGTGCTTGTGTATTCTTGCATTTAAAAAATTTCTCAGTTTAGATTTTAATATGGCATATATATATTGATAGAGTCTACATATATATATATATATATATATATATATATATACACATAAACTCCTGAAGCCCTAAATAATTTTTAAAGTGAAAAGGTATCCTAAGACCAAGAAGTTTAACAACTGCTGCCTTAAAGGGATACATTCCTTATATCCCACAAGGAATACAGCTGATTTCCAGTTGAAATGAATTGGCAGTACAGATATTCTGTGACCTCCATAGTAGACTCTGTCTCTCACATGGCTTTCATGGTATTTTTGGATATCAGAATCTTCTCAAATTTAGCAGATATTTAACTTTCCTGGAGCATAGGCTCTATATATCCAATAGAACAATTTTGTCAATTGGTAGTCAAATTATATTTACCTAAGTTAGTCAACCGTTTTACATGAAGACCCACAGATTTCTCTTTTCATTGACAGATGCATTCAATATTATCACAGAAATTCACCTGGGATCCAATTTGCTTCGGGGTATTTGAGATTGTAAAATGTCACTGTGAGGCCAGCAGTGATGTCTGTACAACACACTTTGCTTTGAGGCCTCTTGTTTGTCATTGGCTTTTACTAAACAAAGTGACTTATTTGGAAGTTAACATCTTTGATATTTACAATATAAAAAAATAAAAATTTCTTACAAAGAGTTTTTGAAAAGCCTAGGTATAAGAATTATTAAATCCTTTTAGGTTGTTGCCTGGCTGATGATTGGAAATCTACCTAGGAAAGCTGCCGAATTTGACATTTTTGCGTATAATACCTGCTAGAAAAAATTTTACAAAGAGTATTTTTTTTTAAGCTACTGAATTTTAAGTTTCTGTCAACTAGACACTGTTTTTCTAGACATTTAGGCTTTACTCTTCTGGAAATAATAATGGAAATTTTTTTCTGAGTTTTAAGTGTATATTTAGCACTAGAAGACTCACAATAAATTCTTAATATTTTACAAAAATTATCATTAATGAGATGTTGAAGAGATTATGTCAAACTTCAGGTTTTATTTTAGGGATCCAAAATTTTGACTCAGAAAAGATTAAATTGAGAGTTAAAAAAAATTAATCTTGATGATCTTTTCAAAATTCCTTATATCAAATATCTAACAAGTGAGTACATTCCAACATCCCAGCAATTTTATTTGCACCAGATTCCCTGGAGTGTGTGAATAATACTGACTGCTGCAGCTGAACTGACAGTGCAACAATCCACATTGATCATTAAGATAACTGAAATGAGCAGACCAGCCATGGGGCAGTTTGTTTATTTCATGTATATAGATATAGGTTTAATTCCCAGCACAGAAGTCTCAGAGAAATATTCCTAATACAAATATATATTTTTTGACTGAGTACACATTAAAGGGCCATTTTCTCTTATGCTGTAGGGAACAAGTGCTCAGGGAAATGGTCTCAGCATGTTGACACTGCATTTAAGGTTTGTAATGAAGTATCTTATTCTCCGCCCTACGGGTTAGAAACTGGACTCTGGATTTCCACACAGAGAAATGATCTGCAGGTGTTCCAGTTAGGAAGGCGAGATCCATGGTCCTCCTAATGGGAATAAAATGCCCCCAGCATTGTAATTATAATGCTTTCTGAATTTTTGTAATTTGCTTTCTCCACATTTAGTTTCAAGCAAGGTTTGAATTATGTAGGAGATAGACGCTTCCAAAAAAATTTCCAACTAAAAGTTGTAACTCTCCTCTAAAATTTTCTTGAGTGAGTACAAACTCTGACAGTATCAACTAAAACAAGGGTTGATTCTAAGAAAACAACTGGTTAAGAGGTGAGTGACATTTGCTGTCTGCAATCAGTATTTGTGAAGTGTGAGACAGGTAATATTTGAAAGAATATTCATCAAGAATTATGAGAAAAGTTTCTACATAGCAAAATGACTAAATCCCAAGTTACAACCTGAATCCATTAAGTATGTTTTTTGTTTGTTGTTGTTGTTTTCTTTTTTAAAAAAGACTCTAGAGTCCAGTTAATGCAAAAGACCTTGGACAGAAGGACTGGAGTTTATAAAAATGAGACTTGGCTTTGGTTTTGGTGAGCAGCTAATTTGAAATACTGTAACACTTTTTTAGGTGAGTTTAGTATGCCACAATTTCTATGAAATCTACAGGTTAGATAGTCACCTTCTGTCCTCCTTTTAACTATAATCTTTCAGAGCAAAATGACTTAATTGTTCTTTCTATGAATATTGGATATTGATTTCTTTTTGTGTCTAATTGGAAAATAAGAGTTGCCTGCTATTTTTCTTAGAAAAACAAAACAAAACAAAACAAAAAACCCCACAATGAAAACATCAATTATTTGTGATCATCAGTGTTCATTAGTTTTCTAACACAAATACTTGCTGTTTTCATTCATGCCATGGTTTCTAAATGGAACACTGAATCACATTGGAAAGGCGTCCCTTTTCAGAAACCCTCCTCTTCCTTCTGTGCTTGAAGGGTTCCCTTCATTTTTGGGCATGCCAGAGTTCTTGAAAGTTCTTCTGGAGTAGCCAATCAGCTGCAAGGAAATCTGACTGGCAGCTTGCGGCCATGTAGAAGGACTTTCTTATTTTTGTATCTATGTCAGTGCAAGTTTACTCTTAATGTTGTCATACTATGTGAGAATCTTTTTGACAAAAGTGTCAAGTTTCAGAAAGACTTTTTTAAAGAGTGAAGTCAAAGCTGTTCTGACAAATAATTTCATATTTGTTCCACATAATTTTGAAAGAATTTTACGTGTACTAAAGTTATTTCATATCACCATTATATTTAGCACAATATTAGGTATACAGCAAACACGGTATGGGAAGTAGTAAACAATTAGTACATTGAATTTGTTTTTAAACATTCTAAATATATATACAGACACAGGGGATACACATACACAAAAACAGTTGTAGCTCTGAAGTCTTCTTTTTTTGCTGTAATGATTTGCGCATTATTCAACATAAATGATCCATCACTTACATGCATTATTTCCAATAAAATCTTATATTATTAATGTCCAATACGTGGGCACATTTATCTCCAATTGACAGCACGCGGGGCTGTAACTGGGTGATGTACTCAGATACTGACTTGTGCGTGTAAGTGTTGCTTTGTTTTGTTCTTCTCCCCCACCCCCACCCCACAGGCACACATTTTAACCTGTTTCTTTCATTCAAGAAGATGGCACAATGTTTTAGGAGAGGGGCAGGACAAAAAGTCTAAGTTCTTTGGAGAAATTAGAGAGTTTTCAGATGAAGTAGAAGAAATGTACAAGAGAATTAGCTCACCAAAGTGGAGTATCTTGGAGCTGGAAGCAAGAGAAAAGAGCTGTTCCCCCACCACAAATTAGAAAAAAGCTTTCAATGGTAAGGGGAAAAAGAGAAGGCAAATATATATTTTGAGGTGCTGTATCAGGGGAGTCCCAGCCCCAGATTTCTGGCATGCTTCCTGGAGGCTGTGAGCCTCCAGGTGAGTGTGGATTCAAAGAGCAGCTGGCAGAGGGAAGTAGGAGCAGTTTCAAAAAGATCTTGTCCCCAAAGTGGCAGATAATCTGCAAAAGCTGTGGACCAGGATGGAGTAATGTGAGATGAGTCAACAGCTGACTCAGCGGTAACACGGGTACTGAGGACTCTGGGCAGCATCCCTCCTCTCCACCCCCACACCCTTGACAACTTTAAGACATAGAAATGGTCTGTGACACCACCACATGGTGGGTAGAAATCCTCAACCTGACAAGGCTGTGTTCTACCAGCCCTGTAAAACAAGGATTTTCTTTTTCTTTTTTCCAAAGGAAGGAAGGAGAGATGGAGGGAGGAAGAAAATAAAGCAAGAGAGTAAGAAGGGAAAGAAGGAAGGAAAGGATAAAGAAAGAAGAAGAAAGGAAGGAAAGGAAGGAAGGAAGAGAGGAAGAACAAAAGTTCTCTAAAAAGTAATTTGGAGGAAAGAGACTATTCCAGTGAATAGTTTGCCTCCAGTTTAAAGTGAAGATGTATTCCCCAAACAAAAGTTTAACATCAGAAATGTATCTGGTTAAATAGCAAATTTATATGCTTACATTGTGGATTTTGGATTCTGAGATTTCCATCTGGGGCAAACATATTACCCTCACATTAAAGAAGAGTAATAGGATGTCTGAAGAATTTAAATAACTTCCTCAGGAAGATAAAACTGATAAGCAGCCAAGCCAGATAAGAATGCTGGTCTGTCTGACTTCCAAGATGCATAACCCGCTTACTATGTTTTCCTATGTTGACATGTTTTACTACATTTCTTATACTCCAGGATTAGAGCAATAGCCCAAGAAATGGAAGCCATCTGCAAAGACAGCACATGGAGAGTTGTGCCTGGGACGAGGAGAGTAAATCTAATTTAAAAGGAGAGTGGGCAGCCTGCAGACCAAAATCTAATGCTCTAGTTCAGTTTACAAATCATAAACCTGATGACTTGAATTCTGCTAGATTCGCCAACTATTGCTTAACTGGATGAAAACGTGTAGGAAAACGTGGTACGGCCACTACACCAGTACCCAGCCATTCACGAACCTGCACACTCATGTACAAGATTTTAAAACAGAATTAAAACCAGATTCATGGCCGTAACGCTGTTTCCTACTGTCAGGCCTCAACCAGATAGTTAAAAAAAGTATGATATTATATGACATGTGTATGTCTGTTAAAGACCAAGCAAACTCAATGCCTTCCAGAAGCTGATAAGGCATTCATGTCTCCATTGTAGTTCTTAAGAACATACATTTGTTGCTTGAGTTCAAGCTTATTTTCTATGTTATCTCAGAATTTTTTGAAGCATATTCCTGGTTTATACTTCAGCACTTTCTTTCCTCCAGATTTCCTAGTTTGCATTTTTCAAGGCTGCTGTCAATTTTTGGTTATTTCCCACTTGATTGACACTTCCTTTTGTTAATTTGACCTTCACATTTATCTTTGCACCATCTTTGATTTGAGTAATCTCTATTTCGTTCATTGGATTGAATCAATAAGTTTTTAACTTATGTCTTTGGGGATGTGTTGGTTGTGATTTCAAATCTCATTCCTGTGTTCCCTGTATAATGAGAAAGCATCATTATTTTGGGAAGTGGTGATTACCGAGAGAATGGAGCAGTAAATGGACATTCTCTATTGCAATCTAGGCCAATTCAAATAAAAGTCAGGGGGATGACTTTTCTATTGGTGTGTTTATCACAGGCATCACAGCACACAGTCTGAAAATAATAATTACTGTCATAATATCCAACATTATTGTGCCAGGAACCTTTCTCTTTTTATTTTGTGTGTCTTGCTTTGTTGCCAAATGCCAGGCTGGAGTGTGGTGGTGTGAGCTCAGCTCACTGCAGCCTCCATCTCCCGGGTTCAAGCAATGCTCCTGCCTCAGCCTCCCAAGTAGCTGGGACTACAGGCGCGCACCACCAGACCCAGCTAATTTTTGTATTTCTTAGTAGAGACGGGGTTTCACCATGTTGGCCAGGATGGTCTTGATTTCTTGACCTCATGATCCACCCGCCTCAGTCTCCCAAAGTGCTGGGATTACAAGTATGAGCCACCATGCCTGGCAGTGCCAGGAATCTAAGGGACTTATTTGTATGAAGATATATAATCACTATCAGAACTCTAAAAATCAGGTACTATTATTAAGCCCCAATTTACACATGGGAAAACAACAGACGTTAGACAGCTAGAAAGTGGCAGAGTCAAAAGTCTTTTTTATATGTGTGTGTGGTGTGGTGTGTGTGTGGGGGGGTGGGTTAAAGGGTATGGTTAGTAAAATCACTGCTAAACCTTAATGAAATGTTACTTAAATGTCAGATGAGAAGATGTCAAGGTCTGTTCCTGAAGAAAAGTGTGGATTCCCTTCTCTCCAGACAGCGTCTCCCCAGTTCTTCATGGGTAAGTCAAGAACCCTTCCCACCCTCCTCGTTCTCCTTGTGTGACAACTCATTCACCTTAGGTGGTGACCACAATGGATGGGCTGACTCAAAGGCCATTGCCTCGGTGACCCAGGCCTTCAGTTTCAGTAGGAATGCATTTGTCTGAGCCTAGGCCATGAAAATATAAGTGACTTTTTAAAGACTCCAATTGACTTGAACAGTAAATATAATTTTGGGAAGAATGTGGGTCAGACTATTTGCTAAAGTGACTGTGAAATCTACTCGGAAGTTCAGGAGTTTTGGAGGCGTAAAACCTAGAAGGTAAATCTCAGCTCTACCGCCAGCCAGTTGAGGGGCTCTGGACAAATATCTTCTTTAATGCTCAGTTTCTTCATCTGTCAAATAGGAAAGACTACTGTTCAAGTTTTTGGGAACTGTTAGAAACAAGGCATAGAAACATCCATGCCCGTAGGTTCTCAATGAGTTTTAACTATATTTGTATCCAAAAGAAAAAAAATCCTACAAATGAAAGGAGAGCATTTACAAATACTTTGTCTTAAACAGCATTTATTTCCCACAAAAATAAAATATTTAGCATATTTTCCTGAGCCCACAGAATCACAAATCTATGGTGACTGATAATATAATTGAATAGAATGGCTGAAACTAATGTTAATCAATGGCAGCCACATACTGTAATTCACACATCATGGTCAGCATTAAGGAATTAAAACCACTAACCTGTTTGGAGGGTCTTGTTCTGCTGTAGTGGTTCCCATCTTGAAAATTTGCAATCCTAAGGGTGCAAGGAGGTAGCAAGAGGACTGAGTAAGGTCCTCTTAGAGAGCTGGGCTGCTATCACAAAATACCGTACCCTGGGTGGCCTAAACAACAGATGTTTATTTCCCACGGTTCTGGAGTCTGGAAGGCTGAGATCAGGCTGCCAGCACTGGTGGGTTCTGGTGAGGCCCTCTTCCTACCTTGCAGATGGCTGCCTTTTGGCTGCTATGTTCTTATGTGACTTTTCCTTGATGTGTGTGTTTGGAGAGAGAGCACTCTGCCTCTTCCTCTTTGATCCCATCATGAGGGTTCCACCCTCATGATCTCATCTAAAGTTAATTACCTTCCAAAGGCCCTAACTCCAGACAGCGTCTCATTGGGGGTCAGGGCTTTGACACGTGGATGAGGGGCAGGATGGGGGACCAACCTGCAGACCATAACAGAGCTCTTTTAGACACTTCCAAATAGTGACATTGGGATTCACAAATTTACACTCTCTAAAGCAGCTCAGGCTAAGGAAAAAACACAAAATTGTTTGCTTCTGGCTGAGAGTTTATCAGCCATGTGTGGTAACAAATAGTTGTCTCACCTGATCATGAATTTTGATTGATAGATCTGATTAATAAAAACAAAATTATTACTGAATGAAATGCAATTTAATAGAATAAAAATATTTCAAAATACGGCATCTTTGGTGCTGGAAAGAAATTCCAGAATAATTTCAGGTCTTGATAAAAAGAATGGCAGCCCCAATTTCAACAGAAGTCGGGACATGCCCAGGACATGAGTGGTTGTTTGCTCTCCTTGCAGTGTGACCTTTCTAGCAGCACTTAAGCAGATAACAACAATTTTCACAATAAAATATAAGGAATTCCTGAAAGAGTGGAAATTTGTGACCGGCAAAGGTTATGGATCAAGTTCTCAGGTAGCCTGGTGAAACATTCTCATCCTGTAGACAGGAATCAGTTTTAGAATGTAGGTGTTCCAGCGTGTCCGGTTTCTGCTGTGGAGACAGGCAGTGGAGAGGACGGATGTGGATGTGTCACCACAACATGGCAGGGTGAGGAGCGGCTGAGTTTCCTATTGCACGAGTGAGGGAAGGCACGTCGGACTAAACAGTGAAGGCTGCAGCACAGCAAGATGTTGCAGCATGGTGCAATGAGGGGAGTATGTACTTGCAAGACACAGGAGTGGGAAAAATGAGGAGTTCAGGAGAAAGAGTAACATCCCTATAAGGCTTACATCAGATAATCACAGCTGGTGATGTAGTATCTTGTCAAATCAGTTCATAAAGAGTTTCGAAGTTTTCAGCTATAGATGCAAGTAGATCAAAACCCCCAACCACCTCATGACAAGTATTGACAGTGGTCCCCTAGTCTTTCTTCCTGCTTGTAGAAAAGACTGGCTAGAATGACCCCCAGAAGAATGAGACCTCCTTTTGAAGACTTTTAGCAAAAAAAGATTTCTGTCTCCAATTCCCTCACTCAAAAAAAGCGGTGCCTGTTTGGCCCCTACAATTTACAAAATGCTTTTCATACATTTTCATAATTGGATCTTAACAACAGGTGAGGTGGGAGAGACACAGTTTCTTCCCACTGCAAACAAGCAAGGGAGCTCATCTGAAAATGTAGCCAAGATCGAGCTTCCAATTACAGAAATGAGTTAGGTCATTCATACAGGTCTTCCAGTTCCTAGCTCTTTCAGCTAAGTCATGTTGCCGCTACAAAATCCTATCAAAAACTACCCTTCATTCTCAAACTAGATATCTCATACGGTAATGAAAACTCAGTTTTTCTTGACCTATAAGAAATGAAGATAGAAATATTATTGGCGGCCACCTGAAGCAGTTTGTTATTATATCAACTCATTCTTTTAAAAAAGAGGATTAAAAATTATACTGCATAATTGTGTTAAACTTTCTACTTAGGCCCTATTTTCTAACTCTTTAATAATCTTAGGTGGGACTCATTTCACCATCTAATTACTAGAATTTGTGGTAGGCAGTGAGATAGTTACTTTACTATTTCTTGCAAAATAGTCTTTCACAATAAGATAATTATGTGTAGAAAAAATGGACAGTTAAGAACATAACAGCACCTATCTTCTATAAAAGAATGAGTAAGAGAACTTCTGACAGAACGATCATTAAAATTGTTCTTTCACAATACAATGCAGTGAATTTGAAGTTAACAGTAAAAGAATGTGTTTAAATTTAAAATAGTTAAGAACAGCCTTAAAGAAGTGTTACTGTTCTTATAATACTATGCTTTAAAATTATAGTTCTTGTTTTCAAATGTTAAAATTGGGAATTTTATATTCTGGCACCACATCTTCAAACATCTTATAGTATTATGTGGTTAAATGAAATAATGCGTTTAAAAACATTTTAGAGGTATAGCACTATGAAAAATAGGAGTTAATAACAGTCATTGCGGAGTGAGTGCTTTGCATTTGCACATTAGCCGTGCACACATATATTTGTTTGCTTGTTTGATAAAGTAGGTATTATAATCCATAATTTATGGTCAAGTAAGTTGAAGTGCTAAGAAGTTAGGAGACTCCTCCAAATATCACACAGCTTTTTGCTGAAGTCAGGGACCAGACTCAGTCCTTTTGTTTCACAGCTGGGACTTGCTTCATTTGTTCCACTTTCCCTTTGTATCTATTCTGCATGATTCATGAAGCAATTTTCTACCATCTATCCAAGCTAAAAATGTAGATGACATTCAATTTTAAAAGTTTTAGTCCCTTTTGTCTCTTCTGTACTGACAGAATGTACAGAACGCCCTTATAATAAGAAATTGCCTTTTTACACATTCAGAATATTAAAACTCATGCGTTCACTCCATTTTCCCACACGTTAGCTATCATCTTTGACGTGTATGTACTGGATTTTATTCTTTCCAGAAGGAGTGTAGTGAACCGTCTGTATTTAGCATGGTGGTCACCATTGCCCAGAACAGTGAATTACTCTTGACAACTCTTGGAGAAAGGAAGCTTCCCCTCCTCTGAAACTCAGATGGGGTTCCAGTATGCAGCCCCCAGCGCAGCTTGAAGAGCTTCAGTAGTTCACCATGGCCACTAGTCGTGTTCCCAAGGGCCTGCCCATTTCATAAACCCTGCGTTGCAAAGGTTTGTTTTGAGAAGCGGTAGAGAAAGTAGTTTGGATTCTGAGATTGGTCAGTCATAGATTTGAGTCCCACTCTACCATTCCACTTGCTAAGTGGAAATGGCTTAACTCCTTCAAAACTCAGTATGTCTAGTTGGAGTATGGCACTCATAATTAGTGAACAGAACTCCTATGAAAATTACAAATAGTGGAAGCTACTTAGCACCATGCCTAGTACACAGCATGTAGTCAATATATTGGGGCTACTTTAAAAAAATAACTTTACGCTAAATTTTAGGTGGTATACAGACTGAGAAGGTATCATATTTTTCTCAAAAAATTTGAAGATATTGGTGAGGTGCCCTGGCTTACACCTGCGATCCCAGTGCTTTGGGAAGCCGAGGCAGGTGGATCGCTTGAGTTCAGGAGGTTGAGACCAACCTGGCCAACATGGTGAAACACTCTCTCTACAAAAAATTAGCCGGGTGTGGTGGTGTGTACCTGCAGTCCCAGCTACTCAGGAGGCTGAGGCAGGAGGGTCTCTTGAGCCGGGGAAGGCCAAGGCTGTAGACTGTTGTGAGCCATGATTGCCCCAGTGCACTCCAGCTTGTGTGACAGAGTGAGAGCCTGTCTCAAAAAAAAAAAAAAAAAAAAGAAAAAGAAAAGAAATTGGGAGATGAATTACTAATAGTTACATGGAAAACTAAGCCAACAAATAAACAAGACAATTATTTACTTAGGAAAAACAAAACAAATGGTACCTGACAGTAAAATCGGATCAAAGTAGACGAAGTCGTTCCGATATAACTTAAGTTTACCTAGCAATAAAAATGTAAATTCCAATAAAAAAGAAATTTAGGTGGTAGAACTTTTACTTCTTTTGGGAACAGAGTACACAGAAAGTGTATACATATAAATGCTCAAAATACTTATACCTCTAAGGCAACTCCCTTCTTTAAGTTAAGAATGAGTCTTCCTTCATATGTGTTTATTCCTTTAAAATTTAGGATTATTTGAATGGTTCAGAGCCTAAACTACCGAATTAGAATTCTGATTTAGAATACACTTCCTGGCTGGGCCTGGTGGCCTACGCCTGTAATCCCAGCACTTTGGGAGGCCAAGGTGGGTGGCTTGCTTGAGGTCAGCAGTTCAAGACCAGCCTGGCCAACATGGCAAAACAACATCTCCACTAAAAATACAAAAATTAGCTGGGAATGCCTGCCTGTAATCACAGCTGCTTGGGAGGCTGAGGCAGGAGAATCACTTGAATCCAAGAGGCAGAGATTGCAGTGAGCCCAGATTGCCCCGTTGGATTCCAGCCTGGGTGACAGCTCCAGACTCCATCTAAAAAAAAAAAAAAAAAAAAAAATAGACTTCCTGACTTGATTTGCATTTTCTGGCTGTGTGACTTTGGGGGAAGTGACTTAAATTCCCATGCTTCAGTTTTATCATCTGTAGAAACAAGGATCACACAGTTTCTACTTCATAGGGTTGTTGTGATAAATTCAGGAATAAGGTATGTAAAATGTGTAGAACAACGCGGAACATGCAGTCAGCACTACCTAATGGTTAGCTGTTAATGTCATCAACATAGAGTCATTTCATAATTTCTCCTCTCCTTTATAAAGAAAGATCCCCCTCATCTCATCTGATTTCTCATCATTTAGAACCTTGCATTTCCGGGCTTTTTCCAACAACCTAAACAAAATAATTTGTTTTTTTTACTTCCCACTTTATGTCTGCGGCCCTCTTCTCGGTTACGGGAGGGTGTGATTTATGAGGGTTCATGAGTTGCAGTTCATGTGCAACTCATGAACTGCACCCACAGTGGGGCTCCAGGCATTCAGGTGCTGGGGGCTCAGCGTGGCCTGGGGCCACGGGGAAGGCTGGTGTGGAGGATGTGGGCAGAGCTGGCCTTGGCTCACAAAGGGCAGGGGCTCATTCCAGTCCCATGGAATGCACAAAGAAGTTATGGGACGAGCTTGTGACATTTGGTGGAAAGCCTCTGCTTGAATATCCCACAGGCACCTCCAATTCTACGTTGAGTTTCAACCAGAAGTTATTGTCCCAGCTTCCTGGTCCCAAACACTTGCCCACCCCCTGCCCCACATGCTCTCAGTTCCCCCAAACTTAGGGAGGGCCCAGCACCACTGTGCGTCTGATTTCTAACCCAGAATCTGCTAAATTATCCATGACTTTGCCCTGTTGTTGCTCCGAGTCTCCAACTGATCACAAAGTGCTGTTGATTCTCCTAAATCTCTCTCAGGTTTATCCACTTCCCTTCATCACAGCTGCCACTGCCAATTCATGCCATTATAATTTTGTACCTGAATCATAAGGACAGGCTCTTAACAGTTCTCTCTAAATCCAGTCCCAACCGACAGGCAGAGTAAGGTTTCTGCAATACAAATCCGATTGCTCTTTTTGCACTTGAGCAAAGCTGTCGCCACTTTCTGGGAGTTGCAGAGCTGCGGTGTAGGAACTGCGCGCCCTCCATCCAGGAGGAATACGGCTTCCCTGCGGCGTTGACGCTCACCTTTGTGTGTCACACCACTTAATGGTGAGCAGCTTTCCATGGGGAAAGTAGGGCAGCAGAACATGAGTGGATTTCTCTTTAAACATCTTTGATATTTTCCTACGGGTTCCTGGGTAGAGAGCAGTGGATGGAGCATATGTGAAGACAGGGTTGGCTGATGCCCTTCAGTTTGTCTAGAAGGAGCCACGGTGATGTGGACATTAAAATGCCCTATTTGCACTCAGCAGCTGGAAACAAATGGCATATACACAAACATAGAATTTGTGATTCAGTACTTCATAATTTATTTCATCTGCGTGGAATACCCTCCCATATCGGCCCCACCCATATAATTCCTGATTTTGTTACAAAGCCAGTTTAAAAAGATGCTTCCTCTGAGAAACCTTTCCTGACCTCATGGGGTGGATGTGTGGACTCCTCTGTTCTACCACCTCTGTGGATTATCAGGCAACTCTGATCTATGTGTTCATGGTATATTTCCCACATCTGCTCATACCCGATACTCCAGGGACTACATTCCTGAGCATGGCAGCCACTGCAAGGCTAAGACAGAGACTCTTGAGAAGCTGGCCTAAGTGACAGGGAAAGGGATTTGTGTGACGATGTGTGGAATGAGATTTTCTGTTCCCTAAAACCTGTAGGCATGTCTGCATACTGGAGAGAAAGGATGACCCGTCCAAAGGTGCGGCGGCAGAGCAATTCTCCTGCCTCAGACTACTGAGTAGCTGGGAATACAGATGCCTGCCACCACATCTGGCTAATTTTGCATTTTTAGTAGAGATGGGGTTTCACCATGCTGGCCAGGCTCGTCTCGAACTCCTGACCTCAGGTGATCTGCCCCACCCTCGGCCTCCCAAAGTCCTGTGATTACAGGCGTGAGCCACCATACCCAGCCAGAATTAATTTTTTTAAAGGTGCACTTTAACAAATTGTAAGATATTTATTTATTTATGAAAATTTGGAAACTCAGGTAAATAAAAAGGAAGAAAATAGAACATATTTGTTAACTATTTGCTCTGTAGTAAACATTATTAAGATTTTGAAGAATGTACTTTTCATGTATACATTTGTCTGTATTTAAATAATAGAATCATATTTACATGGAGTTTTAAAATCTACTTCTTCCAAATAGTCCTACTGTATATCATTAGTTTTATAAAACGCCATTTCAAATGATTGGTTCCTATTCCATTTCACAGGGTACCATAAATTTAACTCAGCCTATGTTGCTGAGCATGGAGATGATTTCCAATTATTTGCTATTATAAGTAACACTCGATAGTCACTTTTAAAGCTAAATTTTTGCCTACTCTAATTATTATTTTCTTTGGATTTGATGAGTAACTTTACATTTGTATTAATCACATCCTATAATAATTAAATTAAAAATTAAAACCAAAGGAATGTGTGAAATTAAGCCAAATGTTGAAAAGAGTATTTGTTTTGGGAACAAAAGCACCACTGGGAGGTGAGACTGTGTGGTCTTGAGCAGACAGAGGTTACTGTCATAGAGTAACTGGGGATCCTCCTGTTTCGGTTGTTCCTGAATTCGCCCTTGAGGACTCTTTTCCGGCAAATCACCTGTGTCGTAAGTCTGATGTTAAGACTCATTAAGTGTCTCTCCAAAGCAGAGAGCACAAAGATAAATCCCCCACAGCAAGGAAGCGGCGGTATTGGAGTGTCCTACTGGGGCTTCCAGTCTCGCCTATTTAAATCAATCATCTCTCCCAAGCTCTCTTTCTCTTTGTCCTTGAACATAAACAAACAAGACTTTCTCATACTAAACATGCTACTGCCAACAATTATGAAAAAACAGGCCAGGATTTGTCCAATTTGGACAGAAATACTATCTGGGTTTTTACAGAACATAGTTGCCAAACCCTGATCTAGATAAATCAGGTGGTTTTAGTTTGGATAATTCTTACTATGTTGAATGATTGTAACATAAACATAACTGATTTGGAAAGACACATTGTTCAGTGTTCACAGGTAAGGGACAAGGATAGTGAATGAGCTTGTGTCTGCTACCTGTTTTTCATGGTGTACTCCCTCATTAAATGTCATTGTTGACGACACCTCTAGTTGTCTGCTAGCAGAGAATTAAAGTTGGCCAACTTTCAAAGTTCCCCACTCTTACTTTTGTGTTTCAGAGATAAGATCACTGATAAATTATTCTTTGCATCCTCCGAGTGGCAGGCCAGCCTGTCTAAGAATAACAGCAACAAAGATCGACTTGCCTCTTTCATTATTCACACGTGCGTCCTCATCAGCCACTCTATCCGACACCTATGCTGAGAGTCCTCACACACTTGCAACTTAAATTCAGCATCAGAGATGTGTGAACAGGCTTCAAAGGCAGCTTCCGAATGTGCTGTCCTTTAGGATCACAGCCCAGAAAACCTCACGGGACCTGGTAGCTTCTCCTGAGAAAAGTTGGGCTGCACTATGTGACTGATGCGCAGAGGAGACGCTAAGGAAGATGGATGCTTGATGCTGCAGCTGAGCTGGCCCAGCCCTCCTTAGACACTCACAGCCTTTTCTGTCTTGTGGAAT
This sequence comes from Sapajus apella, assembly GCF_009761245.1. Lineage (NCBI taxonomy): Eukaryota > Metazoa > Chordata > Mammalia > Primates > Cebidae > Sapajus > Sapajus apella. The sequence continues at coordinate 20,796,836 of NW_022436979.1, read as the reverse complement.
GCTGCCATCAGGCCATCAGGGAAAGTCATGAGTGGGAGTCACAGGACAGTTATTTATTTCCGGCCACTTGTTCGCTTGCTGAAACACAAGCAGGACCTTCACACACAGAATTTTCTGACACCATGCTAGCGGATGTGCTGAACGCAGTTTAATGAGGTAGGAGGGCTGGGCGTTGGGACCCCAGTGGCCAGGTTTAAACTCATTCTACTATTCCTTTGTCAACATAGTAAGAGCACTTAACTGCTGCTAGTGTCAGCACCCTCGCCTGGAAGATGAGGTGTTTCTCACAGGGCTGTTTGAGAATTAATGTGGCAATGTGGGTAACATACCTTGTTGCATACCCAGCAGATGTGCAATAAATATTATTATATTATTTCCATCCACTAGGTTCTACACTCTTTTGATGTTTTGAGGCACATAATACTTACAACAGGCCCACAGAAACGCTATACTCTTAAAATGGCCAAAAAGACACACGCACACACTCTCTCTCTCTCTCTCACACACACACACACACACACACACACACACACACACTACTTACTTGTGTGTAACATAAACATCATCTTTGCATAACTCAGTGGGGAAAGAACACCCAGTCTGCAGTCTGGCTCTGGCTGATATTCTTCACCTGCAAAGTGACAGGATGGAACCAGACGCTCTCGTAGGGCCGTGCTGATGATCAGTTTCTGTGGCACTCCAATCCTGATACCTGTGAGTGTGTTGCTCACAGGTCTCCATTATCCATTCATGTTTATTTGAATTGGTACACGGTACAAGGTTGCATTTGTACTTGGCCTGGAAATGCGATTCTGTACTTTAACATACGCATGAAAAAAACAAACAAAAAAAAAACAACTGTTAGCTGGGGGTGGTGGCTCATGCCTGTAATCCCAGCGCTTTGGGAGGCCAAGGTGGGCAATTGTCAGGAGTTCGAGACCGGTCTGGCCAGCATGGTGAAACCTCTTCTCTACTAGAAATACAAAAATTAGCTGGGCATGTTGGCATGTGCCTGCAGTCCCAGCTACTTGGGAGGCTGAGGCAGGAGAATTGCTTGAACCTGGGAAGCGGATGTGGCAGTGAGCCAAGACTGCACCATTGCCACTCTAGCCTGGGTGACAGAGCAAGACTCCATCTCAAACAAAACAAAACAAAAACAAAAACAAACAAAGAACGTAAAACATATGAATGAATATGAGATTTTGTAAATTCGCTTTAAACAATGTCATCTCCTCTGTCTTCTGCTCACAGCTGAACGCGTCGCCCCTGGTTTCCTGCTCTGTGAGGAATGGCTGCACTTCATCTGCTGGGGACGAGTGTCAGAGTAAGCTAGCCTTCTTGTCTCTGCTCTCCTGTCGCGCTCTTGCTCTCTCTTTCTGTGCAGTTCTTCTCATCGCCGCTTCCTCATTTGGGGAAGGAATGAAGCACTTTGGTTGAAATCTCCTAGTGATTTGTAGACTGCATGTGGGGACGAAAGACAGAGACATGGAATCATATGAACCATAAATGTTTCTGCTTAAGCGTGTCAGCGTGAAGCAAGCAAGATGACTGAGAGGTCATCAGATTCTTTTCCAGAATATGGTTGTTATTTGCACAGTTTTTGTCTTCTCGTGGCTGATTTCCTTGACGGAACTGAAGTGGTGTCTCTGATCTCCTGAGATTGTATGCTTCACTCTCTCCTTTTTATTTCATACTGCAAGCTGTTATTATGAGTACAGCAATGGACAAAATAAATCCTCTTACAGTAGGCAGATAATCTCTACTCCATGTAATAATTATCACATCTCATGGGAATTTGTATTTAAACTCACTTCAAAATGATGGCCCTCCTCTCTGAAACTGCTTCATCATGTTTAATATAATGTGATCATAACCATGGTGGGATGCATAAAGCATCTCCTAAGAGGGAAGGGATGGAAAAAGTTAATTATATCTAATGGCCCTTGATCTCCCAAAAGAATAGTTCTTTCCACATGATAGAAAAGAATGGTTTGAGAAATGAGGACATCTTTTAAGTAGCTCAGCTGTTGTGTAAAAGGTGAGTGGTCCACTTGTACTGTATATCAAAACCACTGCCTAAATGAGTAGCATTTAGAATTGCATGTTCCTTAAAGAGAAGGTGGCAAGAAGCATAAGGGCCAAAGCTAACACTAAAAATGAAAGAAGAAATCCTTCTGAATCTCCAATCATATGTCTGCAAAAACAGGGTTTTTTTTGTTTAATTATGGCAACTATCCTGAAGGCTTTACATATTGGCAAATATAGCAGATAATGAACTATTGATCTGTAAGTTGTTCAGGAAATGCAGAGCTTAACTAAACTGTCTACTTTCCCTTGGAAGGTACATTGATATAGTGTGTGGGTGGGCAATCTATTGATCCACTCCCAAAATTCCTCTGACCCACATTGATTAAAAAGGAAAGGAAAAAAAACAAAACTCTTAAATATACTCTCTCAGCCCAGTTGACACTAAGAAATAATCCTGTTAAGAGAGAAGTACCTGGGCTTCCCTAAATCTGGTGTCATTGTCATGCTATTCTGCCTTGTGACCCATTTCAAGTTTTGTCGGTGCCATATGTAAAAAATGTAGCACTGATAAATCTTTCGCCTTGAAGCAGATACTTACCGTATAGCACAAAGTGAAGTGTGTGGACTTTATCTTGCTTGTAAGAGCCAGGAGCACAGATAACCTCTTTGAAGACGTCTTCCTTTTCACTCATTTCTGAAATAAGGTGAGTTGGGGCCTGGTTGTAGTGGGGATTCTTGTTTCTGATGAGAGATCTACTACCTTACCTGTAATGCCTTGTCAACAGTCGAACCAGAGGGACTCCATCTTGCGTGAGGGCTAGGACAAGGAGGCAGGGACTTGTCAGGTTGCATTCCCAGAAAGTGACGCATTCCCAGCCTCTAGATGTTTACAGTTAAGGGAACAAATTCATAGTGTTCATTAAACAGGCCCAGACCTGGGAGTGTGCAGATATCCTGATATCCAGAGAACAAAGGCATTCCTAATTTTGCTTTAAAGATAGTAATACCGATTCTTTCAAAATATAGTAATTAAGAAAGTTAATTTTTTATCACAAACCGTTGTGGCAAAGCACATCTCCCCACGTACATAAGCATTGTACCTAGGGTACATGGTGTTCCTCCTTGTGCTTTAGGGTACGCTCTACTCAAAGTCTACAGAGTAACTGTACTTTCACTACTTAACTTAATCAACTTTCTTAATCAACTTGCTTTTATTTTGCCTTGTGGACTCACCCTGAATTCTTTCTTGTGTGAGATCCAAGCACCCTCTCGCGGGGTCTGGATCGTGACCGCTTTTTGGTAACAAACCCTAAGAACCTTAAAATTCTAACATGGAGCCCATCAGAGTCAGACACAGTAAGAAGAGTACTGCAGTGAGCTGGGAAAGAGAAGCTCATTGTCTTCATGACTTAGATCTCATTTTAACTTTTTATCTGCTCAGTTAATATATATCCATTATATATCTAGTATGTGCCAAGCACGGTGTCTAATGGAAAGATGAATTGGTTTGACTACTTGGAAAGAAATAAGTAAATCACATCCACATTGAAATGTCTTGCAACAAATATACATGCACAGTGCTGGGGAAGAAAAGATGTGGGAGAATCTAAATGTTAAAACGGGCGCTCTGAATGAAGAGACCCCCAAACAGCCTTTATGTGAGCCACATGGCTCTTTATTCACCCTGGTGCAGGTGGGCTGAGGCCGAAAATGGAGTCAGCAGAGGGCGGTGGGGTAGGAGTTGGTTTATAGGTTTGGGGTGGGCAGTGGAAAGTTACAGAAGTTACAGTTGGTGGTTTTTTGCGAGCTGGGAAGGGGTTGTAGGTTTGCAAGCTGGGAGGGGGTGTAGGGTATGCAGTCATGAGGTTGGCCAGGCTCAGTTAGAAAGTCCAATGGCCTTGTCAACTGAGGCCAGAATAAGAAACAATAGAAGAATGTCTCAGGTTCGTTAGGTGGCAGGGGTTGGTGGCTTCTTCCAGGAACTCATCTGGGGTGCCTGTGCAGGTCACAGAGATTGTCATGCCAATCACGGTGCAGTCAGACCTTATTCAGGAAGTTTCCCTAAGATGTGAGTAAGCATTTGCTTGATAAATTGGAACAGTGGATAGGGCCTCATATTTCCACGTGGGATGTGCAGAGGCATCATTGGCATGACTCATTGGAAGTGCTCAAAGCAGTTGGATCTGTCTGTTGCAGAAATTGCAAGTATTGAGAGCATTAGAGATGAGATTAGAGGAAGAGAGGGTGCTCCAGCTGTAAAGGGATTTGCGTGCTAATGAAAGGAGTTTCACTTTAGAAAGAAGGCTGGGGGGACCCATTGAAGGACAGCAGGAGATTGGCATGTCCAGTCGTGTGACATCTGGCAGCTCTGCAGACATGCAGAGAAACAAAACCAGGGCAGGAAGAACTGCATGTGTTCCTGAAAGAAAAACTGACAAGAAAGCAATCAATGCAAGAAATGATTAAAGCCTGAGTAATCATCATCAATTTTAATTGAATACATATCATGAGCCAATAGCATGCTAAGCATTTTGTAAACATTATTTCATTTATTCTTCACAAGGAACCTGTGTGTGGGTACTCTGTACTCACGTCAATGGCAAAGGAACTGGAGACTCAGAGAGTTTAGATCTCTTGACTGACATTGCACAGGTGTTGGCAAAGCAGAATTCAGATCCAGCTCAGTCTGACTTCAGAATGCATGCATCAGGTTGCATCAGGCTGTAAACCAAAAGTGTCTGAGACAGATTCAGAAGTTCATGTTGCCAAGGTTGAGGATGTGCCTGGACTGTGGACTGCGCTTTTTCCAAAGAAGGTTTTGGGAACTTCAGTATTAAAAGGGGGAAAAGAGCAGGCAGGAGGAGAAGGAGGAAAGAGAAAAAGTGGTGAGGAGGTAGAACTTAGGCAGTGTGGTGATCACATTCGTGAGGGGACGCTTTTTTTTTTTTTTTTTTTTTTTTGAGATGGAGTTTCACTCATGTTACCCAGGCTGGAGTGCAATGGCGCGATCTCGGCTCACTGCAACCTCCGCCTCCTGGGTTCAGGCAATTCTCCTGCCTCAGCCTCCTGAGTAGCTGGGATTACAGGCGTGCGCCACCATGCCCAGCTAATTTTTTGTATTTTTAATAGAGACGGGGTTTCACCAGGTTGACCAGGATGGTCTCAATCTCTTGACCTCATGATCTACCCGCCTCGGCCTCCCAAAGTGCTGGGATTACAGGCTTGAGAAATCTTCGTTTTACATGTGAAAAGAGGAGTGGTGGAAAAAGTCAAGTATGCCTTTCTCTTGGCAAATCTACATTTCACATGCGATAAAGTAAGGCTGTGAAATTACAGTGGTCTGCTTGGGGACAAGAGGGGGGCAGTTTTTTGTGTGGCTTGCTTTCCCTTTGATAGTGAGTTTGGGGTCCTGAGATTTTATTTTCCTCTCACAAAGCTGTATTTCCAAAGTTACTGGTAAGAGTAACTTGAAGGACAATTTTGCCATTCATCAAAGAGCATTCAGGTCTAGACACAGAGTGCTAGGGGAAAGATACTGAGGTGTTTTGTGGATGAGCTGAGTTTGCGCTACCTAAAAAAAACCGTAAAGCATGAGAAAAAATGGGGTTGAAATGGTTTTGTCAAAGCCAGAAAATGCTCTATAGTAAGTAAAATACAAGGGTTTGAATGTGTTATTTCAGAAGACAAGCACCCAGTAGCAATAGTGACATTCTGTTTCACTTAGGATCCTACTCTTTGAAGAATTATGGCACTATCAGAAATCTTTTTGCTGCATACAATGTAATGCTTAAAACCAACACTTAAGCAGATATTAATTGCTGTTTGTAAAACTCTTCCAAATTACAGACTTGAAAATACAGGCAAAAAGTGGGAATTTAATCCCAGAGTATGATACTGAATTGGCATGCCTTAACTTGCTCTTATTTTAAAATTTGCTTTAGAAGGTTTTGTTAGTAGCACATCAGCTTTTGTTTTATTTTATTTCAAAATAGAACCTCATTACAATTTAAAGGAGAAAAGGGAAGGGGAAGGAAGAAGGTTTATAACTTAATATTGTGACTTTTTTGATGGCCATGTGTGAACCAGACAGCCCTGAAGGCTTTGTTCTATGAGCAAACATGCTGCACATCTCAGAACATGCTGGACTTATCCAGATCCACTGGCTTATAAGTTACTTTCATCCCCTAAGAACCATCGCTGTTTGCTGTGAAGGTGTAACAGCCTGAGGGTTCTTCTTGCCTACTGCCCAGAAAAGCCAATTCACCGAGAACAGCAGGTTTTGCCGCACAGAAAGAGTTTGATAATCACAGGGCCAACCAAGCAGAAGGATGGGAGATAGTTCTCAAATCTGCCTCCCCAAGAATTGAGAGGCAAGGGTTTTTCAAGGACAGTTTGGCTGGCAGGGGCCTGGGGAATGGGGATGCTGATTGGTTGGGTCAGGGATGAAATCATCGGAGACGGAAACTGGCTTCATAAGCTCAGTCAGTTTCCGGGTGAGGGTCACGAGACCAGATAAACCAATTTCTCAGTATGGGTTACTGGACCAACTGGTGCCAGCTGATCCATCAGAGTGCAGGGTCTGAAAAATAACTCAAACCCAACCTTAGGTTTTATAATAGTGAAGGTATCTATAGGAGCCATTGGAAGGAAGTTAGTTTCAGGAAAGGACTGTTCTTTGCTTAAAGTTTAAACTATAAACCAAATTCCTCCCATGGTTAGCATGGCCTATGCCCAGGAATGAACAAGGACAGCATGTGAGGTCAGAAGCAAGATGGATTCAGCTATGTCCAATTACTTCCACTGTTGAAAGTTCTGCAAAGGTAGTTTCAAACATCTTGCTTGGACTGTAATTTTGGGTCCATGGGGCTGGACATGTAAAAGTATAGGGAGAGAGGCAGAACAAATACAGGGCCAAATACATGTAGACTTCATTAGACAGCCATCGTGGGGTGGAGATAAATGAGGTGGAGGGAGGAGAAGAAGGAGAACTTGTTTGGAGAGTGGATTGCCATTTTATACACTGCTGTTGGAGAAGATATTGCTGATGAGGTGACATTTGCGCAGGGAACTGAGTAAAGACACTGTCATTCAGGTGTGTGAGGAAAGAAAGTTGTGGGTGCTGGGCTCACTATAGTGTTAAGTCGCAGTGTTCACTGGGTTGCGGTGCTGTGCTGGAGTGACACCTTCCCAGGCATAGACCAGAAGCATGCGGCAGTGATATGCATTTTCATAAGTAACTTTTGATGCTATGGCCAGTGAGATAATAACATATTAATCTTGGGTACAATAACCGCCTTTCAAACCACTGTATTTCCCAGAGCAAGTTTATCTCAAACACTGCATTTAGAAAGACTTTATTGCTGTGGAACAGAGAGCAGGGCATCCAAGATGGTTAGTAACATTTAAATTCACCTTTCTGCAGTATTTTACAAACTTAGCTTTTCTAGAGCCAAACAGCAAACAACACAGGTTAAACCAAATTTCAGCTTCTCAGCGCAGGTATCATGATGGTTCTTTCCAAGTTTCTCTATCCTCCCTTGACTGACCATTGCCATAAAATGATGGTTTATCAGGAGAAATTTAATATCAGTTGCAACCTATGTCTTGAGGAGAATTAACCAAACAACGCATCTATTTTATTTTACAGAGTTCTCTGTAGATACTGTGTTTCGAACTATTTGTTCTCTGCATACGTAAGAAATAGGCTCTGACAAATCTTTCCAGCACCAAATTCAGGGTTAGCTAATGTAATGTTCACTGTCCTCACTTTATCTAAGGGTCTTAGGAATCAGCCTCAGGTTACTCCCTTCCCAATGCTTAGTCTATAATTGTCTGAGATGGTTGTCTTTAGTCTCCTTTGCATCTAGGTTGAGTTTTACAGCAGAATTCTCCTGTCTCCTAAGACGGAAGTCTCTTTGGATGTACATCTTCTCCTAAATCAAAACACTTCACTTTTATCTTTTGCCTCCTACTAAATGTCAAGCTTCCTTCCAAACCCTCCACTTTGCAGCTTATACTCTGTTAAATTGGAAAATGCTTATCACCTCACAAAATCGTATGCAGCTAGCATAGATAATAAATGTAGGCAATTAAAGAAGCTGTGGTTTTCGGAGCTCAATGTGAACCTGGTTTCCAGTTCAAATAAACATGTATCTGGCCATTTCAACATTAGGTTTCAAATCTTATTACTAAACAAGACAGATATGCATCAGGTGATTCAGTTCTCTAAAGGCCAAGCAAAGAAACAATTATAATTCCAGAGCAGCCGTAGCAGTAAACACTTTCTTGTGGCTTTATTCCAATGTCAGCACTTCATTTTAATGATAACTGGATCTCAGCTGTTATTGTGAAATCCTTGAATGTACTTAACAACCTGCTTAGAGTATATTGAGTTTATAGAGATGACCAAATGAAGCTTGAAAATTTATTATAGGGAAATTGTGCAGATTATATGGGAGATATTTATTGCAAGGTAGGGCTGAGCAGCAGCATACAAAATGTAAAGATTTGAACAGAACTGCACTGAAGCAGGTGGGGCGAAGCCTGCCACTGCTCTTCATCATTATCAGGTGTCTCCTCTAATCAGTATATTCTCTTAATTCTTGATTAGCAACTGCCAGAGCTCTCCCAAGAGTATGATAATGCTAATAGGATAATTTGTAGCACTTTGCAGTTTGCAGAGTATTTTTTTTCCACGCATATCATCTTTTTAATGCTCTTAACAATCCAATGAAGTAGGCATTATTATGGTTATTTTATGTGGGAGAAAAAGAGGCTTCATGACATTGACCTAACATAGCTAGCTGGGCAAGGATGGCCTTCTTCCTCCCAATAAAATACATCCTTGTTTGGGTTTTGCTTTGTTTGGCTGTCCAGCATACACTTCCCTCTCCTTATTAACAGGGGAAGAGAAGGCTGTCACCTTTGTGTGTGTTTCTGTTGGTCAATAGGGCCCTGCCTTCGACTGGAGAGGCTGCCCAAACCCGCATCGGCCTCTGAAGACCTGGCAGCAAGGGTGAGGTTCGTGGCCTGGGATGAATACATTCGTTATCCCGGACTTTGAATCTTGAGGGAAAAGAAATGCAAAAATAAAGCAGTGGCCAGCACACATGTAGCATTTGTTAGGGTTGTCTGGCAATGATGACATTTGCAAGACACAACAGTATACTTGGAAGCCCACATGCCATAAAACTAAATATTTAAACGTTGGTAAGTTAATCTTAAAAACTGTTGAATCAAGGCTGGGCGTGGTGCTCCATGCCTGTAATTCCAGTACTTTTGGAGGCCGAGGCAGGCGGATCACAAGGTCAGGAATTCAAGACCAGCCTGGGCAACATGGTGAAACCTGCCTCTACTAAAAAAAAAAAAAAAAATACAAAAATCAGCCGCGTGTGGTGCTGGGCGCCCATAGTTCCAGCTACTCGGAAGGCCGAGGCAGGAGAATCGCTTGAACCCGGGAGGCGGAGGTTGCGGTGAGCTGAGGTCACATCACTGCACTCCAGCCTGGGCGACAGGGTGAGACGCTGTCTCAAAAAACAAACAAACCAACAAACCACTGCTTAATCATACACATAATACCTGTCCATTCTACTCCCTTGAAAAACGTGCCTTCACAAAATCCCACGTGGCCAGCTTTGAGTTTAGAATTCTTAGATCCCTTGAGCTTGTGGGAACAGTGGCCCCCAGCGTTTGGTCTTAGTCTGCGATCCCCTTCCCCCTAGAGTTTCGCTGTTGGCTGCATTTTGCTCTGTAAGAAATTGGTGCCTACACAAGCGGAGGGCCTGACCTGTAGACCTAAGCTGCACCCAAAACCCCCACCAGAAAGCTGCACGTGGCCGCCGCTTAGCTCGTCCGCCAGCGCGCTGTCTCTACCTGAGTGGGCGGGGCCTGCCTGGAAGTGGGTTCAGGACTGCTCCTGCAAAGAATTCCGGGGTCACATGCGTCTCAACACGGTCTAGAAGGCTCTGGGGAACACGTATCCTCAACTTCACAGACTCTGGCCTCGGGGACAAGGTCACATGACCAGAGTTTCTTTAAAACCCGCAGCTGGGGCAATGGCCCTTCTTGCCTGGGTCTAAGACTGGTCCTGAGAACGACATTCCATCTAGGAATTGGTCGCAACTTGGCTTCTAGAACTTCTTTCCTCTTACTGGTTGTTGAAGGAGGTCCTCCTACCTCATCTTTGTTTTCTGAGCCCTCTACATACTTCCAGCTGATTCATTTATCTTCAGATATCCAATCTCATTTTCTTTTCTTGTTGTACCTGGGAACCTTGCTTGATACACACGGTCGATCACTTTTTTCCCCACAAGATGAGGATTGGTAGCAGATTAGCAATGACTGGACAGTGATTGATGAAAACAGCTAACGATAGTCTGAGCCATGTTAAGTCTCATCCGTCTGTGATTAATATTCCACTGTCACTATGGAGAAACAGGCAGGTAGAACTACTCCTCTGCCTCACTCTATTCCATCAGGCTCACCATTTCTTATGTCTTCCTTCCAGGGTAATGTGAGTTAACGCCTCTGGTGAAATATTCAGGGAGCAACACAGCACTTTGTGTTGCTTGCTGTTAGCACTAAAATGCAATTTGGTTATTTTTTAAAATTAAAAATAACTTACATATTGCCAAATCAGCATATACTCATTATAAGAAAGACTTGTAAGTACAGATGAATAAAAGGAGACATATGATAACCACATGCTTATGCTGCCCGGGGATAACCATTACTATTAATAGAAAAAATTCTGTGCATGTCTTTAAGAAAAAAGATCACATTATACATGCTCATTTAAAACTATAAATATTAAACTTTATATTATAAACATTTTCATTTCAATAGGCACATTCATAGCTTTTTTAAAAGGGTAGAATATTGAATCTTTAAATAATGTAAAATTGTATAAACTTGTGCTTAATGTTGGACATTTTGATTGTCTTCAATTTTTATCAGAAACATTATTAATGAATATTCCTGAAGTGAAGTAGTTATATATGTGGTTAATTATTTCCAAAGGATATATTTCTATAAGTGGAATATTTATTTCAAAGACTTTTCATACCTAGAGTAATTTAATACTATTTAAAGACCCATGCAGAGTAATTGTAAATTGAACAGTATTCATCTAGCATATATTTTGATTAAGAATTAGTAAATTATGATTAAAATCAAGTATTATTCATGGTTTAATTCATTACATGCATTACACTTTGGCAAGATTTTTAAATAAATCTGGAGAGATGAAGATTGTTTTCATTTAAGTATGATACACTTTGCTGTTTCTCTTTTTTTAAACAACTTTGTTAAGATATAGTCTTCACACCACAAAATTTACTCACTTATAAAGTACAATTGAATTATTTTTAGCATATTTACAGAATTGTACAGCTATCATCACAAATTTTAAAACACTTTTTGTGATCTCAAAAGTCAATTCTGCACTCCGTCAGGGCTCCTAAATCTCCCCATTTCCCAGCCTTAGATAACTACCTGTCTAGCTTCTGTCTCTATAAATTTGCCTCTTCTGGACAATTGCTATAAGTGGAATCATACAGTCATCCTTGGTGACTGTCTTCTTTCACTTAACATGATTTCAAAATTCATTCATGTTGTAATGAGTATCAGTATTTAATTCCTTTTCATTGCTGAATAGTATTCCATTGTGTGAATGACTGCACTTGTCCCTTCATCTTATGGACATTTGGGTTGTTTCCACTTTGGGGCTAGTTTGAATACTGCTGCTATATACATTTGTGTGCAGATTCTAGTGTAAACACATGGTTTCATTTTTTCTGGGGATTTGCCTAGGAGTGAAATTGCTTGATTATATGGTAACTCTGTTTAACTGTGTGTGGGGGGAACTGCCAGACTGTTTTCCAAAGAAGCTGCACATTGTATATACCCACCAGCAGGACATGAGGGATCCGATCACACCGCGTCCTCACCAGTACTTGTGATTATCTGTCTTTTCTACTATAGCCATTCATTTCACACGTGGGGTGAAGTGGCATCTAATTTGGGTTTATGTTTGCACTGATGGCTGATCAAGCTTTTCTCTCTTCCTCTTTGAATATTAGCCCTTTAAAAAAGTCTAGAAACATTACAAGCAAGATATTAACTCCATTTCACAGTCTTTTATGTTGATAACTGAATCAGCTTTCTTTTAAAAATTATTTTCTAAATGAAATAATTCAACTCAGTCAATGGACCTATAGTTATTGTATTTTTAAAAATTATATGTTTCTAATAGATGATGATATAACAAAACATTATTCTATTTTCTTATAAATGCAGACAATTATTATCTGTATGTGGTTTTCAAATAATTATTTATTATTTTATCAAGAGTGATGCTAAACTTCATTTTCTATTAATAAATAGGTACTAGATATCTTTCATCAGACTGCTATATTCTCTGATAGAAAAATTGAAATATACCTTTAAAAATATTTTTTAACAAATCTGTAACTTAAGATTCATTATAAATTTCCTATTTAGTGTGCTTAAAAGTTTTATCAAAAAGGTAACTTTTGATAGTTAATATTTGACTCAGTTCAAAGGAGGACATACAATATGAACCAATGGTGATATAATGTTAAATAAATACAATGTAGTGAACAATTTAATTGAATATTGAAAGTTATGTCTTGCTTTAGATAAAATAACTCTGTGACAATACTTTGAAAATATATGTAAATGAATATATAGCTTTATTTTGTAACATAAAAATGTGCCGGGCACGGTGGCTCACTCTTGCAATCCCAGCACTTGGGAGGCTGAGATAGGTGGATCATTTGAGGTCAGGAGTTCAAGAGCAGCCTGGCCAACATAGTGAAACCCCATCTCTACTAAAAATATGAAAATTAGCTGGGGGCCTGTAATCCCAGCTACTCAGGAGGCTAAGGCAGGAGAATCGCTTGAACCTGAGAAGTGGAGGTTGCAGTGAGCCGAGATCACACCATTGCACTCCAGCCTGGGGAACACAGCGAGACTCTCTCAAAAAGAAAAGAAAAAAGATGGCATTCAATCCTGAGGTAACAAACTTCAATACACTTGAGACTTTGAAGAAAAACTGAAGGACAGAGTGGTAAATTTGCTTTCAATCAAAAATCCACATGTATAGATTGTAGGTCTCAGGTGGATTTGCAGAAAATTTTGTTCTCAAATGGATAAAAGCATACAAACAGCTTTGAATTCAACAAAAACTATTCAGAGAGCAACATTTGAGGTGTAAGCTGGAACAGGCATTCATGAACAAGCTTAGAGCTGGCTCCCAGGGCTGCTGGAAGAATCAAACTTTATATTGGCATGTATTCTAAGAGAGGATTTTGGCTCTCTGTTTCATCAAGGACAAGACAGCTGAGATTCAGATCTAATCTCTTGACTTCTGGAGGACAGGCCAAACAGAAGACCGGGCCAGATGGAAAGGGTCATAATTAAGCTGAGAAAAGAAAGGCCATGAAGAAATCCTAAGATACCTACAGGATCGTTTCTGCCAACTTTGACCTTTGCTAACTTAGCCTGGCCAGTATCTAGCTATGTGACCTTGAGCCAGTTGCTCCGTTTTTCTGGCCCTCATTTTCCTCATAAGTGACATGAAGAACAGCTGTACATTAGGGTTATTGTGTAAATTAAATGAGATGATGTATGTACAAGCAAGTATCCAAGTGCAACCTTCTTATTTTCCCTGACATATGATAGGCATTCAAAAATAATAATAACTTGACTACTTACTCTATGTCAAGCACATTTTAAGTGTCTTACTCATATAATCTTCACATCAACCCTAAAAGGAAGATGTACTAGACAAATAAGGCACAGAAATTAAAATACAAAAAAGCTCGGAAACTTACATAAGATCCCACAGTTTCTACCTACATGTGTCCAGATGAATATGACTTTCCAATCATAACATAAAATCTAGTGTATGTTAATGTATAATTATTTTTGTACCCAAATTAAATACTTTCTTAAAAATTGCTTTCTGAATAATACAAAATCTATGAAAGGAATCAAGAAAAAATCACTTATTTCGTGGGTTTTGTAGTCATTCTTGGTAAGATTATTTAATGAAAGGACATAATTTGCTTTCCAGCAGACTATTTCATGGGTCAGATAACATGATTAATGTAGTGTTTGAGTCAACTAAGTTATCTTGGACCAAGTCTTAGTGATTCTAAAGACGGGTGACTGCATGACTTGAACAAGTACATTATCCCAAAGCCAAAAAGAAGAGTCAGCACGCTGCTATGCTGTAATTAAAACCGTCATTCAATCACAAAATTGTTCACCCTCTCCTAGAGTGTGTTAAACACCCTGGCACTGCAAGTCAAGCCCCAGACTTGAGGCGCTCGGAGTGCACTGCACGTCTCTAGGCTGATGCCCACCAGTGGTGGGAGGAGAAGGGGAAGGAGCAGGCCCTTCAGTCCTGCAGGAGAATCTGGACAGGATTCTGCTTGTTCATTCCCTGCTGTGCTTGTTCTGCTGCCTTACATAAACGTTGGGGCAGCCTCTCCAAGGATTCCAGTGAGCGTCCTCAAAGAAAATTACAGGCCTGGCCACTGCAGTTGGTCTCAAGAGCCACGCCTACTACACAATCCCCCTCTACCGCTATCCATCCTAGATTCCACTCAGCCTCAGATATCACCTCTGCTCTTCTAGACGTGTCGTCTACTGACACGAAATCCTGGGCACTACACCTGCATCAGGCTGGGGCTGCCATACTTGTCCATCTATCAAAACAATTGGTCAAGGACTTTCCACAGGTAGATTGCCAACATATTCCTCCCCGGAGCAGCAGCTCCTCCTCCTGAGGTGGGGGATAAAGGAGGGCCAGAATCCATTACCTCTGTTAGGATGGTGACTCCTCTTCTTGTCTCTTGGTCCTCGCCATGAGAAACAATGTGTCCAGGCAGCTACCACAGCTTAGATTGAAGGGAAATGATGATGTGTTCATGGCAGAAATATTCTTCCTTTGGGAACCAAGATCTTCAAACCTACAGACCCCAGAGTTGTGGGAACAAGAAGCACACACCCTCAATTGAGTCATTGGGAATTTTGCTAACTGAGGCCATTCTTGCTTCCAGACTTTGGTTTCTCATCAATATATTCTGTTTATTGGGAACCCAGAACCAGCGAATGGTCATTATTCAGGGTGGACGCTATGTCCTGGGGGTGCTGCCTCACTCTCACAGGGAAGCTTGTCTGGGCTTGCACCTCCGTTATGTTTCAACAGGCTGTTTCAGCATCCTAGCACGTTGCTCAGTAGGGCAGTGTGGC
Source organism: Sapajus apella (assembly GCF_009761245.1). Lineage (NCBI taxonomy): Eukaryota > Metazoa > Chordata > Mammalia > Primates > Cebidae > Sapajus > Sapajus apella. Next base: position 20,781,527 of record NW_022436979.1, on the reverse strand, counting down.
ATGTGATGTGACCAGCGGGTCGCATCATTAGGGACCCACTGATGGACCTGCTTAGTTTTAAGGTTGTCACTCAGCCCGACAATTTCACTCAGTAAGTGAAATTGCTGTTGTTGGATCTGACACTCTGTAAGAGTTCCGACAATGCTGTTGGCTGAAACCATGTGGGCAGAAAAAGCAAATTCATGTTCAGAAATTTTTTGTTACTGTCAAAATGAACCACTGACCCTTGCAAGATGAAAGGAGTAGACAGCAGTGAACTTGCCTCTGAGTGACAGGATGGTCTCCTCAAGAAATGGTGCAATATTGGGGATGAGGATGTCGTCTTTGTTGCTGGCAAGCTTGCTGTTTGGTGGCACCTGGAGCTAGAGCAGCTGTGATGGGCGGGAGCCCACGCTGTGGAGCCCACGCGTAACCCCACATCTCCGACACTGAAGCCACTCCTTTCATGTGTTCATTTCACCGGCACCGGAGTGGCCAATGACAGAAGCTGGCTGGCACCTAGTGGCTGAGTCATTCTGTCTACTTGGTTGTCTAGCGCCTCTTTCAAAATAGATGATTCCTGGTGGGTGTTAACCTGCAACTGAAAGGTCTTCCCACACTGTGTCTGCTCCTGTAGTGTCATTACATAACTTACTCCAGATACTCTTGTCTCTGATCTCCTCGTCTCTCCCACTAGACCTCTGATGATCTGTCTGTGTCATTCAGCACCCACCCACTTGTCTGTGTATATTCCAAACTGAGGCTGAGGCTGCATCTCTTTCTACACGAATGAGATGACCACGTGTAGTGCGTGAAGCCCTGCTTATTGAGAGGATTCCCCCTCACCGCTGTCTTCAAAAGCCACACCGGAAGGAATGAGGTACCAAGTTTCCTTAACAGGCATTGGAAGCAGACTCCATTAGGAAAAGATTGTGACGTCAGAGAGGCAGCTCTCTCTACCAACAGGTAATTCCAAGAGACAGGTGACCACTGAGGACTGTCAGCCGTAGCATTCTATACAGCTGAGGGACTACATCCTTGGAGACTAAAGGGGGACTTGGGCAGACAGCAGCAGCTTCTACAGTCTGCTTGATCTGTGGATAATCTAGGGATATGAATTGCTGTTGCATTATTATCTTAGAAGCTCAAGTTGAGGACGAATATGGAAACCTACCATAGAGGAAAATTGGAAGATGGAAGAATATTTAGTACCATGTGAATTGTTCACATCCCTGCTCATTTCTATATCATTCCTCCTTACACTCCTTGAATTTAAATATATTTTTGTTTTTTTCTGAATGTTTCCAATGTAGGTGACTGCCTAGCATAAAATTATGGGGAGAAGCATGATGAAGAGTAGTTAAAAATAGATATGGACAAGCCCAGCACATAAGTAGTGAACAGGGGTGTTTGCAGCTTGTTTAGGGGCTGGAGATGAGATGTAAGTTTGCAACTGAATCATCATGCTACTGTAAATACAGTCGCAGATCTGTGGAGCACCCGTGTTCAAAACCCAAGATGGTACTAAAACCTCATATAGATCCATGAAGTATCTTGTTTCTGAGTTGACATTTAGGAGATTCTGCCTGCAGGGAGTTACGTAGTCCTGTCACAGCCTGAATGAGTTATTGCAGCTTCAGAAAAAAAAAAATTCTATTAACAATTTGTGAGTAATTTATGCAGCATGTGAATCTGGCTGACTTCTATCAGAGCCCCAATCAAAATAGAAATCACAACTATTGTTTTAAAAACCAAACGCTCTGGTATTTAAGAAACTGACATCATTTTATGTACATCTGTATTAATTTTGAGTTTTGGTGTCCATTTTAAAGATGATGATGATTACTGTGACACCTTTTAACAAAATTGCTTGGCAAGCACAGTCATTGAAGCTGAACATGATTTAAGTGGAGCTATTAGATTTCTTTTTTCCAGCTTCATTGAGGCATAATTGACAAAATCATATATATTTGAGATATACGATGCCATGCTTTGATATACTTACATATTGTGAAATTCTTACCACAACAAAACGAACTACCACATCCATCAGCTCACCTATTTTTTGTGTGTGTGGTGTGAGATGGTGGTCAAAAGATGCAACCTTTCAGGTAAATAAGTTGTGGATACGTAACGTATGGCACGATGACTAGACATTAATAATAAAGTGTTGTATACTTGAAATTTGCCAAAAGAACTGGTAGATCTCAAGGTCTGGTTTATTTAAATTTCCATGACGTCCTGGTTCTTCCATTGTGTTGTAAATGGAAAGATTTCCCTCTTTTGTAAGACTAAATAATATTTCATCATATATAGGCTACATTTTCTTTATTCATTCCTTTATGGATGGACAATTAGATCGTTTCTGTATCTTAGCAACCATGAATAATGTCGCTGTGACTATGAGGGTGCATAGATCTGTTTGAGACAGTGTTTTATTTCCTTTGGGTATATACTCAGAAGTGGGATTGCTGAATCACATGGTAATTGCATTTTTAATTTTTGAGAAACTTCCATACTGTTTTCTATAATGGCTGATTCAATTTAAATTCCTGCCAACAGAGTACAAGGGGCTCCTTTTCTCCATACCCTCACCAACACTTGCTATCTTTTGACTTTTGATAATAACTGTCTTATTCAGTGCTATGAGGTACCTCACTGTTGTTTTAATTTGCATTTTCCTGAGGATTAGTAACACTGAACACATTTTTATGTTTCTGTTAGCCATTTACATGTCTTTTGGGGAAAAATGTCTATTCAGCTCCTTTGCCTATATTTTTATTGGGCTATTTGTTTTATTTGGTATCAGGTTTTATATGTTCTTTATAGAATAGTCCCTCCTTTTTTGGTGGGGGGGGTACCTGTTCCAGTATCCGTAGTGGATACGTGAAGCCGCAGATAGTACTGAACCTCATATACACTATGCTTTTTCTCTATACATACATACTTAGGACCGTGCAATTTATAAATCAGGGACAGTAAAGTTGAACAGTTATAACAGTGTACTGTAATTAAAATTGTGTGAATATGGTCTCTAATTTTCATGTGTTTTTAGCAGAGTTGCACTCTGTCACCCAGGCTGGAGTGCAGTGGCACGATCTGGGCTCATTGCAACCTCTGCCTCCTGGGTTCCAGCGATCCTCCCACATTAGCTCCCTGAGTAGCTAGCATTACAGACATGTGCCACCATGCCTGGCTAATTTTTGTATTTCTTGTGGAGACGGTTTCGTCATGTTGGCCAGGTTGGTCTAGAACTCCTTGGCTCAAGTGATCCACCCACCTCAGCCTCCCAAAGTGCTGGAATTACAAGTGTGAGCCACTGCGCGGCCTATGTTTCATTGTGCTGCACTCACCCTTCTTATGATGAGGTGCGATGGTAAAATGCCGACCTAATGAGATGACGTGAGGTAAATAATGCAGGTGTCGCGATGGAGCATTAGACTACTATTGACCTTCTGATGATATGGCAGAAGGAGGATCATCTGCTGTGGGTGTTCCTGATCTTGGAGCCATGATGATGTTACAGGTCGGATGTCAGGAACAGGCCATGGGGATGATTAAAGCATGGCCATTATATACAGCGTGATAAATTGGACAAAAGATGATTCACATCCCAGGCAGGATGAAGCAGGTCAGAGTGAAATTTCATCTTTTTATTTATTTGTGTATTTTATTTTTATCTAAATAATTTATTATATGTATCTTTTTTGTGTGTCTTCAATTTTCTTTATCAAAATTTTATAGTTTTCAGTGTAAAAATCTTTAACCTTCTTGTTTAAATTTATTTCCAAATATTTTATTTTTGATGCTATTTTAAATGGGATTTTAAAAAATTTATTTTTCACATAGTTTCAGTTAGTGTATAGAAATATTACTACCTTTTGTACATTGCTTTTGTATCCTGAAACCTTAATGAAATTGTTTCTTAGTCCTAGCAGTTTATTTTTTGGTGGAGTCTTTAGGATTATCTATATATAGATCATATCATTTGCAACAGGAGACTACTTTACATCTTCCTTTCTAATTTAGATGCCTTTTTTTCTTTTGGTTTGTTTACTTGCCTAATTGCCCTGACTAGTACTATATTAAGTTGAAGTGGTGAGAGTGGGCAACCTTGTTCTTTTTTTTTTTTTTTTTTTTTTATGAGACGGAGAGTCTCGCTTGTTTAACCCGGGGGGGAGGGAATTGGCGCGATCTCGGCTCACCGCAACCTCCGCCTCCTGGGTTCAGGCAATTCTCCTGCCTCAGCCTCCTGAGTAGCTGGGATTACAGGCACGTGCCACCATGCCCAGCTAATTTTTTGTATTTTTAGTAGAGACGGGGTTTCACCATGTTGACCAGGATGGTCTCGATCTCTTGGCAACCTTGTTCTTGATCATAGAGGAAAAACTTTCGCCTTTTCATTCTTGAGTATACTGTTATTTTGGAGCTTGTTACCTATTATCTTTATTATGTTGAGATACATTTCTTCTACACCCAATCTGTTAAGAGCTTTGATCATGAAACAATACTGAATTGTGGTAAATACTTTTTCTGAATCTATAAGATAATCATGTGATCTCTGTCTTTCATGTGCTTAAGGTGTATCACATTTATTGATTTTGGTATGTCCAACCATCCTTGCATCTCAGAGATAAATACCACTTGATTAAGGTATATGATCCTTTTAATGCTGTTAAATTCAGGTTGATAACATTTTGTTAAGGATATTTGCCTCTATGTTCTTCAAGAATATTGGCCTGTAGTTTTATATTTTTGTCTTTATTTGGCTTTGGTATTAAGGTAATATTAGCCTTATAAGTTTAAAAATGCTCTTTCTCTTTCAATTTTTTGGAAGAATTTGAAAATTACTGCCATTAATTCTCCTTAAATGTTCAGTAGAGTTCACTGTTGAACTCAACAGTGAAGTCTACAAAATAGTAAATTTTATCAGGTCCTGGGCTTTTCTTTGGTGAGAGATTTTTGATTATTGGTTAAATTTTCTTAGTCATTATTAGTCTGTCCAGGTTTCTATGTCTTCATGATTCAGTTTTGGTAAGTTGTGTGTTTCTAGAAATATACCCAAATTCTTCTAGCTTATCAAATTTGTTGACATATAATTGTTTATGACGATCTCTTTCAATAATTTGTGTCTTTGTGATGTCATCTAAAGGCCTTTTCTTTAATGTGTACTTTTATTTATTTGGGACTTATCTGTTGTTTTGTTAGTTAATTTAAATAAAAGTTCATTAATGTTTTTAATTTTTCAAAAGGGAAATTAAATGATTGTAAAACAAGTAAAAATAAAAGTAAAACACACCAAAACTTATGGGATGCAGCATGAGCAGTCCAGGGAAGTTTACATTAATAAACGCCTATATTAAGAAAAAAGAAACATCTCAAATAAATAACCTAACTTTACACCTAAGAAAACTATTAGTTTTCTTGATCCTTTACATTGTTTTTTAAGTATTTTATTTATTTCTGCTCTGATCTTTATTATTTCTTTTCTTTTGCTGATTTTAAGTATAGATTGTTCTTTCTTTTCTAGTTTTTTTTTAGGTGTAAAGTTAAGGTTATTAATTTGAGATGTTTCTTTTTTCTTAATATAGGTGTTTATTAATGTAAACTTCTGTGTACTGGTTTTGCTGCATCCCATAAGTTTTGATATGTTTTACTTTTACTTGTTTTGCAATCGTTTAATTTCCCTTTTGATGTCTTCTTTGACTCACTAGTTGTTTAGGAGTGTGTTGTTTAATTTCCACATATTTCAAAATTTTAGTTTTTCTCTTATTGTTGACTTCTAGCTTCATATCATTATAGTTGGAAAGATACTTGCTATGATTTCAATTTTTTTACATGTGCTATGACCTATTTTTTTTTTTGCCTCAACTATGATCTGTCCTGGAGGATGTTTAATATGCACATGAAAAAATGTGTATTTTGTTACTGTTGGATGGAATGTTCTGCATATGTCTGTTTGGACAACTGATCTGAGTGTAGCTCAAACCCAGTGTTTGTTCGTTAATTTTCTTTTTGGAAAGTCTGTTCATTGTTGAAAGTGGAGGTATTGAATTTAGCTACTATTTGTTGTACTGTTGTTTATTTCTCCATTTAGTTCTGCTAATATTTACGTTATATATGTAGATGCCTCAATGTTAGGTGCATATGTATTTACAATTGTGAAATACTCTGCATTGTTGATGCTTTTATCAGTCTACAGTGACCTTCTTTGTCTCTTGTGGCAGTTTTGGACTTAGAGCCTGTATTGTCTGATGTTAGTATAGTAACCTCTCCATTGTTTTGGTTTGATTTCATGAAATATTTATTCTCTCCTTTCACTTTCAAACTACAAATGTCATTAAAGCTGAGGTGAGTCTCTCTTGTCGGTAGCATATAGTTTGGTGTGTGTGTGTGTGTGTGTGTGTGTGTGTGTGTGTGTCCATGTGTTCACATTTGTTTGTTTTTATCCACTCTGTGTCTTCTGATTCAATAATTTAATCCATTTATATTTAAAGTAAATATTGATAGGCATGGACTTACTATTGCCATTTGTGAATTGTGTCTGGCTCTTTTGTAGTTCCTTTGCTTCTTTCTTCCTCTCTTGCAAAATTCCTTTGTCATTGATTTTCTGTAGTGATATATGACGATTCCTTACTCTTTATCTTTTTTATATCTGCTATAGGTTTTCCTGTGCAATTACCATGAGTCTAACAAAACACATTAGAATTATAACAGTCTATTTTATACTAATAACAAGTTAACCTTAATCCCATACAAAAACTCTGCTGTGTCTTTCCTTCACTCCCCCAACACATATTTTAGACGTCTAGATCTCACCGTTCACATATTTTTTTATTATATAAGTTTGACAAATTACTTTAACTATAGTTTTTAAAAATACTTTTGTCTTTTAACCGTTATACCAGAGTTAAGAGTGATTTATCTATCACTATTCAGGATTTGAATATTTTGAATTTGACTCTGTATTCATTTTTACGAATGATTTTATGCTGTCATATATTTTCATCCTTCTAAGGTCTTTTCATTTCAGTACGGAGAACTTTCTTGTAAGGCAGGTTTTGTGGTAACAAACTCCCTCATTTTTTTTTTCTTGTTGTTTGATTTTCTGGTCTGGGAAAGTCTTTATCTCTCCTTCATTTCTTCCTTTTTCTTCTTCTTTTATTTAGCACTTAGGATTTATCAGCCTATGCTTCTGGCCTGAAAAGTTTCTGCTAAGAAATCCTCTGTAGTCAATTTAAGTTTTCCATGTATGTGAAGAGTTTCTTTTCTCTTGAAGCTTTCCAAATCTCTCTTTCTTTGATATTTAAAAATTTTATTATAATGTGCCTCAGTGGAGATATCTTTGGGTTAAATTTGTTTGGGAAATTTTGATCTTAATGCATCCTGATGTATATATAATTTCTCAGATTTCAGGAATTTTCAGCCATTATTTCTTTTTCTCTCTCTTCTCCTTATATTATCATAATGTGTAAATTGGACTGCTTGATGGTATCTCATAAATCCTGTAGGCTTTCCACACTCATGTTCACTCTTTTTTCTTTTTGTTCCTTTAGCTGGGTAATTTCAAATGACCTGTCTTTGAGCTTGCAATTTTTTTTCTGCTTAATTAAGTCTGCTTTGTCACTGTTATATTTTTTCATTTCATTCATTGAATTCTTTAGCTTCAGAATTTTTGTTGTTTTTTATAAAAATATTTTATATCTCTTTGTTTACTCCATTTTGTTAATATACTGTTTTCTTGATACCATATGAGTCTTCTTATAGCTTGAGCTTTCTTAAGGCATTTATTATGAAATCTTTCTGTGGCAATTTATAGATCTCCATTATGAAAGATCAGCTACTGGAAATTATGGTTTTCCTTTGGCAGTGTCATGTTTTCTTGATTTTTTTCTGTTTTTTTTTTTTTTTTTGGTCTTGAATTGATGTCTGCATATTTGCTGGGGCAGTCACCTATTCCAGAATTTATAGACTAGCTTCTGTGAGGAAAGTCCTTTACCTATGGGTGGGTATGAGGGTACTGATGGGTGGATGCAGCAATTCCAGCACCAGTAAAGGTAAAAAATCAGTCTCTGTGCATTTCCATCAGTTGAAGATTGCAAGTGGCCAAGGCTGCAGAGATGTCCACGGTGGTGGTGAGGGCTGTTGGGGTAATTGTTGATGAAGGTTGCTGGGGGCTCTCCTGATTTCTTGTTCTCTCATGTGGGAAGTTATGGCTAATGGGATCCCTCCCGGTGTTGGGTTTGGTTCATGGTAATGTTCATGGTGGCAGTGGCACTGGTGCCTGAGAGGTGCAGGCACCCCATCTCCAGTGTTGATCTCAATGTGCAATGAACAGATGCTTATGGAACAGCTGGAAAGCCAGGGTCTGAAACACGGGCATGTGGAGACCTATAGTTTCTGTAGGACCCAGGGCATGGATGCTTCTAAAGCAGTAGTGGCTCTTGTGTTCTAGGCACTGGCACATGTAGAACTGTTACGGAATCAGGGTCCAGAGTGTGGATTTGTGTGGAACAAGCATTGCTCTAAGGGCTGTGATGTAGATGTGACTGCTGTAGCAGTAACTCTAGGGTCTAATGCTTGGGAGGTCACAGAATGGCTGCAGAGCTAAGGTCCAAAGCATGAGCTTGTAGTGTTGTTACTTATTATTGACAACACAATTGACTTAAAAGATACAACTCACCTTTCAAGAATCCCTAATTTCATAGGCACTTTATACGAACAACACTAATGAGCCTTCAAAGTTCCTTAGTCTAAACTATTCAATACGTGCTTTTACCCTAAAGCAATAATTTTGGTAGAGTACGTAACACTAGTCTATTTATAATAATAAAAGTGTCAGGAAAGTTTTAACTAAAATATAAAGACAGTAAGTCTAAAATAACACAATAAAAATACGATAATTTTTCCTCACACTGTAAGATGTGTAAGAATTCTTACAATGTTCATTTTAATATTTAGTAACACTATCTAGTAGTACTTTTTTCTTTTAAAAAAAAGTATATTAATAGTATTTTAAGTAACCTTTTTTCTTTGTATGTTACTAAAAACCGTTGTCATGCAAATTCTAGTAATGAAAACTATTTAAGCTTCAAGTATTTTCTGCCAGAAGAGCCTCAGGCACAGATTGCCTTTTTTATCTAGTTAACATTACATCCCAGGTTACCATCCAATTAAGCATGGTGCATTTCCATTAACAAGACACTATCCTTCAGGAAATATCCACAACTTATATTGAACTAGGAAAAGACTGAAATTGCTGTGACACAGCATAAAACTGCTCCCTTCAGTTTTTTGAAAGTATCTCTTCTTGATAATAGGCAATTGTGTGGTCCTCTTGAGAAAAACACTGGGTTAGTGGGAAGTGATGGATGAAGATTTCAGTAAAAATTTGAGCAAATTCTCCTATATGATTTCTACATACTTTAGTGGGAACATGTTGTGATTTTTGAAACACACTTTCAGATTAAAAATAAAAATGACTAAAACCAAAAAACAGAGATAATATACAAAATTATTTTATACTAGGATGATAAAAATTATAAATATGATTGTACATATCGGTGAACACTTTCCTATGTAATATATTAAATATATAAAATGTAAACTTAACAACTGAAATTACGTGTATATTATTTGGTAATCTTTTTTGTCTATTATATATTATTAAATGTGTATCAATAGACACTTCTAAAATATGATTTTACAATAATAAATAGCCTGCCAACCAAAAAAAGCCCAGGACCAGATGGATTCACAGCTGAATTATACCAGATGTACAAAGAAGAACTGGTACTATTCCTGCTAAAATTATTCCAAAAAAACTAAGGAGGAAAGATTCCTCCCCAATTTATTCTATGAGGCCAGCATCATCCTGATAGGAAAGCCTGGCAGAGACAAAGGGAAAAAAGAAAATTTTAGGGCAATATTCTTGATGAATGTTGATGCAGAATGTCTCAACAAAATACTTGCAAACAAAACCCAGAAGCAAATAATAAAGCTAATTTACCACAATCAAGTAGGTTTTATCCCTGGATGCAAGGTTGGTTCAACATATGCAAATCAATAAATGTGATTCATCACATAAACAGGACTAAAGACAAAAACCACCTGATTATTTCAGTAAGCACAGAAAAGACTTTTGGTAAAACTCACCATCCATTCATATTAAATACTCTCAATAAACTAGGCATTAAAGTAACATACGTCAAAACAATAAGAGCCACATAGGACAAACCCACATCCAACATCATGCTGAATGGGTAGAAGCTGGAGGCATTCCCCTTAAACACTAGCACAAGACAAAGATGCCTTCTCTTACCACTCCTATTCAACATAGTATTGGAAATCCTGGCCAGAGTAATCAGGCAAGAGAAAGAAATAAAGGGCATCCAAAGAGGAAGAAAGGACACAAAACTATCCATCTTTGCAGATGACATGATTCTATATCTAGAAATCTCCATAGTCTCAGCCCAGATGCTCCTTCAGCTGATAAGCAACTTTAGTAGTTTTAGGATACAAAATCAATGGACAAAGCTCATATAGCATTTCTACATGCTGACAATAGCCAAGGTGAGAGCTAAATGAGGAATGCAGTTCCATTTGCAATTGCCACAAAAAGAATAAAATACCTAGGAATAAAGCTAATCTGGGAAATGAAAGATCTCTACAAGGAAAATTACAAAACACTGCTCAAAAAATTCAGACATGAGACAAATACATGGAAAACACTCTATGCTCATGGGTAGATAAATATTAACATGGCCACACTACCCAAAGCAATTTATAGATTCAATGCTATTCCTGTCAAACTACCAATGAACTAGAAACTTCACAGAACTAGAAAAATTTATTTTAAAATTAATATGGAACCAAAACAAAGCCTGAATAGCAAAGGCAATCCTAAGCATAAAGAACAAAGCTGGAGAAATCATGTTACCCCACTTTAAGCTAGGCTACAGAGCTACAGTAACCCAAACAGTATGGTACTAGTACAAAAACAGACACATAGACCAATGGAAAAGAATAGAAAATGGAGAAATAAGTCCACACACCTGCAACTATCTGATCTTTGACAAAGCTGAAAAAAAAAAAAAAAAGCAATGCAGAAAGGATTCACTATTTAATAAATAGTGCTGGAATAACTGGCTAGCAATTTGCAGAAGATTGAAATGGGACTCCTTCCTTACACCATATACAAAAATCAACTCAAGATGACTGAAGACTTAAATGTAAAACCCAAAACTATAAAAACTCTGAAAGACAACCTAGGCAAAACCATTCTGGTCATAGGAAATGACAAAGATTTCATGATGAAGACACCAAAACAGTCACAGCAAAAGCACAAATTGACAAATGGGATCTAATTAAACTTAAGATCTTCTGCCCAGAAAAATAAACTATCAATGGAGTAAAAACCCTGCAGGATGGGAGAAAATATTTGCAAACTATGCATCCAATAAAGGCCTAATATTCATAATCTATAAGAAACCTAAACAATTTACAAGAAAAAAACAATCCCATCAAAAGTGGGCAAAGGACATGAACAGACACTTTTCAAAAGAAAACATAAATGCAGCCAAAAAGCATATGAAGAAAGTTCAACATCACTGATGATTAGAGAAATACAAATGCAAACAGCAATATGATACCATCTGACACCAGTCAGAATGGCTATGGTTAAAAGCAAAAAAAATTACAGATGCTGATGAGGTTGTAGAGAAAAAGAAACGCTTTTGTATTGTTGGTGGGAATGTGAATTAGTTCAACCACTGTGGAAAGCAGTGTGGCACTTCCTCAAAGAGCTAAAAACAGAACTACCATTTGATCCAGCAATCTCATTACTGGGTACATACCCAAAGGAATATAAATTTTTTCTACCATAAAGATACATGCATATGTATGTTCATTGCAGTACTATTCACAATAGCAAAGACAAGGAATCAGTGGCAGATTACATTAAAAAATGTGGTACATATACACCACAGAATACTATGCAACCACAAAAATGAACACGAGCATGTACTTTGCTAAAACATGGATGGAGCTGGAGGCCACTATACCTAGCAAACTAACGCAGGAACAGAAAACCAAATGCCACCTGTTCTCACTTACAGGTGGGCACTAGATGATGAGAATACATGGACAAGAAGAAAGGAACAACATACACTGGAGCCCACTTGAGGGTGAGGAGGGTGAGGAGTGAGAGGGTTAAGGAAAATACCTGTTGGCTACTAGGTTTAGCAGCTGGGTAATAAAATTATCTGTATACCAAACCCCTGTGACATGAGTTTACCTATATAATAAACCTTCAATATACCCCGAACCTAAAATAATGTTTTTTTTTTAAAAAAGTATAACATTTAAAAATATGATTTAATGTCTAAATTATAGTTTATTATATAAATGTACTGTAGGTTCATAAATCAATCCTCTATTATTGATCATTTAGGTCATTCACAATTTTTACCATTATAAAAACTCAAGGTAATTAAATATTAATGCTAATTTTTATGTTTTGCCAGTATAAATTCCCAGAATTAGAATTGCTATATACACATTTTAAAGCTTTTCAATTTTTAAGTTCTTTACTGTTCTTAAGCACAGATGTAATACATTTTGGTCACATTCCTGGAATAACAGTAGAAATTAATTATGTAGACACAAATCTGACATTTCTGTCAGGTTATTTTCCTTCCCTTGAAAGCGCTCCTGAACATTTCATTCATTGACAAAACCTGTTCATTCAATGACTCCATAACCTGTTTGTTGAATTCCTGTTACTTGCAAAGTACCTGATAAGTACTGGAGATATAGCAGTAAGATTTTTAGAGTCACAACTCTCATAGAGCTAGCTTACAGACTAATGTAGAATATGAATAAATAAACAAGAATTCCAATAAGTAGTGCTTCTCAATGTGTAGTCAGAGATGTTGCCCCAAAGATGTATCAGAATCACCCATGAGGTTATTCCAAATCTAATATCCATCTTTAAAGGAAGTATGGGACCCCAGTCAAGAAACTCAATGATCATAAGTCAGTTAGTGAAAGTATTCCAGGTGTTAAAAAAGAAAAAGAAAACCAGTGTTAAGCATTATTGAAAAATAATATTTCAGTACTATATTTGATATGATGAAGAAATTAAAGTATGTAAGAGAGACACCTAGATCAGCTTTGAGGACCTAAAGATTGCATCTCAGAAGAAATGATATCTAAGATGATATATGAAAAATAAAGATGAGTAGAAGTTGGTTAAAAATGAGCATGAGAGGCAGGGAGATACTGGGACTATCCTCAGTATTCTGGGCAGAATCAATAGCAAATATATCTCAAAAAATAAATGTAATTCAGAATTGTGGGACTGTTGCATTTAAAGGTGTTTTGGTCGGGTAGAAATAAGGTTAGAAAAGTAAATGGGGATGATAACGTGAAGGAATTTATAAACAATTTACCTAGATTTACTTAAGAGCTTTGGGAATTTACTGATTGGTATCAAGCAAAGAATGGCACAATCAGATTAGAATTTTACAAAGATCCCTTGGATACAGTGTGGAAAGTGGACTGAAGTAAGGTCAAGTTAGAAACAGGGAGGTAAATTGCAATGAGGTTATAAGAGATGAGGGTAGCCAGCCACACAGTGACGCCAGGACGGGGGAAGCGCAGGGCTGGTGTAGCTACTGATGAAACTGACGAGCCCGTGTGATTTCCAGGATGGGGAGTGTAGGATGGGAAAGAGCAACTCGACAGCCTAGAAACGTGGTGTGAGCAGCTGGGAAACCAGATACCACTCACGGAGAAAAGCATCTGCAGAGAAGCCAGTGGAGAGGAGGGTCCAGAGACACTCAGTTTGAAGAAGTTACCATGAGATTCCTGTGAGGTAAACAATGGAGAGCTTGAATAAGCAGTAGAGTCTGAAGTTCAGAAAAAGAACTGGGTGAAGAGAGAGATGGCGTGGTGGAATTATTAATATACGTAGTAATCAAAGCCAACAGAATGTATAATTAGAGAATGGAAAGAATGGGAAAAAAATAGAGCTTAGGTTAGAACCACCCCCAGACATCAATATATTAAGGACAGAAGATAGCTGCAAATAATCTGGACATGGGGTAACCAACAGAATAAAAAATACAAAAGCAAAAACAAAACAGAAAAAAGTGCGAGTCAGAAAAACCAAGGGAGGAATATTTTAATGCCCATTTGTTAAGGCTTGTGGATAAGATCATACATTCCTATTAACTTTTTAAAAAAACTATTGGGTGATCTATTGAACAGTTAAAACTTAAGATACAATGCCCCTTGCTTCCTTAACTATAATTCACTATTTTACATATAAAGACTGCCCATCAACTAATACAATTAAAAGCAATCTACTGTATTAAAAAAATTTATAGTCTTTGACATGCTAGCCCCAAAGGGGAAAATATAACTTAGTAATAAGTAGCTAATTGAGTTCAAATCATCACACAAGTATTCAGTAAGCAGGTTCCATGAAGGAAAACGTGATCTGAGTTACAAACTGTAAAGACGCCGAGTAATGAACAGTAAATCCACTTGGCATATGGGTGACTGTGAATTTAAGAAAAGCCTCAGTGTAAAGATTCTCTATTTGCATAAATATAGCAATATTTTCCCTCTGTGTTTCTGTGTCACAAGAAAGTACTAGACAGATTTTATCCAAATGTTAGAGAACATGTTTGGAATCATTTGACTTAAACTATAAATTACACAGCAGAGAGCAAATGCCTGTAGGAACAAGGGCCTCTGAGAAGAGACTGCAGCCAGCTCCCAGGGTAGCTACAGGTGTGGAGTCCTGCGTGAGCCACCGCTCACTGGCCACGTGAACTCTGACAGCAGAGCTCCAGGTGGGAAACAGAAGGAATTGATTGAGTGATTAATTAATGATTAATAAACCTGAGCAATGCAGAGCTGGACAGCAAAGACTGATCATTGAAAGTTAACTTTGGCTGAAATTATTATACTCTGGAAATAGTGCAGTGAAAATAAGACTTACATTACCTTTCAAAAAATACATAAATACAGATTTCATTCGTGCCTAACATTTGCTATGCCGGTATTATTGCCTCTGAAACAGAACTAGAGAAAGGTTTTTTTCTTCTTTACCCATTCACTGAAGATTATTGGTATCCAAAGTTCATTTTGTTCAACTTTTTATTCAAACTTGTAGTTTTCTTCTCCTTTGGGTATCTTCACTGGCTACTCCATTCAGCAGTGTGTTTTGCAACCATTTCTTTGTCTGTTCTGCAAATCCATTCCAAAGAATCCCAAGGCTCATTTTCTTCAGCAGCATGAGATCCGTGCCAAACCTATTACAGTCCTATGTATTCTTCCTCTTCCACCTACACTTATTTTTTTTTCCTTTTTCTGAGAAGCCATTGATTTTCTTTCCTTTGTAAGTTTAAGTTTCAAATAAACCTAAGAACAGTAACAAAACTAACTATGCATGGCCAGGTGTGTGTTTGCCTTGGCAACTTTTCAGATACGAAAATAAGTATTCTTTTTAACGACAGAGGCTCCTATAACAAAGCATACGATTGAATAAATAATCAGTTAGCTTTGTTGTGTATGTGAGAATGGCCACACATTAACAGATTGGAAAATAATGTGTTTCGACACACAAAATTATGTTTAAATTTGGCTTTGCTCGGCCTAGGGCATGCTTAATAAGTGCTGTCAGTACGTTCGATTTTCTCTTCCCTCCTCTTACGACACTTTGCCATCAGGTCTTATCTAAAGTGTCTTTTCTTCAAGCTCATCTGATTCAAATGGCTTTTCTACCCCGGTCTCTTTCTTTCCCATAGCGCTGATATTTTCTGCATAGCACTTTATAAACATGAGTAAGAAATTGCTCTCATCCTCGGAGCTGGTTCTTAGTCCCCTGGTAGAGACAAACATGCACTTTAGAGCTGCGAGTTGGCCCGTGTGTTCAGTGTGGGAACCGCATTTCCAGCAGAAGCAAAGGATATTTCAAACAGGCAGCGTCCTGTGCCTAGCACTCAGGTGCCTCAGTTGGGGCATTTTGTAAAGAAGAAAAATCTTACCAGATGGGAAGACTTAACCTTGAAAGCATAATTGGAGCCAGATAATAAAAGTCCTTTTCATTTTGTCCTATAACCAAGAAAAAGCCATAACAGGGGTGTGATATACTCAGTTCAACTACTCTGGCTTTAAAAGTGTTAAATGAGATTATGTGAAACTGCTTTGAAACAGGAATGTGGTATAATTCGAGCATACAGAAGCACTTCAGTATTTAAAGTTACAATTCTTTTATGGTACTTAATTTTGTCAGCGCCTAGTTACAGCACCTGTCCTAACTCTGTGATGCTACCGTGATTCACTTTTAAGAAGCTTGTCATTGTTAGCTCATGAACAAGAACAAAAACTTCCTTGCTGCGATCTCCTCTTTTCCACACCCAACGATAAGGAGAAAAGTTGAGATCAAAAGGAAAACATTTATGTGTGATCCCAGAGAGTTGGGTTGAGTCATCTTCAGTTAATAAAGGAGTGTGAGTCTGGTTTAAAATACAAAGCAGATCAAGAAAGATCATTTCACAAAAAATAGGGTAAAGTCATGTGACTGGAAGAAAATTTTCATCCTTCAAGTAGACTCAAGTCCTACGATCTTAAAACCTCAAATCCCAACCCATTAGTGCATGAAGTAGTGTACTGCGACTTTCTCTACTAGAGATTCCCATCTTTCCTGTTCAGAGGGAGCCAAGTTCCTTGGTTTGATGTCTATTGTTCTCGCAAATGTTTCTTATAGTTTTACTTCCTGTTTCAAAATCAAATCAGTAGAATAAGCTTTGAGACTTCCTAGTTTCACAAAATTAGTATCATTCTGCAACCCTATGTGTTTTTAACTTCAGCATATATTTTTGAGCACATCTGAAATGGTACAGGTACTGCTAGTTCATATATTATCTCTGTTAGCACATTGCTCCATTTTATGAATATGCCATGCTGTTTTTTCCATTTACTTTTCCAGTGCAGGGCACTTAGGTCATTTGCAGTATTTTGTTACAAGTAAAAACACGACAATATGTTTTTATTCTTGTCTTCTTAAAGTAAAATTGCTTGGATAAAAATATGTCATGTTCAAATTTATTGCATTTTGATGTGTGTTTCTTGTCATCTTAATGCATTTCGCACCAGCCATGTATACGCACTTTCATTTCTTTGTTTCATTGCTAGCACATGGTATTATGGCACTTTTTATATTTCTCATATTATTTTTGAGACCATATATATTTAAGTTTACTGGCCATTTCTGTTTTCTTTTTTGTGAAATGACTACCAGTCTTCCTAGATTCAAATCCTAGCTCTCAACTGATTTGCTGTTTGAATTTCAGCAAATTATTTATTTAACTTCTCTGTAAAATGGTATTAGTTATATCACTTACCTGATTGGAATTTTGTAGGGATTAAATGGCTTAATTTACATAAAGCTTTTGAAACAATGTTTGGCCTATATATACAGTATACAAATATAAGCTGTTATTATCTCATTGTGATTTTAATTTGCATTTGCCTGATGATTAGTAATAATAAGGATTTTTTTTTCAGACACCTATTGGCTCTTGTCTTTTTGAGAAATGTCAGTTCAAATGTTTTGCTCATTTAAAACAAATTCAGTGATTTGTTTTCTTGCTTTTGAGTTATTTGAGTTCCTTATATATTTTGGGTATTAACCCATTATCAGATGTATGTTTGCAAATACTGTCTCCTATCCTACAGGCTGTGTCTTCACACTGTTGACTATTGCCTTAGCTGTGCAGAAGTTTTTCAGTATGATGCAATCCTGTTTGTTTAGGTTCGCTTTTGTTGCCTGTGTTTTGGGGTCATATCCAAAAATCTTTGGCCAGTTATGTGTTAAGAAGCTTTTTTCCTATGGCTTCTTTTAATAAATTTAAAGATTCAGGTCTTAAGTTTAAGGTTTAATCTATTGTGAGTTGATTTTGTATATGGTATAAGATGAGTCCAATTTTATTCTTCTGCATGTGATATCCAGGTTCCCATCACAATTTATCAAAGAGACTGTCCTTTTCCTATTGCATGTTCTTGGCATCTTTGTTGAAGATTAATTGACTAAAAGGCATTGATTTATTTCTGGACTCTATATTCTGTTTCATTGTTCTATATGTGTCTTTTTATCCCAGTATCATGATGTTTGACTTACTGTATCTTTGTAGTATACTCTGAAGTCAGGTAGTGTGATGCCTCCAGCCTTGTTCTTCTTGGTCAGTGTTGCTTTGGCTAATTATAGTCCTCTGTGGTTTTATACAAATTTCAAGATTTTTTTTTCTATCTTTTTCTGAGAAAAATACCATTGGAATTTTGATAGGGATTTCATTGAATATGTAGATTGCTTTAGTTAGTATGGACATTTTAACACTATAAATTCTAATCCATAAACATGGCCTGTCTTCCTATTTATTTATGTTTTCTTCAATCTCTTGTATCAAAGTTTTATAGTTTTCAGCATACAAATCTTCCGCCTCCTTGGTTGAACGTATGAATAAGTGTTTTGTTCTTTTTGATGCTGTTGTAATGGGATCTTTTTTAAAATTTCTTTTTGAGGTGGTTTGTTGTTAGTATATAAATTACTACTGATTTTTATATGTTGATTTTATATCCTGCAATTTTACTGAATTTGTTTATTAGTTCTAACAGCTTTTTGGTGGAGTCATTAGGGATTTTCTCTACATAAAAAATGTCATCTGCAGAAACAGTTACACTTCTTTCTTTTCAATGTAGATGCCTTTCATTTCTTTTTCTTGCCTAATTACTCTGGCTAGGACTTCCTATACTATACTGAATAGATGTAGTGAGAGTGGGTTTCCTTGTTCTGTTCTCTATCTTGGGGGAAAACTTTTTAGTTTTTCACCTTTTTCACCGTTAAATATGTTAGCTGTGGGCTTGTTATATATGATATCTATAATGTTGAAGTATAATCTTTCTATACCTAATTTGTTAAGAATTTTTATGATGAAAGGGTGCTGTTTTTTTTCAAAATATTTTTCTGTATATATTAAGATAACCATATGATTTTTATCTTTCATATGGCTAATGCTGTATATCACATTTATTGATTGTATATGTTGATACATCCTTAGATTCCAGGTGAAAATCTCACTTAATTATAATGAATGATCCTTGTAATGTGCTGCTGAATTTGGATTGTTAGTATTTGTTAAGGATTTTTGCATCTATGTTCATCAGGGATATTGGTCTGTAATTTTCTTTTCTGGCAGTGTCCCTCTCTGGCTTTGATATTAGAATAATGCTGATTTCATAAATTGAATTTAATAGTATTTCCTTCCCCTCAAGTTTTTGGAAGAGTTTGAGAAGAATTGATATTAATTCTTCCTTAAATGTTTGCTAGAATTTACCAGTGAAGTAATCAAGACCTGAGCTTTTTTTTGTTGTTGTTGAGAGATATTTTGATCACTGATTCAATCTCTTTAATCATTATTGTTCTATTTAAATTTTCTATTTCTTCATGAATCAGTCTTGGTGGGTTGTATGACTTGGTGGTAGGAATTTATTCATTTCTTTTGTGTTATCCAATTTGTTGGCAATGTATAATGGATCATAGTTTTTTCTTATAATTTTTTGTATTTCAGTGGTGTCAGTTATAATGCCTCGTTTTTCATTTCTCATTTTAGTTATTTGAGTCTTTTTCTTTAGTCTAGCTAAAGACTTGTCAATTTTTCTTATCTTTGCAAAAAACCATCTCTTAGTTTCACTGATATTTATACTG
Source organism: Sapajus apella (assembly GCF_009761245.1). NCBI lineage: Eukaryota > Metazoa > Chordata > Mammalia > Primates > Cebidae > Sapajus > Sapajus apella. The sequence goes on along the minus strand of NW_022436979.1, from coordinate 20,761,771 downwards.
ATTTTTAAAATATCCATTTCATTTATTCCTGCTCTGATATTATTTCCTTCCTTCTGCTGACTTTGGGGTGAGTCTACCCCTTGAATCTACTAGAGCAGGCCTGGACCTTGGGTTCACTGAAGCCTGTGGATGTGGGGACTGACCTGGAGCTTGAGCTGTCTTGGTGCTGGGACAGGCCTGAGAACCTGGGTCTGCAAAGGCCAGTCTTGAGCCTGTGTCCACGGGGGCTGGCCTAGTACCTGAGATGATGGGGTTAGCATAGAGCCTGGGTATATGGAGGCTGACCAAGAGACTGGGTCTGTGGGTGCTGGCCTGAAGGCTGGGTCTACAGTGGCTAGGTCTCTGGCACCGACATGGGTTTGGGGGCTAGAACAGCTAGAAGCACGCTGCCATGGGAGCCAGCCGAGAGCCTGGGGCAGCAGGGGCCAGCTTGATGCTGGGCAGACTTTCACCCTGCATCAGCAGAGGCTAATCTGGATCTTGGGGCTGCTGGAATTAGCCCCGCACTGGGTTTCTCTGGGGTGTGCCTGGTGCTGGTGTCCACACAAAGTTGGGTGATGACTTCACTCTCCTTTCTCACACAGAGGGTATGTCTGTGCTGTGCTGCCTGGGCTTGGGAAAGGGTGATGTGGGTCACGTGAAACTGTCCTTTTCACTCTCTTCAATGCATTTCTTAGTTCTGTACTACACGCAGTTGCCATAGTCTCTCACCTGGATTCTTTAATTCTTACAGACGTATTTTCAAGTGTGGATATTTGTTCAAATTGATGACAACTGCTGAAATGTTCTATTCCACCCCCTTGAAGACTGAATATTTCTTAAGATAGAAACTTCAAAATGATTGATTCGACAAATTTTTCATTCTAATATGAGATTTAATTTTATGATTTTTTTTCTCTAAACATTATGTAGTTCTGTTTTCAGATTTTGACGTGTTGTGCTTCATTACTACTCAGTTCAAAATACTTTCTTACTTCCCTGGTCATTTCTTTTTTGACATGAGTTATTTAGAAGTGTATTGTTTGGTTTGAAAATATGGATGAATATTTTAAATATTCTGCTATTGATTTCTTTTTTTGGGGGAACAGAATAATAAACACCTTTATTACATGAGTGAAGACAGAAAATAAGGATTTATTTGCCTTTCCAGGCTTGATTTTCCTGTTAGAACTCCAACTCTTTGCCGTCTAGCACATAGCTATCTGCTGGGCCTGATTTCTAATTTAATTCATTTGTGGACATGGACCATTCTTTGGTGTGGTTTTAATGTTTTTACATTTATTGAGATCTGTTTTATGATCTGTCTTATTCAGTGTCCCATGGAAAACCGAAAAGAATATACCTCCTGCTCTTATTGTGTGGAATTGCTCGATAAATGTCAAGATGGTTGGTGATGTTTTCAATTCTTGTGAAGCCTTACTCTCTCTACTTGATCTATTAATGATTGAGAATAAGTTGTTGAACTTTGGAAATACAGTTGTTGGTATGTATATCTAGCCATTCAGTTCTACTAATTTTTGTTTTGTAATTGTTGAAGCTGGGCTCCCAGATGCACACATAGACTAATCTTACATCCCCTCAACTATTTTACCATTATAATATTGTGAATTCAGCCTCTTTATCTCTGGTAATATTCTTTGCTCTGCAATCAACATCTTCTGATAATGATGCAGTCATTCTAGCTTTCTTTTAATTAGTGTGAACATATTACATGTATATTTATGACATTGACTTATAAGTTTTAATGAATCTACATCTTTATATCTGAAGTGGATTTCTTGCTGAAAGCAGGTAGTTGGGTCTATTTTTTTACTCAACAATCTCTGTTTTGTAATAGGAATATTTAGCCTATTTATATATAACATGATTATAACATGATTAGGCTTAAACCTGTCATCTTGCAATTTGTGTCATTTTTTCATTTGTTTCTTTGCTCCCGTTTTCTTTCCTTCCCTATTCTAGATTGATTATATTTTATAGTCCTATTTTATCTCCATTTGCTTATTAGTTATACCTTTTTAAAATAGTGTTAGTGGCTCTTCTAGAGTTTATAATATCCATCTGTAACTTCATCCTCTAATTTAGGATGATATATCATTTCATACCTATGCAACAATCCTGCATGATGTGCACATGTACCCTAGAACCTAAAGTACAATAAAAAACATATAAACAAATAAATAAATACAATATGATATATCAAGGAATACAATATATTCCTGTAACAAAAAATATATACGAACTATTTTATTCCCTTGAATACTGTTGGGCAGTACCCTGGGTTTCAATGAGATGTTTTGTACTCAGTGTGCCTTTGGAGAGTTGCTTTTAAACTTTGTTATAGCAATATCAGAGCAGCTTTGAGTTTACAGCTAATTTGTCCCCACTACTGAGAAAATTCCTTCTGAGGACTCTGTCTCAATGCTCTTTCAATTAGCAAGATTTCCTACTCTCTTTTATGAGTTCTCAGCATTGTAGTATGCTTTGTTCATTTGGTTCTTTCTTCATCTTGAGTAAATCTATACATGCGTGTGCAGAACTGTGCTCAGCGGAAGTTTCAAGGAGACCCTCTTGCAGATCTCCAGGGCTCCGTCTTCAGCAGCACTTCGCCCGAACTCCAGTGCTTGCCTCCTCAGCTTGGCAGAGCCACTGCACTGCCTCATCCCTGCTCCTCACATCATTGTGACTTTGAAACTTGTTCCAGGCATTGGCCTGGGCCTCTCACAGCGCCACCTCGTCGGTATCCTGGGCTACCTGTTGTCCAAAGTCTGAAACGGCTTTTAAAACATATATTTTGATTATTTTTAGTGATTTTAGCAGGGATTGTTAATCCAGTTGTGGCTAGTCTTTTGTTGTGGAAGTCCTTCTTTAATTATTAAAGGCGCTTAGAATGCTACTTATTTTCTATATAATTATTCAATTATATAGTAATCCAGAAACTATGTCATATGTTCTTACAAGTTTTAGTAATTTATCTGTATGGTTTCTTGGATTATACACTTAGAATAGTAAATTGAATATAAATGTTGTCAATTTTGTCTCTTTCTTTCCCATTCTTTGCCTATTTTTTTATCTTAAAATTTTCCATATAAATTTGACAATTTTACTAAATGAGAAATGACATTTAAAGTGCACTTTAAAACAAAATAAATTTTAAAAAATATATGCATTTTTAAAGTTTTAAAAAATCTTTTGTTTTGGCACTATGCTGAAAATCAAATATATCTTGCAGTAACCCAATATGCCAATTCATAAAATGTGGGTTAACAGGATTCTCAATTTAACATTTTCAAAGCTAATATTAAGATTGAGAGTTTCACATCTATGCTAGTACATACAAAAGCACATTATAATCTGACATCCATCTCCATGTAGCTCACAAATTTGACATTGCTCCATAAAAGCTTTTAGATTCACATCCAACAGTGTCACATCCAAGGAATCACAAATCTGTCTTTGGAATATCTCCTCATAAAATCTTTATCTTTACACATACCTCTGGTATAACGTTTAATGTAACAGAACATTGCAAATACCTTGGTTCTCCTTCCTATGTTTAATGGGAATGCTTTTTCTAACTTGTCATCATTTAAGTCTGATGCATGTTAAAGTTTTTACTAGAAACTCTATTTTAGAGGAAAAAAATACTTTCTGTTCCTGCTTTGAAAATGTCCTCTTTTGTTGTTATTTTTCTTAATGAGTCAGTATTACATTTTTAAAATTAATTTTGCCATTATAAGCATACTGTTTTGTTTACCTATTAAAAGAATATGTAAATGTGTTGTATTATGTTTTGTGATGTATTATCTTTATATTTCTGAGATGAACACTTCTTACTATAATTTTTTATTGTAACAACAATATTAATTTGCTGATAGCTTATTGAAAATTTTTGCATATGTACTATGTAAGTGAGATTGGTATCTCATTTCTTGTGTTAAAATTGACTAGTTTCAGTATACTTAATAATCTTTTTAAGGATATGAGTAGTTTTTCATTCTCTTTAATCCTTTAATAAATATACTTTAATGATTGCTTTGTCTTCCTGATGTTCTGAAATTTCATCGTTTTTATCTGGTTATATTCCTTCCCTTGAAATCTACATGATCTTACTATAAACACTCCAGCCTTCTTATGTGCACTGCTTGCATGGTAGGTATACTTTTGTCAGCCAAGACATTCCTACTTCTTTATTTTTAATATGTTTCTCTTGTAGATAGCATAAAGTTGGGTCTTGTTTTTTATTTCTTACAAGAATTTCTGCCTTATGAGTTAATGGTGGTCTAATGTAATTCTTGATATAGTTGGATTTATGTCTGTCATTTTCCTATTATGAGTTGCATTGATCTCCTTTGTTTTTGTACTTCTCTTTCTCCTTTTTGGCCTTCTTTTGGAATATAAATTTTTTAGAAATTTTATTTTATTTTACTTATTATATGTCTTTCTTTGTGGCTGCTCCTATAATTACAATGAATCCTTACCTCCTCACAGTTTACACAGTTCATATTAAACCACTTTATATATGGCGTACAAATGCTGGAAGTGAATAATCACTTTACTACACCCTCGGTTCTGATACTCCAGTTGTCACATGTAGTGTATTTGCATGTGCTATAATCCCTGTAATACCGATTTTGAAATATTACAGGGATTGTAACACATGTAAATGCAATACATCTTACTTCTTCCAGTATATTCATGTTTCTTTATGGTTTTATTTTAGCCTGAAGAACTTCCTCTAGCATTTCTTATAGTAGAGATCAGCTTATTTCATTTCTGGGAAAATGTCCTCAATTTATCTACATTCTTAAAGAATATTTTCATTGAATATAGAATTCTTGGTTGACATTTTTTTCTTCTAGTATCTTTGAAAAGTTGTTGTTTTTTTTTCTAGCTCCTACTATCTCTGATAAGAAGCCTGAGGTTATTCAAATCGTTACTCACTTACATGAAATTTATCACTTTCCACTGTCTTCTTTCTAGATGTTCTCTTTATCTTTGGTTTTCAGTAGTCAGTCTATGATGTACTAAGGTGTCTGTGTGTGTATGTGCATTAGTATGTATGTATTTGTGACTTTACCCTGTTAGGGTTCACAGAGTTTCTTGAATCTGTAAACTATGTCTTCCATCAAAATTATAATTTCAGACATTATTTCTTCAAAAATTTCTTCTGCTCTATTGTCTCATTTTTATCCTTCTGAGACACACACACACTTGACATTTTGATATTGTCTCACAGTTCTCTGAGGTTCTATCATTTATTTTTCTGAATCAACTTCCTTCTTATTCAGTTGGATATTTTATATTGAGGTGTCATCAAGTCACTAATTCTTCTGTCTTCTCTATTTTGCTGATAAGCTCATCCAGCAAAATTTTTATTTCAGATATATTTTAGTTTTCTAATTTTCATTTGTTATAGTTTTAACTTCTCTACTGAGATTTTCTATATTTGTTTTAACCATCTATTCCTTTCTATCCTTGAGCACAGTTATAATGGCTACCTCAAAATCTTTATCTGGATGGTCTCAGGGTTAGTCTCTGACAGTCTTTCTTTTTAAGAATGTTTATTATTTTCTGTTCTGTTGAGTATCAAGTAATATAAGATTGTATCTTGAACATTGTGATACATTGTAGAGACTCTAAATTCTAAATTATGTTACTCTGAAGGATTTTCATTCTTCTTATTAAAAAAATAATGTTAAGCCATAGCTGAACTCAAACTTCTGATTCTGTCTCCCTTGTGTGGGTAAAACCTTAGTTGGCCTTTTGAAATCTAGAGATTTGGACTGCTTTTTATGTGAAATTGTTTCCTTGTGATTTTCCTTTCTTCTTTGTAACATACTCCTTCGCTTACCCACAGCTGCCGCTGCCCCAGACTTTGCCCCTGGTCTTTCAAGTCAGTAAGTCCATGAGTTTCCATATGACTTTTAACTGCTTTGTGTGGCATATCTGCAGACTGCCCTCATTCTAAAAGCAGTTAAAACAACGATGGCAACAACTGGAGAGTCACATCCTGCTGTTACCTTGTTCATAATTCCCTCCAGTATCTACTGGATCATCGTCACTCTCCAGTGCCTGCAGGTAGTTACTTTTTCCGCATTTTGCTCAGAGTTGTTGTCTGTGGAAAGATTGGTTCAACAAAAATTTACTTAGCCACAAATGGAAGAGGAACACTTTTCTATTCTTCAAAATTAAAAAGGAAAAATAAAAAGTTTATATCTTAAAGTTTTCTAAAATGCATCTGCAAAATTACATCTGTGGTAACTTGGGGTATGGCAATTTAAATTACTGATTCGATTTCTAAAACTGTATTTAAATTTTGTAATTTAAAGAATAGTTTAGAATTATATTTTCAGAAAGATATTAATTTTATCTTCTTCAAATGCATTAACTTAAAATTTTGATATATTATCGTAGTCACGACTCTTTTAGTTTCTGATATAGCTATATATACTTTTTTTTCTTCCTGTCTTAGTTTGCTCAGGCTACTATTACAAAATACCTTGGACTGGGAAATACAGAAATAGAAATTTCTTGCTCAGGGTGCTGGAGGCTGGGAAGTCCAAGATCAAAGTATCAGCAGATTTGGTGCCTGGTGAGAGCTTGTCTTCTCCTTCATAGATGGCACCTTCTTGCTGTGTATTTACATGGTAGAAGGGCAAACAGTTCCCTCAAATCTCCTTGTAAGGATACTTCTTAAAAGTGTTACTCCATTCACAACCAAGGAGCCCTCAAGACCTAATTACATCCCTAAGGTCACAGTTCTTGATACTGTCACATTGGGGATTAAGTTTTAACACATGAATTATTGTGAGGACACATATATTCAAACCACAGCACTTCCCTTTAAAAGTTGGCTTAAATAATTATATATTTTAGTCATTTTTTGGGGGAAGGGTAAATAACTTTTGTATTTACTGATCCTCTTTGGTATTATTTCCTATTTTACTAAATTCTCATTTTTATATTTATATTTTTCTTTTTTCTTTAGACATGTTTTATTTTATTAAAAAAACTTAGGTCTTTGAATACAGGTAATTTATTTATTTAAAATAAAAAATTTATTTGAAAAATAATGTTTAGACTATAAACATTAATGATAATGTTTCAAAATACTTTTTTATTTTATATTTTAATTACTTTAATGTATTTTCTTTTTCTTTAAAATGGTATTTATGAAAGCCTTTATACCAATCAATGGTATTAAAACATTTATTATATTTTCATTTTGTTTTATATTTTAATTGCATTTATGGTCTAATACGTAGCTTGAAGTAGCAATATGGTACATATTTTATGGGTATATAACACACACACACACATATATATATATCTCCTACATATATGTGTAGTTTTCCCCTATGTATCATACACATTTTTCATGGCTCAAATCTTTGTCTTTTTGGTCATTTTGGGTGAATAAAGTCAAGAGAGAAGATAGAATGCAGACTCACAAAGAAAATAGTTCAAATAGTAATATACAGAGCGTGTCAGTTGGAGTGTTTGTGCACATGGAGAGTGGGAGGAAGGAGGTGATTCCAAGGCTCATGCTTTTCCAGGACCTCAAGGGGCTAATTTATTATAACAGGCATTTTCATCAAGTGGGATGCTGAAAGCACAATTATACAATGTTAGCATTAAAAGGGAAGCTTAAAAATTGCCTAGTCGTTTTTTTAATTAGATAAAGAAAGTTAACCAAAGTCCTGGAAAAGACTTGTATCAAGGGCTTTGGTTATGTTATTTTCTTTACACTAATAATTCCCAATTTTAACTTCTGACTACTAGAGTTTTACATTTCACTTTTTCAAAAAGCCAAATATCTTTAGCCTCAGAAACACCTCGAAACCTAAAAATGCCATTGTAGAAAGCCAATATGGCACTACTGGCTATCTCATGGTAATAGGAAAACATAGTTTAAGTTGCTGATATTGATGGTAACAATATCAGCGATTTAAACTATAACAAAAGGATAACAAAAGAAATCCTTCGTGAGAACTTTGGGAGCTATAGCTTTATACTATGCACATAATTAATTCATTCTGACATGAAAACATACACTTTGTCAAAATCTTTCAGTAGTTAGCGCATGATACTATTCAGGTGGTTTTGTAGGAGTCCAGGAATTAAGGAACATTTTTTTTCTACAAAGAATCTATACCGGTTTCTTGTTCACCACAATAGCCATTAATGGAAGCTGGCTTTAAACTGCATATAAGGCACCTTTAATAATAATGACGTCTCACTATGTAACATCACCTGAGGTTTGTTTTCCTTTTAGATATGAATAGGAATCATATCACTAGGCAACTAAAAATTAAGCATCAAAAAGTAAATATTTTTTGAAAATACCTTTAAAAGTTATTTTCTGCCAGGCGCGGTGGCCCACGCCTGTAAACCCAGCACTTTGGGAGGCCGAGATGGGCAGATCACGATGTCAGAAGTTTGAGACCAACCTGACCAGCATGGTGAAACCCCATCTCTACGAAAAATGCAAAAATTAGCCAGGTGTGGTGGTGCACGCCTGTAGTCCCAGATACTCAGGAGGCTGAGGCAGGAGAATTGCTTGAACCTGGGAGGCGGATGTTGTAGTGAGCAGAGATCTCTCCACTGCACTCCAACCTGGGCAACAGAGCGAGACTCCGTCTCCAAAAAAAAAAATTTATTTTTACCTGCAGACAAAAGATGCAGTCTAATCAAGACAGCAAAAGTTATGTATGCTTTGGATAACATTACTTGTAAATATTAATGTTTCGAATAGTTTATAAATCATTGTTGTCTATAAGATCTCCAATTTACTGACAGATCTATGATTCAAGTCCGTTGAGTTTTTATTCTTTTTAATGTTCCAGCTTTCCTCTTTGTATAACCTGACAATAATTCAAAAAAGAAGAACCCACCCAATTCATATGCCTTGTTCTTAGGGTCATGGAAACTTATAAAATTTACATTAACAAAGCAAACTTCTTGACCAAGAAGTGCTTCATACTGGATTTCGACTGGGTCTCATCAGAGGTTTTATTTATTTATTTAGACAGAGCCTCACTCTGTTGCCCAGGCTGGAGTGCAATGGTACAATCTCTGCTCACTCACTGCAACCTCTGCTTCCTGGGTTCAAGTGATTCTCCCACCTCAGCCTGCTTAGTAGCTGGGACTATAGACACTCGCCATCATGCCTGGCTAATTTTTGTAGAAATGAAGAATCACCATGTTGGCCAGGCTGGTCTTGAACTCCTGCCCTCAGGAGTTCACAGGCACGAGCCACCGTGACTGGCCTATCAGATGTTATTAACACGTTAAGTATTCATCCAGCTTTAGTGAGTGTTTTCATTTAAGATTGCATGGGCAGAAGTTACCACATTTAAATGTGAGGGAATCATTACATAAACAGCTGTAAATGTAAGTTTGCAGGTTATCCAAGCTCATTAAAATCTTTAACTTAAAACTATTTTCAATTTGTAGAATTAATATTGGCCTCAAAGATTATTTTGGCATTAAAATAGGCACAGTTAGAACTCTAAAAACATCTAATACATCATAAAACCCTTAGGTTTAGATAAGGACACTAAAGTCCAGGGAGTCTAAATTACTTGTCCAAGGTGATTTATCTGGTTTCCAGCAAAATTTGCAGTAAAATTGTGTATTGCAATTTCTGTCATTATTCTACCTATAATGAGAATACTGGACCTAGATAAATTTTGATTTTTTTTTTTTTTGCTTTCAATCTTTAAATTGTTTTTGTAAATTATTTTAAATAATTCATTGCTTTCTGTAAAAGCAAAACACTTCTAGAGGTTGCTCTGCTGGGCTCCCATATCCCATTGTTGGTTTTGCCCCTTTAAACACTCTGCTTCTAGATACAACTGTGTGATTTAGAATGAGAATCTACTCCTGAAGATCAACCTCATTCTAAATTTAACCTCAGGGATACAATAAATCTACAGGAGATCTTGGGTGTTCAAATGTTAGCATTAGAAAACAGTATTTCCTGTGTCAGTTGGGAAGCTTTTAGATAATGAGAAACCAGAGTTCTTTCAATGTTTTGTTTTATTTTATTTTTTATTTTTATTATTTTATTTTTATTGTAGAGACAGAATCTCTCTCTCTGGCTTAGACTAGAGTGCAGTGGAACGAACATAGCTCACTGCCTGAAGCTTTTGGACTCAGTTGATCCTCCTTCCTCAGCCTCCCAAGTAGCTGGGACTACAAACATGAGCCTCCATGCCTACCTAGCTAACGATTTTATTTTGTAGAAATTGGAATCCTCTATATTAGATAGTCAGTTTGTCTCAGACTCTTGGCCTTGAGGGATCCTCTTGACTTGGTCTCCCAAAGCACTGGGATTATAGGCATAAACCATTGTGCTAATGTCTAATTTTTATTTTAATGATGTCTTTGTTTTTGAGCAGTTATCTTCCAGGAGAAAGGTATCTGGTATAATCTTGTTCCACAATCCAGGATTCAAACCGTATGGCAATACTAATGGTTGAGAAGAAGGCTGATTTCCTTAAAGGAGGCAGCACAGCTGTCCAGAGTGATGCTGGCTTCATTTAACATGGGAGACATACTGGGTTAGTGGGAGGCGGTTGATGATTTTAGTTTTTACATGAACTCTTTCTCAGTCACAGGCTAGTTGTTTAATAGGACAATGGTTAAGCGATCTGTGATTCATAACTGCACAGACAAAAGAAGATGTAATTTCCTCGTCTTTATTATTGAAATCAATAAGCAAATTATATAGGAGGCCATGCATATCTGAAATAATAAAGCAAAGTGGCCAGAAACTGTTTTTCTCTATTACTCCTCTTTATTTCATGAGGACCCAGAGGAAGCTGGGACTTACAAAAGAAAGAAATAAGAGCGATTCCACTCTGCTGGTTGTTTACTGTAGCGGAAGCACACTGCACACAACTTGTGTTGCATGAAATAAGAGTGCATAATAGGAAGCCATACTTTTTAAGGTGAACTATAGTGAATAATCAAAACAGCCCAGAAAATGTGTGTGATGTGATGTAAGTGCCACTATGCAGGAGGTCACAAGTGGGAATGGAAGGCAGCAGAGGATGACAGATATTCAAATATGGCATAAACTGCAGGCTGAATGATTATGCTTAAATCCTCTCTTCCAGAGTAGCTCACCATATGCGGACTATGTTCCACGTTTTTGCTTCATAAATTATGTAACAAAAAATGCTTTGCACATGAATCATGTCTTGTTAGGCTCAGCTCCAGTGGGTCCATGTGACTTAAGTCCAATCTCAACGTTTTGTTTTTGTCCCTCACCATGAATTCTTTCTTTTTATCACAATCTATTCCTTGGTGCCTTAGTTTCATTTTGGCATTATCGGTTACCTAATATGCTTCCAGAAAAAATTCTTAGAAAAATAAAATTATTTTGTATTTAGGGTGAATTGAACACATCAACGCTCTACTTAAGTAAGAAAATATATTGAAAGCAGATTATATTTCTTTTAGGCAACGTACTCATGTTTTATGGGCATGCATTTTAAAGATGCATATATTTACATATATGCATCTATATATATATTTATACCACTTATTTTAATCACAATGTTTTATCTCACGTTATTTATTTATACAACAAAATGTGACTCAGTCCAAATACACATGTGTGAAGATCAGTGGTAAAATCTTGGGATGATTTTAGTGTGACAACCGTGGAAGCAAGTGGATCTGTGATATGGATTTTTTAAAGAGGAAAATAAGCCACGCAGGCCAAAAAGTTGAGAAGTTTCCCCTAAAATTTCCATTATTTTTCCTCAGAGGATCCGCACACCATAGATACACAGTGAACACAGAAATATGCAGCGTACCGGCATTTAAATTTGGAAGAGATGTTCAGCGTGATTCAGCCTTGCCATGTTCCCTTATTGTTGAGGAAACACAGATCTAGAGAAGTCAAATGACTGACTCTGGGTCACACAGTTGCTCCAGAACTCAGGTTTCCCAATTCCCTCATTTTAACGGGCAGGACAGAGCCTGAGGGTTCAGGCAGAACTGGGCTTGAATGTCACCTGTGTGACCCTAGACCCAAGGGGCCTAACTTCTCGGGGCCCAGCTTTCCTCACGGGTCATGAAAACACTCTGGAGACGGAAGTTTCTGTCTTTCAAGTTGGATGGCTGGGCTGAAAATGTATGTGAAATGCCCATCTCAGCCCCAGAGTGTGTCACATGTACCGCAGGCTGGTGGCTATGGCGGTGCCTGGGCTTGATACAAACTCGGGCAGAGGAAGAAAAGTTCCACAGAGTAGTTTGGCTTTTCCTTAGCCACTTATTTTAAAACCACTAATCAGAGTCTGCCATTGTTCAGCTTTATTTTACAGATAAGCATACTGAATAATTAAAAGCACAATTCACTTGCTAATCTTTATTTCCTAATTCTGATTTAGCCTTGGTCAGAGAATACAGAGCAAGACGAGAAACTGAGTTAGGAACACTAGGAAACCGGAGGCAAATTTTTGGACTCAGTGCCCCAAGCTGTTCTAAATGTAGTAGAAGAATGAGGCAGTGCTCAGGTTCTCACAATTGCACTCAATTGTATCATGGTTCTCTCTGGTATAATTGTGATATTTATAAAGTATCTTGGCCCTCAACTACAGAATTAAGGCAGTTTTAAAATTTAGCAGAAAAATGTATTGTCCACCATTTGAGCGGCAAGGCAATAATATATAATTAAAATGGAAGGTGAGTTCTGTCAGAGCTGGAGATACAGGCATGAGGGTGTGATCTGAGGGAAGAAATGAACCCTTGACTATGGAGATGTGATCAGCTACGAAATTCCACCTAGGAGGGAGAAAAATATTTGCTATCTTTTTCTTCTCCTTTTCTTTAAAGAGAGAAGTAGCTGCAGAAATATTATAATTTAAAAATCCCGTCATCCAAATTATCAACTAGTCTCTAGGACATTTAGAAAAAAATTACTGATCAATTTTCACACAAATTCTCTCAAAACTAGCATTGAGCCTACTGGCCAGCAGAATGTCTTCTTGTTTTGAGTATGAGACATACTGTTTTCCAGGAGTATTTTTTTCATATATATATATAGAGAGAGAGAGAGTGAGAGAGGGAGAGAGAGAGAGAGAGAGAGACAGGGTTTCACCATGTTGGTCAGGCTGGTCTTGAACTCCTGACCTTAGGTGATCCACCTGCCTCGGCCTCCCAAAGTGCTGGGATTACAGGTTTGAGCCACCACACCTGGCCTTTTTTCCCCTTATATTCCTGTTAAATTTTTCAATTTCACCTAAAACAGTGTTACTTTTTCCTCAGATTTCCATTGTATATCATATTAATGGTAATAAAATCCCTAATAAATTGATAGCAGTGAAGATATTGAAAATGATAGCCAAATTGATTCCTATATTATTATGTAACATTCCAAAACCATCAAGGCTTTTTCTTGTCAACCTTTATGTACTATTTGTTTATTCTGTATTTATTCATATAATTATGAATTGTTTTTATATTTATTAAATCTTGCTTTTTACTAATGGGTCTAATTTTGCAGGCCTCAAAATTATCCAGAATTTCTAAAAGTAAGACATTATGATTGTCCAGCTATAATGGTTTAAAAAGTTAAAAGTATGATTCATTCTAATATAAAATTAATATACACCAAAGACTTACTAGCTCAAGAATGAGCAAACTAGGTAGAATATAAAATACCTCCAAGAGCCTGTGAGGTCATATAGTCACAGATTTCGTGGGCTGGGAGGTAGACATTGTTGTGTGTGTGTGTGGGCGGGGTCATTATGCCTATCACACAATATAAATGTACAATTCAATGACTGTAAGTAAATTTGTAAAGTTGTGCAACCATTACCCAAACCAGTTTTAGAATATATGTATTCCATCATGCTCAAAATTTTCCTTGTGCCAGTTTGTAGGTATGTTCCTGATTCTACCCATAAGCAGCCACTGATTTGCCTTGGGCCTTTACAAATTTGCTTTTTCAGGATGTTTTCTACAAATAAAAATCATACAATATGTGTAAAGTTTTTTAACTGACTGTTTTCGTTTAGCAAAATATTTTTGAGGGTCATTCACATTTAGCATGTGTCAGTAATTTATTCTCATGGCCGACTATATTCTATTGATTGTGCACTGTGATTTGTTCATCCATTCACCAGTTAATATACATTTGGATTGTATACAGTTGTTGACTATTATGAATAAGGCAACATTTGTTTTTGTATTTGTCTGTATTAGTCATGGTTGAACCCTGAAAATAATTGTCTTATTTATAATAGTCAACAACTGTATACGATCCAAATGTATATTAACTAACAGAACATATACTATTAGTTCTGCCTCTCTAGACAACCCTGTCTAATACAGACATATATGAAAATAATTGCTGCCTTATTTATGACAGTCAGCAACTGTATACAATCCAGGGTCAACCTCAGACAAGCAGAGCAGCAGAAGGCACAGCACAGCCACGGCTGGAAGCCAGCCATTGGCCAGCTTCTGTATGACCTGTGAGCTAAAAACTGCTTTCTATTTAAAAACAAATGTGAAACAGATGAGGAAGAAAAACCAGGAGGAGGAGGCAGAGGAGAAATAGGAACTGTAATGAACATACGTGTACATGTATCTTTAAAATAGAACAATTTATAATCCTTTGGATATATACCCAGTAATGGGATTGCTGGGTCAAATGGAATATCTATTCCTAGATCCTTGAGGAATCGCCACACTGTATTCCACAATGGTTAAACTAATTTACACTGCCACCAACAGTGCAAAAGTGTTCCTATTTCTCCACATCCTCTCCAGCATCTGTTGTTTCCTGGCTTTTTAATGATTGCCATTCTAACTGGTGTGAGATGGTATCTCAATGTGGTTTTGATTTGCATTCTCTAATGACCAGTGATGATGAGCATTTTTTCATATGTTTGTTGGCCTCATAAATGTCTTCAATAGCAAAGACCTGGAACTAACCCAAATGCCCATCAATGATAGACTGGATAAAGAAAATGTGACACATATACCCCTCGGAATACTATGCAGCCATAAAAAGGGATGAGTTCATGTCCTTTGTAGGGATATGAATGAATCTGTAAACCATCATTCTCAGCAAACTGACACAAGAACAGAAAACCAAACACTGCCTGTTCTCACTGGTAGGCAGGTGTTGAACAATGAGAACACATGGGCACAGGGAGGGGAGCATCACACCCTGGGTCTGTTGGGGCGTGGGGAGCTAAGGGAGGAACAGCAGGGGGTGGGGAGGTCAGGGAGGGATAACATGGGGAGAAATGCCCCATGTGGGTGATGGGGGGATGGAGGCAGCAAACTACCGCGGCATGTGTGTACCTATGCCACAACCCTGTAAGATCTGCACATGCACCCCAGAGCTTAAAGTACAGTTAAAAAAAAAAAGAAATAGAGACTGTAGCCTACAAACACAAGATGTTCACTCCCGCCAGTCCCACAGTGCTTTTGCATGGGTTAGCTGTGAGCCCTCCCCGTCCCTCCTGTCTCCCAGCTGGCCCCAGCCTGCCCAGATCTCCAAAACTACAGAGTGCCTTCCAGCGCAGCAGAAACCCCTCAACAGTCCACCCCACCCTGGAGAAGGGGACAGCGCAGGCCAGAGTGACACAGGGCCTGACGTTTCCCAGAAGTTCAACAGGTTTTAAGCCTCCGTGCTTCTCAGATTTGTGTTAAGCCTTCAGTCAATTTCTATAGTATGGAAATGGAGCTTTTCTTCATTTTTGTTTCAGCTTTGTAGTTGCTGATTTGGGAAGGACTTTCCTGATCTTACATAGCAATAGCTAAAAGTGCTAGATCCTTTCACAAATCCTTTTTAAGGAAACTAAATAGAATACTGAAAATAAAAATAAAACAGGAATTCTTCACGACAATTCCTCCTTCGCTATTTATTAACTAGAACAGCTTGGCACATAGAAATTTGAAAATTTCAGAGCTAACAAGGCAAGAACATTGTAAGTTCATTTATTTTCAGGATTTAAAAAGGTCATGAGGTTGCAAAGCTGCCAGTGGCTGACTGGGGCAGCAGCACATTACAGAAGTATTGACAGATCACTCGCGGATAGATGGAAGCTGGAGACTAAGTAATTGGTGACCAGTTTTCCAAAGGAGAATGTTTTTTCTGCATGTCAGTCTGCAGCCGAAGCATCTTTTCCAGTGGAGAATAAATCAGTCAGCCACTGATACTGAATCTCTCTGTGGTACCCCCGTTACAAGGATGAAGAAGCCCCAGCATGGTACATTCATCTGTCTTGTCACGATAACTACATCTCCTCAAAGTTAACATGAGTGCCGCTCTCCACTGACGCCTCACGTGAGAGTCAGGACACCTACAAACAGACCCCTGTGTCCCCAAAGAGGCCACGGTGAAGGCTTGATCCCTGGAGTTAATCTCACGCCACTGCATTTCCCCATGACTCATTTCATACACCACTTTTAAGTCACATTCGCTGGTTTGGGATTCTGCTACAATAATCTGCCTGCGTATTCCCTTAGAAAAAATTAAAATTATCTGCTTAAAATGGGCCTCTCCTATTTTCACACAAAAGTCTTTGCCCCTGCTTCTCCCCATCCCGTATTTCTTAACTTACCACAAAGGGCGTCTTGCCTTAGAACTTGCAATATGAATATCCTCCTGTAAGGAAATAAATGGAACGCATCCACAAGGTGAAAGTGCTTTGTGAAGCTGTCAAAATTCTGTTCATCTGATTGGCCCAGGTACAGGTGAGAGAATGTGACCACGCAGAGCCTGCACACGCGGGGACCCGAGGCAGAGCGGGGCTCCGGAGCCACGTGGAGGGTGGAGAATGAAGACACCACGTTTCTGATGGAGAATTACCAGCGGTCGCCTGCACTCATGTTTACACAGCAATGTGGAGCAGAAATCCAGAAGAAAAGATCCCTTCAGCTACAAATTTGATTTTACTAATTTCCCTTACCAGCATATGTCCAGCTACACATTGTTGTTAAACTGAAATACTTTAAAAAGTTGAGTTGACTTTTGTTAGATTCTTTTCTTCCAATCCACCTGCTCTAATTCTCTTTTATTAAGAGGACTCTTAGCTATGTTATATGCTCTGCATGGAAGGCACAATCTGATCATTTCTACATGTTTCCCTTCAGCTTCTAATTTTGCAGTATTCTTTACTTAGGGACTTCTTGGAGAGTGGTCGCAGGGAAAGTGACTCCCCTGAGGACCCAATCAGGTTTTCATATCAATTAGGAACTTTGGAAGTAGTTTGAACAGTTCCTAGTTGTGAATACAAGCACTTTGTTAGAACAGCGCCTTCCTGCTTCCTCCACTGCTTTAGAAACTCTTCCTTCGTGTTATATTCAATAGGAAAATAAGCAATAGTCATACGGTGATTTTTATCATTCTAATTCTAAACAATGTTAAGGTGAATAGACACATAATAACCAAAGAAAACTTATATGTAAAATAAAACAATAATATTTAAAAGAAATATTTTATTTGCAAAAGTGACCCCTTAGTTTAGTGATTAGTAAATTATCACTTCGTCCGGCTCACAAAAAATAATCCCAACTTCCAGCTGAAATAAAAATCGCATTTATTTTGCTAATCTACATAAAAATCAGTTAAATTTGTTTTAATAAAATAAGACTGGAAACAAAATGGTGGGATGTATTTTTATGGAATTTTGCAAACTTAAAATGCAAAGAAATAATAAATCTAAACATTATAGAGTTTGATCTATTAAGAGTTTGTAACAAAAATAAGGTATATAATGTTCTTTTTATATTCTACCAATTTTAAAATGTAAAATAAGCTTCATTGTATCCATGATTTAGTAACTTTCATAACTTATTTAAAAAGAACTGAAAATTGAGAAAGAGGGTTTTTAAAAAATCAAATGTTTGAATAAATATTTGAGTAAAGTCTGAACATCTCATAAAAATAAATAAGATTCGCAGACAAGGTCACATTTTATTTTTCTTTCTTTTTTATGACATAGTCTTTTTAAACTTATTACACTTTAAGTTCTGGGGTACATGTGCAGAACGTGCAGGTCCGTTACATAGGTATACAGGTGCCATGGTGGTTTGCTATTCCCATCAACCTGTTACCTACATTAGGTATTTCTCCTAATGCTATCCCTCCCCCAGCACCCTGTCCCATGACAGGCCCTGGTATGTGAGGTTCCCCCCACTCCAGTGTCCATGTGTCCTCATTGTTCAACTCCCACTTATGACTGAGAACATGTGGTGATTGGTTTTCTGTTCCTGTGTTAGTTTGCTGAGAACGATGGTTTCCAGCTTCATCCAGGTCCCTGTAAAGGACACAAACTCACCCTTTTTTATGGGTGCGTAGTACTCCATGGTGTATATGTGCCAAATTTCCTTTATCCAGTCTTTTATTCATGGGCATTTGGGTTGCTTCCAAGTCTTTGCTATTTTGAATAATACTGCAAAGAACATATGTGTGCATGTGTCTTTATAGTAGAATAGTTTATAATCCTTTGGGTATATACTCAGTAATGGGATTGCTGGGTCAAATGGCATTTCTGGTTCTAGATCCTTGAGGAATCACCACACTGTCTTCCACAGTGATTGAACTAATTTACACTCCCACCAACAATGTAAAAGCATTCCTATTTCTCCACATCCTCTCCAGCATCTGTTGTTTCCTGACTTTTTAGTGATTGCCATTCTAACTGGCGTGAGATGGTATCTCACTGTGGTTTTGATTTGCATTAGAGATACAGTCTTGCTCTGTCACTCAAGCCGGAGGGCAAAGGCGTGATCATAGATCACTGCAGCCTTGAACTCTTGGCTTCAAGTTATCCTCTCACCTCAGCCTCTTGTGTACCTGGGACTACAGCTGTGTGCCACCATGTCTGGCTAATTTTTTAAATTTTTTGTAGAGATGGGATCTCACTATGTTATCCAGGCTGGCCATGAACTCCAGGCCTCCAGCAATCCTCTCACCTGAGCCTTTCAAACTGCTAGGATTACAGGTGTGAACCACAATTCCCAGCCTAAACTTACCTTTTTTAAAGAACAATTCAGAAACCATAAATATAAATAATACAGTGTTTTTGAGTAGCTCTGTAAAAAGACAGATTTGTTTAAGATAAAATAAAAATACATACACGGTTTTAAAAATAGGCTCATATTCTTATATTCTTTGCAAGAGTAAATATCTTTCCTTTTCTTTTTTTTCTTTACAAGGTCACAGTCTGCCTCCCAGGCTGGGGTGCCGTGGTGCACCCATGGCTCACTGTTAGCCTCAGACTTCTGGGATCAAGTGATCCTCCTGCCTCGGCCTTTCGAGTAGCTGGGAATAGAGGTGCGTGCCACCACGCTCAGCGAATTATTTATTTTGTAGAGATGAGGGTCCTTTTATGTTACCCAGGCTGGTCTTGAACTCCTGGCTCAAGCCACTCTCCCACCTCGGCCTCCCAAAGTGGTGGGATTGTAGGTGTGAGCCAGTGTGCCCAGCGTCTTTCCCGTCTTGTTTACCAGATGAAACCTACTGCTCAGTCTTTCCAGTTCTTGACACTTCTCTCTCATTAAACCTGCAATCGTTTTATAAACCTTTCCAACCAAGAGGGAAGGTGAGCAGATGCTTTTATAGAACTCAGTGCTGCAGCCAATGAGAGCATTAAAACCAAAAGCAAGAGCCCCTCTCCCATTCCTCCCCCTGTTGTGCCTACTTTTTTCCACATTGGGCATGTCTTGCTGCCAGCCCCAGTGAAAATCCAGCTGACTCTCAACTTTATCTTCCTTGTGTGGCCATTGGCCGTCTTGAGTCATCAACTGGTTTACTGTCACTGACATTCCAGCTGCCCACAGGACGCTTCTTCACTTGAACCCAGGTTGAATCATAAATATTTCATTTATTTTAAAGGATTCCCAGGTGTGTATATAATATCACATTTTAATTCTTTCCTCACTGCAAGGTGTTAGAGCAGAAATATTGTAATACTGAATTAGAGCTCCAAGAAAGCACATTTCAGGTGGTTGCAATGCAGAAACCCAGCTTTTGTTACAATTTTTCTGGCTAAGTCAAATTACTCACTTGATGTCCTTGGGCAAACTATTTAAAATATCTCTTTAAGATTCTTCAGCTGAAAAATGGGGATACTATAAAACATAAACTGATAACCTGAGAGTCTCAGAGCCCCCACCCAAACACACACAGAGTTCAGCATGTGTCATTATAACAGGAACATTTCTTCTTTTTTTTTTTGTTTTTGAGATGAAACCTTGCTCAGTTGCCCAGGCTAGAGTGCAGTGGTACGGTCTTGGCTCACTGCAACCTCTGCCTCCTGGGTTCAAGCGATTCTCCTGCCTCAGCCTCCCAGTAGCTGGGATTATAGGCGCCTGCCATTATGCCTGGCTAATTTTTTTTTTTTGAGATGCAGTCTAGCTCTGTCATCTAGGCTGGAGTGCAGTGGCGTGATCTCAGCTCACTGCAACCTCCACCTCCCGGGTTCAAATGATTCTCCTACCTCAGCCTCCTGAATAGCTGGGATTACAGGCATATGCCACCACACCCAGCTAATTTTTGTATTTTTAGTAGAGACAGGGTTTCGCCATGTTGGTCAGGCTGGTCTCGAACTCCTGACCTTGTGATCTGCCCACCTCAGCCTTCCAAAGTGCTGGGATTACAGGTGTGAGCCACCGCACCCGGCTTTGCCCGGCTAATTTTTTTGAATTTTTAGTAGAAATGGGGTCTCGCCATGTTGGCCAGGCTGGTCTTGAACCCCTGACCTCAAATGATTCGCCCGCCTTGGCCTCCCAAACTGCTGGGATTACAGGCCTGAGTCACTGCACCCGGCCAGGAACGTTTCTTTAAGAACATACTTTCTTAAAGAAATTAACCTTTCTTTAAGACTTAATTCGTAACACTTGGAGTATGTAACCTATGCTAGTGATTTCTCCCTATTCATTTTAAAACTATTCACTTTATGAAATTTCCATAAAGCTCCTAATGTGAATAGATTTCCCCTCTTGCTATAGGACCGTCACTGTAGAATTATTTCAAATATTTTATATTTAAGTTAAACTTTGTTAAAAATGGAAAAGAATGGAAATTAGCCCTTTTAGTAAGGAAAGCTCTTTTGGTGCAGATATGGCGTCTGGCATAAAGCCAGACCTTCAGGAGCAGCCTCCTGGGTGTTCTTAACAGAGCAGCCCTTGCTTAAGAGGTGTTTGCTAGCACAGGCTTAGGAGAAGCACAGAAGTTACAGATAAGGAAAGCTCTTGGAGCTAAATTTATAAACAGAACCCTAGGGAACTGTGTCATCGCCCCCTATTGTTTCAGAATGTTGGAGTAAGTTCACAAAGCTCACTAATGGAGACACCAGTACTCCTCAGGCAGTGCCTGTCTTTCATCAGTTTGACCATTTCAGGGAACGACTTTGCACTAAGCTAGAGTGGCAGTGTCCACCTTAAAAGGGAAGAGGCCAAGTTGCCTTTCTATTTATTGTTTAGACCCCAGAGGAGTGGGGAGGGAGTGGGGCCTGCATCCCAGAGGCAGGGGAGTGGGACCCTGGGAGGGAACTATTGGGGACTACTGAGGACAAGGCAAGCGTTGCTGAACCTCTGTGATGAGACGCAAAATCTGAATTCACGTTGCCTTTAGCCAGCCTCTTCTCCAGAAGAACCATATATCCAGTGGTTTTAGGACAGATTGTGAGAGAGTATTTCCAAGTTGCTGATTTATTATTTCCAATGAAATCTTGGGTGGCTACTACAGGACTCCGCCAAGCCTCGAACCTGGGGCTGCAAGGCAAAAAGAGTTCGTAAAATGCAGTAGCAATGTGAACGCATACATGATATAGGAGAAAAGAAAACAGTACCCTAAAGATGCCGTTTGGCACTTCTGAGTACACTTTTCTTTGCCAGGGTTGATTTGATCGGCTCCTTTCCTTTGTGCTAACAAAAAGATGCTTGTCCCGCCTTGTGCCTGAGTCCTCCCCACCCAAGGGCGTACCCCCGGGAAAGCAGCTCTGTGCAGAATGGAGCCACCGTGGGAACTGCACTGCCACCTACTGGTGTTTATCTCAAGCTGCAGCTCAGGCTGACACCCCGGGATTAGCCTAGGAATTACAAAATATTCGCAAACTACGCACCTGACAAAGGTCTCATATCCAGGATCCATAAGAAAGTCAAACAAGTCAAGAAGCAAAGTGAACAACTCCATTAAAGATGGGCAAAGGACATGAACAGACATTTCTCTAAAGAACATGTGCACGTGGGCCACAAGCATATGAAAAAAGGCTCAACATCGTTACTCATCAGAGAAATGCAGATCAAAACCTCAGTGAGATACCGTACCGTACCATACCAGTCCAAATGGCTACTATTAAAAAATAAAAAGCGACAGACGCTGGTCAGGCTGTGGAGAAAAGGGGACACTTACACACTGTCGGTGGGAAAGTAAATTAGTTCAGCCATTGTGGAAAGCAGTTTGGAGATTCCTCAAAAAACTTAAAATGGAATTACCGTTTGACCAAGCAATCCTATTACTGTGTGTATATCCAAAGAAAAATAGATTATTACAGTATACCAAAAAGACACATGCACGTAAATGTTCACCGCAGCACTATTCACAATAGCAAAGAAGTGAAATCAACCTAAGTGAAATCAGTGGTGGACTGGATAAAGAAAATGTGGTTCATACACACCATGGAATACTATGCAGCCATAAAAAATAACATTATGTCCTTGAGAGCAACATGGCTGCAGCTGGAAGCCATCATCCTAACTGAATTAATGCAGAAACAGAAAACCAAATCCATCATGTTCTCACTAATGAGCGGGAACTAAACACTAAGCACACATGGACATAAACATTGGAAAACAGAGACTTTGCGGACTCCTAGAGGGGCAGGGAGAGAGCAGGCAAGGGCTGAAAAACCACCCGTTGGGTACTGTGCTCACCACCTGGGTGGAATATACTCGTAACAAATCTGCACATGTATTCCC
The DNA here is from genome assembly GCF_009761245.1 of Sapajus apella. Lineage (NCBI taxonomy): Eukaryota > Metazoa > Chordata > Mammalia > Primates > Cebidae > Sapajus > Sapajus apella. Next base: position 20,738,809 of record NW_022436979.1, on the reverse strand, counting down.
TGTATCTAAAATAAAAGTTGAATTTTTTAAAAACACAAAAATAGCAGGCCATACCCAGAATGGGTAAGAATTTTGGAGATTTTCTAGCCATTGGTTCAATCATTTAATTTTACTTCTGACACACTGAGAGCAGGGGAGAAAGATACACCATGCCCATGGTCCATTGGGAGTCAAAGCCCGCCTTTAGGTAAAGTGGTAAAGACAGGTTTTAATCAGTAATATACCATTGTAATAGGAGGAGGGTCCAGCGTGGAATGAACTCAGGTTTTATTTGTGCAGAGGAGACTGGGCATTTTAAAGCAAGACTGAGGGAAAGGAGCGGGGTGATGTGGGATCAGTCAGGTCAGAGAAGGGAAAATTAGAAAAAGCAGGAAAGAGGGGATTGGTCCCTGTGAAGCCCCCATTGCTTTGTTAACTGGAGCCTGTTGAGGTGAGGCTCCTACCGTCCGGCAGAGGCTTGGAGACAGGAGCCCCCTCTCCAGGGGCTGGCTGGAGCAAACAGTACACTCCTTGGGCTGCCTTGCGTGTCCTCAGACAGGTGCCAAAGCAGAGCTGGGTCATCCCTGGGGATGCAGTCTTCAGCTGTAAGAAATTAACTTAGTGTTTTGAGGCTGTCAAAAACATGTCTTCATAGACCAAGGTTGAGGCCAGGGTAAGAATGGGCTCAGAGAAGCCCAGCTAAGGTTCAAAGAGAGAATCTTTGTCAACATTTATTAAAGTGAATGTGTGCCTTTTGAATAAGAAAATCTGTCTTTTCACTTAATAAAAAAGTTTCGAATTCTAGACATTATACTGTATGAGAACTTCAGAAATATTTTGATCCAACTCTTTAGTAATCCATAATTATAGAAAACAAACTACTTAGGCAGACATGTCAGATATAGTCTCATCTATAGTAACCCTGAAAAGAAATATTTATTTATTCTAGAGGTTCAGTAATACATTTGAATTCCAACCAAAAAAAAAAAAAAAAAAAAAAAACCCAAACCATTGCAAAGAAGGATCCGTATCTATTTCAGAGTGTAGTAATCTGAGAGTCAAGCATTGAATTTGCAAGTCAGGCAGAGATTACTTGCCCAGTAAATGTACAGAAAAAGAAAAGCATTAGTAGCAGGGCTGTTGAATATAACTCATCTGAAGAAATACTATAAATGGCAGGAACTCTTACGCAGTGGGGTTGACTGCCTCTACGTCTGTTGGCAGTGGCTTACAGACAGGTAGACTAGGAGATTCTTACAGAAGTAGCAAGACAAAGTCACATACGAATACTGTTACTCAAAATCTGTAACTTTTTTTTCCAGATGATTTACATCTAAGTGGTAAGAAAAAATAGCTTTAGGGTGGGAGGGATGCATGTTTAACGGTTTAATAATATAATTCTAGAAATTTCTTTGATTCCATCCTTGCTTTAGACTAAAGTTGTATTATCATTGATGACTCCAATAGAAACATTTTATTACTAAGAAGCAAGAATAGCGCCTCTGCTTATGATTTATGAATTAACTCATTAGATACCCACGTTTCACCTATACTATGCGCTTAGACACAAGGATTCTACAATCAAAATCTTTTCTCCATTGCTTCAATAAGCTACAAAACTCTGAAAACTGTGTGATATATTTTCTAAGTCAAAGTATATGGTACCAAAAGCTGCCATGTCTAGCTGCATGATTTACACATTCACTTTTCAGATTGGTTTTATGCTCAAGCAAGAGAGGTTCTGGACATACCCAATGCCATGTGCAAAGTGCTCATTTTAAACTAGCAAGTTATTATTAAGCATATATTTATATTTCTCACTGTTCCAAGGTTACCACAAAGATAGATCACATCAGAGAGTTCTAAGAAAGAACCTGGGGCCATTTAAAGTCAATGGTACACTACAGAATTGTGTGAGTTCCTGTGGGAGCCCACTTTTCAGCAGCCAAGTTTGTGGTTTTTGCTAATTCTGGCCATAAATGGATGGCTCCTTTGACATTTTTAGACATTCCCATCACATGAAGCAAGAGCAGTTCAAATAGGACTTAACTGACAAGAAGAATGAGGAGCAGCTAATGCTCTTTTTCTCCATAATTGTCTAGGAGAAACATGCTCTTTTCTATCTTTGAATTCAACTCACTGAGCTCATAAATCATCAGAGCTGTCCCTAAATTGAAGAGTAAGCAGATTTCAGATAGTTATTTTGCCGAAATCGTTCCATGCTGAGTGTGGTGTCAAGAGCTTCTAAGTTCCCCTTTCCTCCCCCAATGTTTAGCGAAGTTTAGCTGTAAGGCCACTAGAATCCTTTGGCATGGTTTGCTGGCAGCCCTACCGATGACAATAAGATTGGAATTGTGTGGAAAGAACTGACTCTGTAACAGAAGAGCACACACGTTGTTTAGTCCAAAAGGGAGCAGGTAGGAGCAGAACACCGCAGGAAGACTGTGTCCTTACCGGCACAGAGTCGTGCTCCATAGCTGAGAGACAGGCCAAGACCGAAACAGGCAAAGGTGGGACAGACGCAGGTGCGTGGGCTGACATCTTGCTGGGTGTGCTCAGTACAGGTGCACGGCCATTCTCAGGAAAAGAAAAGCAATGTCCCCTCATCCCTTTTCCTTTTCGTGAGAAGTCCTTACTCTGCAAAAGTGAATAGTGATGTGTTAATACCAGAAAACCAGGCACGCAAGCGGCAAGTTATCACATCCTTTGGTGTTCACGGTAATACCGTTAATCATTAGAAATTCCCACGGCGTGAGAGGATTTCCTCTCCTTTGATCTCACAAGAAAATCTCAAGCAAACTGTCATTTGCTAAACAGACCAGTGAAGAGATTATTATTATTATTTTTTTTACCGTTTCTGGTTGTAAGTGCTTTTAAAATGAAGACCCATTGTCAAATCTATGAAGAAAAAGTGAGGCACGGTCCAGGTTTGACTGGACGGGATGAAACCTGGATTCATGCTCTAATATTAGCCAAAGCAAACCGTCTTTCACATTCAGGTGTCCGCTCTGTCAAACAGCCGTGCATTGCACACAAATACCTTCGAGTGTCTTTCAGCAGCTGATGCATACAACCTTTCGTTTAACAACCTTGTTGAGGTCCTCCTTGCTTTATTTTCCATATCACGTTTACTATTAAGTCCAACAATACTCAACTCCTCTCACTCCATATAATGTGGCAAAATAATAGGAGACAAAGCTGAAGGCATTAAAACTAGTTCAGAGTGTTAGACCGTTTAAAGAATGCTGGATTGAGGGCTAAAGAACTATGGCAGGAACGCTTAAAGGATGGTTCCGTGTCATGGTCTATTTATTTAAATTAGCTCAATTTTAAACATAGAGAATGTTGAGGCTTAAACTACCTTATTCTTTCAAAAAAGAATGCCCTTATCCTTCTTACACAGCCTTCGTAAGTCTCATGATACTTTCACATGGAAGACACGTGGCCCAGTTTGATTATTGCTGCCTTCCTCCAGCAGCTGACTGCTACCAGGTCCTGTAAATGCAGAGTGAACTCTTCTTATTATTGTCTGGCTGTGGTGTTGACTAAAGTGCTTACTAATTCATATCATCTTTTATGTTGATAGCACCTGTTGTCACTGCCAACAGAGGGGCGCATTGTTTACATCGATTTGGATTTTGTTTGTTCGGTTTTTATTTGTTAAGTGGCAAATCACTGAGCATTATGTTGCTTGGACAGCCTCTTTATTTTTTTACGTTTTTAGTTTCAAAGGATTTGGCTTCCATTTTCAGACTTCACTCTGCTTCAATAAAGCATTTAATGACTATGTAAAATATGGACTAAAATCTTGTACATTCATGGAGGTTTAACCACTAGATATTTATCCCCATATTACCCTGATGCAAATGTTCAGCCATACCTGAATAGTTAAATGTCTTTTAGAATACCATGTCGGTTAGATAGAAGTTAGCTATCAATAATTTAGAGTGTATGGAATTTTACAGGCTACCAAGAAGGAAAAAAAATAAGTCAATAATCTTTGAGAGGTCAAGATTCACTTTTTCTGTCAGGTATTCATTCATTAAAATGATCGAATATTGAATGTTACTTTCAGGATTGAAATGGGGAGCAAATGTCGTTCTTGCTTTCATGGAGCTTATAGTCTCTGGAGGTGATAGACTTTAATCAATAAGACTTAGATCATACAAAGACGGCTTGTCCTCGAGGAAATGGGGACAGTGCAGTGGACTAGATTGAAGGCAGCAAAAAGGCTCTGGGAAGAGGAGCAGTTTAGGTGGGAGCTGATGATGAGGTCATCATGATTAAATTGATCAGGTACAATCAATAAATAACTGATACGCAGCAGGGGAAGCCGTGTTCCGGGCCAAGGAGCAAATCCTAACAAGCACTGAGAGGAAGAGGAACACAAAGGTGTGCCTGGGGAGTGCGGAGGACTCATAGAAACATCAACTCTGACTTTACTTTTTAGAACAGTTTAGGTTCCCAGAAAAATTAGGACGATGGTACAGATAGTTCCCACGCCCGCAAGCCGGCTCCCACTATCATTAACAGCTTACATTAGCATGGTACGTTTGCATAATTAATGAACTAATATAAAAATCTGATGAACTGAAGGTCACCGCCTACTCAGACTTCCTTGGTTTTTACGTAACATCGGTTTTCGGCTCCCGAGTCCTCGGGGACAACCACGTTACATTTAGTGGCCAGGCCTCCTCGGGCTCCTCTGGGCTGTCGCAGTTTCTCAGACGTGCTGTGTTTGTTTTTCATGACCCCAACAATTTTGAGAAAGCCCTGTTTCGTAGGTTGCCCTCTGCTGGAAATCTTCTGACATTTTCCCCTCATGATTACACCGGGTGTGTGTCTTTTGTAGGAGAAAATCTCAAAGCTAAGGTGCCATTTTCATTGCATCATACCGCGGGCAAGCATGATTTGTGAGTGCTGGTTCTGACTTTGACTTGAATCGCCTGACTGAGGTGGTGGTTTCTCCACCGTGGAGTTGCTCCTGCCCCTCCTCACCCTGCACGTTCCAGGGTCTACTCCTTGGAAGGGAATTTGTATGTGTAGCTCACACGTAGGGATCAGGAGTTGTGCTCCAGTCTCGTAAGGCTTAAGTGGCTTCCTTAAGGGCAAAACAGAACAGTGGCATAAGTTATTAGAAATGATTCTGCAGGGGATTTGATTCGACTCCCCCATTTATTGATTTATTCAATGATTTCCTCATATCAGTGTAGACTTGTGAATATTTCTTTTATAGTTTGGATTATAATCCAACACGACTTATTTTGTGGCTCAAATTGTCGCAGCTTTGGCCACTGGGAGCTCTTTCAGTTGCTCCGGTGCGCCTTTGACACACCCTCATGATGTGAGGTTGTCTTTGGGGAGGAGGGTGCATGCCCTGCTTTCTGAGGCTGCTGGATGTCTAGGCTCATCCTGTATACATCTGGCCTCAGTGTGAGTATCAGCCATCTCTGCAAGAAGACTTGATTTATTTTATTGAAGAATGTAGTCAATGCAAGATCTAGGTGTGTTCATTGATACTAGGGTGTCGTTTCTTTTAGGTCTTCTCAGCTGATAGAGCAAAGAAATAGATGTGTATATCCTAACCCATGGATAGATACCTATAAATGTTTCCATAGGTGGCCATCTGTATTTATATTAAGCTAAACATGAGTTTATACTGTTGTTCCCAATTCAAACATATTAATGAAGGCATCATTCTAGCCACGTTATCTGCAAATTCTAACCAAAAAAACTGGCTTTTCCAACCCACCATCATTTATACATCTACTCATTGTTTAGCTTTGTATGAGTTTGCCAAATTCTACAGTGGCTATATTTTTGTGTTCCTACCAAAAATAAATGAGAACCCCTGTTGATTTGTATCCTCATAAGCGTTGGTAATATGAGTTGCTTGCATTTCAGTCATTCAATTAATTGTATGATGGTGTCACATCATTGAACATCTACATTAACATGGGGGGTGAGAGAAGCCAGGTTCCTACAGTTAGACTGAGAATTTATGGAGAAGTAAGGGGCGGTCTAAGAATTGTTAAACTGTCCTCCCATGGGAGACAAGTTATCAACTGCATTCCAGTGCTTATGTGCAGCTCCTTTTCTTTTATTTTTATAAACTTTGCTCAATTCCAAAGTTATTTAGGTCAGCCCCTTTCTCCCGACCCTTATTCAGTGAGGTAATTTGATATATTTATGATATAGTTACATTCCTTTGTCATATTCTGCATATCTTTCTGGGATTCCCAGCCTCCTATTTTTAACTGTGCATACATTAAGGCTCACTCTTTATGCTATAAAGTTTTATGAGTTTCATGAGGTGCATAATGTCATGCATCCACACTTACAGCATCACACGGAAGAGTTTCACCGTTTACCCACATGCCCTGTGCTTGATCCCCTCTGACTTTCCTTCCCAGCAGTCAAAGCTTTGTGTTTTCATAGTCTGCAGGTTTCCTTTTACAGAAGTCATATAATTGGGTCATATCATATGTAGCCTTTCACACTGGTTTCTTTCACTTAGCTAGCATGCATTTCAGTTTCTTCATCTTTTCCTGACTTGATTGCACTTTTTGTTTTTAACTAAATAATATTCCATTATAGGAATCCACTAGTTTATGCATTCACCTATAGAAGGACTTCTTGCTTTCAATTTAGGCAATTATGTATAAAGCTGTTAAAACATTCACATGTGTTTTTGTGAAGACGTAAGTGTTCAAATCAAATGGGGTGAGGTTACTGGATTATATGGTAAGATTATGCTTAGTTTTATAAGAGTTTGCCAAGTTGTCTTCTAAAGTGGCTATCCCATCTTTCATTGCCACCAAAAATTAGAGTTCATGTTGATTCATATCCTCATAAGAATTTGGTAATGTGAGTTTCTTTGATTTTAACCATTCTAATAGGTGTAGAATGTCAGATTGTTGTTCTCAATTACATTTCCCTAATAACACATGACACGGAGCATCTTCTCATATGCTTTTTTGCTATCTCTACATTTTTTACATCCTGGTCCTTTTTACAGTTCTTTTGCCCATTTGAATTGTGTTTTTTTCTTACTGTTGAGTTTTACGAGTTTTTTAGAGTTCTTTGTAGACTTGGGATATAAGTCCTCTATCAAATATCTGCTTTGCAAATATTTTCTCCTATTCTATGGCTTGTCTTTTCATTCTCTTGATAATGTATTTTGTGGAGAAGTTTTAAATTTTAATAAAACTGACACCATTTTTATTCTTTCACTGATTATGTCTTTTTGTGTTTTATCTAAAAATACATTACCAAACTCAAAGTCACATTAATTTTTCCCCTCTTGTTCTATGCCAGACATTTTAAAATATTTTGGATTACATCTAGGTTGAAGGTCTGTTTTGAGTCAGCTTTGGTGAAAAGTGTAAGTTCAGTGTATTTATTTTTTATATTTGCATATACATATCCAATTATTCCAACACCATTTGTTGAAAAGACTATCTTTTCTCTCTATTGAGCTGCCTTTCTCCTTTATCAAAGATTAATCGACTTTATTCACACAGAAAGAATGTTATATTTTTTAACAATACTATTTAGTTATAATTTCACACCGTAAAATTCTGAGATTTAGTATACAAATCAGTAAGTGTATAAACTTATATACTTATGCTACTATTGCTGCAATTCAGTTTTAGAACATTTCTTTCACTCCCAGATCTCTTGTGTCCATTTTAATTAATCCACACTCTTTTCCACGCCCTAGGTAACCATGAATTTAATCTACTTTCTGCCTTTGTAAAATTTGCCTTTTCTTGCTGGTGGGAAGACTTGCATACAAGTTCTTGTGTGGCTATGTATTTTACTTTTCTTGAGTAGCTTTCTCTGAGTAGAATTGCTGATTCATATGGTAAGGGGCATATTATTATTATATTTTCTTTTTTTTTTGGTTATACCATTTTACTGATGGTAAAATAGTTTCTCATGGCTGTTTTAATTTGAATTTCCCTGATTAATTAATGACATGGAGAATATTTTCATATGTTTATTAGCCTTTGTCATATCTTTTTAAGCGAATATTCAAATATTATGCTCAGTTTTTAATTGAGTTGTCTTCTAATAGAACTGTAGGAGTCTTTTATATAGCCTAGGTACAAGTCCTTTACCAAATACATGATTTGCAAATATGTTTTCCAGTGTGTAGCTTGTCTTTTCATTTCCTAGTGATATATATATTTTTTTTTGTAATTTATTTATCTATGAACACAACAGTTTCCAGTGATATATTTGGATGATAAAGTTTTTAGTTTTGATGAGGAACAATTGATCTTTTTTGTTTGCTTATGAATTGAGCTTTCAGTGTCCTATCTAAGAACGCTTCTCTAACACAAGTTCATAAAAAATCACTTCTATGTTTTTCTTCAGGATGTTTTATAATATTAACTCTGACATTTAGGTCTATAATCTATCTACAGTTAGTTTTTGTGTATTATATGAGTAAAGTGCCTAAATTTCTCCTTTTTTTTGAGACAGGATCTCGCTCTGTCGCCAGGCTAATGTGCAGTGGGGGAATCTCTGCTCACTCCATCCTCTGCCATCTGGGCTCAAACGATTCCCCCACCTCAACCACCCAAGTCGCTGGGATGCCACCATGCCTAATTTCTTTTTGTGAGCAGAGTCTGGCTCTGTCACCCAGGCTGGAGTGCAGTGGCACGATCCTGGCTCACTGAAACCTTTTCTTCCTGGGTTCAAGCAATTATCTCGCCTCAGCCTCTTTAGTGGCTGGGACCATAGGCATGTGCCACCACAACGGGCTAATTTTTGTATTTTTAGTAGAGACGGAATTTCACCATGTTGATCAGGCTGGTCTCAAACTCCTGACCTCGTGATCTGCCTGCCTCGGCCTCCCAAAGTGCTGGGATTACAGGAGTGAGCCACTGTGCCCTGCCAATTTTTGTATTTTTAATAGAGATGAGGTTTAACCACGTTGCTCAGGCTGGTCTTGACCTGGGCTCAAGTGATCCTCTTAAAGTGCTGGGATTACAGGCATAAGCCGCCGTGCCCATCCTAAATTCCTCTTTTTGCATGAATGTATCCAGCTATTCCAACACATTTGTAGAAAAGACAATCCTTTCTCTACTAAAGCACCTTGACAGCTTTGTCAAAAATTAGTTGATTTTATACGTAAGGAGCTATTTCTGGATTCCTGACTCTACTTTATTGAACTATATTTCCATACTTATGTCAGCACCACGCTGACTTGATTATTGTATCTTTATAGAAGTTTTGAATTCAGGAAGTATAAGTGGTCTAAATTCATTTTTATTTTTCAGAGTTATTGTGGCTAATTTGATTCCTTTGTGTTTTTATATAAATGTTAGCATCAGCTTGCTAATTTCTGCAAAAAATTTTAAATGAGGAAAGCCTGCTGAATTCTTGATAGGGGTTGTGTTGAATCTATAGATCAGTTTGATAAGAATTTGCCATCTTAACAGTACCGAGTCTTTGAATCCATAAACATGGACTGGCTCTCTATTCATTTAGAGCCTCTCTTATTTTTCTTAGTAATGTTTTATGATTTTCAGTGTTCAAGTTCTGTACTACTTTTGATAAAATATCCCTGACATTTTATTATTTTTGTGCTATTGTGGATAGAATTGTTTAGAACTGATGGTGTAAAGAAATCAAAATGGCATAGTAAGCTAGGTGGCTTCTGTGTTTCTCATTCCCTCATCAGACTTACCTCCCTTAGGGCTCCCAGTTTTAATAAATGCCATTGCCATTCATGGAGTTCTTAGACCGAAACCTTAAAATCAACTTTGTTTCCTTTTTTTCTCTGTTACTTCTTGTTTAACATGGCAGTAAAAGTGGAAAGAAGGGATGATGGGGAATTAGTTACAAAGCAGTTATAATAGTTCTTGAAAAAAGGGACAGGGTTTGCATAGGAGTTTGGCAGTAGAGATGGAGAGAAGTGAGTAGATTTGAAATATATTTTAGAGCTTAGGACTACTGTGTTTTTATAATTGACTGAATATGAGTGAATGGGTAAATAAGAGCCATTTATTGTAAAGAGTTTACAATAAAAAACTGAAAGAAGGGAGGGTTTGGGAGAAATTTAGGAGGTAGAAAAGGCACATAACTAGTATCACCTAAGTTAAATATTAAGTCTTATGTGTGACCCTCTAGACCCAGATCCAGAAGTCAAAGTAGTGGTCACTTCCCCAGTCTCTCAATAGCGAATCCCACAGCCTGTCTGCTTTCCTTCTTCCCTTGGCTTCTAGGATGCCACGTACTGTTGGGTTGTTTTCCCTGTATCCCGTTAGTGTCTGCATCCACTCTGATGGATCTCCCTCCTGCTTTATGACCTCTGCATATTGGACTGCCCAAGGTATTTTTTCCCTTATGCTTTGTTTTTCTTTATCATTACTTGCTCTCTGGTTCGTAACGTACGATCGCATGGGTTTTAATTCTGTGTCTGATGTGAAAATTCCCCAACTGAAATCTCCAGCCAGAACGTTCACTGGAACTACAGAACGGTGTCATGGAGTCCACTTGTGTGGCTGCCAGGCATGCTACATTTAACATGTCAAATCCGAGCTCTTCATTTCCTTTCTAGCTCTTCTCCAGCCAAGTTGCTTTTCTTACTGGGCCCTCAATAAGTGGCATCAGCATTCAGGCAGCTGCTCAGGCCAGAGCCTGGGAGGTGTCTTTCTCTGTTTAGCCCATACCTAAACACTTGTAGACTTGTCAGTGGGTCTTGCCCTAGCCCATATCTATCACCCATTCCCTCATATTCAGCCCCTGACAAAGTTGGCAAGATTTTATGTGTTAATAATTTCAAAGCATACATTGTCTTATAAGGCTTCTCATCATACACCGCTGCGACTCTAGTCCAAGCCTCTTATTTCCATCCTAGCTTCACTTCCACCACTCTTGTTTCTTTAAAACCTATTTAGCATAGACCAGCCATAGCAATATTTAAAACATAGCCAGATGAGGAGCCACTTCCCGGACTGCAGACGAGGGGCTGCATAAACTCTCTGGGCGTGTTCTCGCTCTGCTCTCCTTCACATGCCTGCAGGTGCGCTCTGCTCCTATCTCACAGCGATGTAACAGCCTTACGGTATACATGGCCATAGGAGATATTTGTTGTTGAGAATATTACTGAATATTATTAAATACAGCTGTAAGCCATGTTAATTTATTTTTATATGATAGCACATTTATTAAAAGCCAGAAATTAGAAGGCGAGGAAAGAAGAGGTGGTTAGAGAAAGAGTTAGTAAAGCAGTAATATCTAACAAGAAGGCTACAGGGAAAAATACAGAAATGCTATCAAGAACAAACGCTGTAACTCAAAACACGTGTTTAACACTTACCGTTTTACTCTGCTTTATGTTCTTCACAGATGTTTAGAAAGAAAATTAAAATTACTCTTCACAGCCACCATTTTTAAAAAGACAAAAGAAGCAAAAAGAGAGACACCAACTCATACAGAATGAACAAACAAAAGTGCTCATGTTTCTCCACATGTATTCATCTTTGTGGATTCAGTGTCAAATGTACTGGCGGACAAACAGTCGATGTTACATATGTACTGGCCAAATGAATGAATGAAGACAGAATAATAAATGACTGTGAAGCGTTTTCTACGACACAGTCCTGTAAATATGTGTAATGACATCCCTTTATTTCCTCTTCCAATCATCAAAATAGTCACCCTCTCTAAAAGTGTGCACCCAAACACAAATGCATACACCTTACATTTCTAGGCTAAAAGCATCTGGCTTCCTGTGACACACTTCCCCATATCATTACCACGTTTACAACTACCTTGTATCTATGCATGCCTGTAATCTGCTTTTAAATATAGTAACCAGAAATCAAAAGGTAACCAAATCTTTTAAATATGGTAACCAGAACTAAACATGGATTTCTAGACATAGACTACCTAAGGGCCACCACATTTTTGTGTGTATTGAACACTAATAGTTTAATTTAAACTGCAGTCATTTTCAGAAGGAAGAGACACAGCCAACCACACCCCTGATTCATATTGAGCTTGCTGTGAACAAAGAAACCTCTATGTCTTATTCACAGAGAGTATCGGTAATCTAGGCTTTCTGTTTATTTCATCCTCTGTATGTTTCATGTCACTCAGTGTTTTCCATTTCTTTTGTTAGAGACAAGGTCCCCATTCGTTGCCCATGCTGGGTGCTGTGATAGTACCTCACTGCAGCCTCCAACTCGTGGCCTCAAGCTGTCCTCCAGTCTCAGCCTCCAGAGTAGCTGAGAGGTGTGTGCCGGCTGGGGTGTGCCACCACACCCAGCTCCCTGCTGCTGTTTTAATCTCATGTTTTCAGCCTATTAAACTTTTGGAATTATAATTTTGCTACTAGATGTACAGTTAGCCATGCGTCTTTGATTTAAATGATTTGTAAACTTGATACTTTCTGTATCTTCAGGTTATTGATCTAAAAAAAGTGTGCACTGGGTTAAGGCCATGGACAAAAACTCAGAAGAAAGCAGATATCCTCTTTCCGCCTGATAATGAATGAATAATCAATCCTTTTTATTCTACAAGCCACAGAAAGACCTTGCTCTTGAAACTTTTCAATCTTCTTATAAAAAATATCTTGATAACAACCTGAAAGCACATCATAGTTACTGATTAGTAGAATTGCCCTGCTTAAAAAGGAAACTACCTTTTGATAAAATTTCTCATGCGACTCATGCTAATCACTATTATTACATTTACTGTTATTTTATTTTCATTTGCCAATTACTAATGGATCACATCTTTGACAATCTGTTCTGGAATTTCATCGGAGTTAGACCTATATTTTACTTTCTTCTTTACAAATAATTTACAGTTGTTCTAACGTTGTATAGTATGATTTCTATAGGAGAGCATATATATGTACATGCACTCCTTTGTAACTGGAAGATAGGATTAGATCATCTAATCCAACCTCATTTTTAAAATGAACAAATGCAGCCATAGAAAGATATATTTATGTCAGTGTAAAACTAATTATACATTTCATTTAGTGAGGTCCTTCACCATCTGCCAAGGACAGTCCTAATTTACTTACAGAAGTTAACTTCCAAGTTGAAGACACCCTCGGAGTTTCCGAATATGACTTTCCATCATTATGATGTTGAGCTTATTTCAAAACTACAGTCAAGGGACTTTGTGATTGGCCTGAATCCATCTATTCCAAATAACTTACATCAGTAAGAATTATCATTAGATGATAAAGAGATGAATTGGATACAGCCATTGCCTTAAGTATAATACATGAGACTGTTGACCTTGCATCTAGTTACTGAAGGACACGCCATAAAAAGAAAGGTTTCAGTGACATAAGCTGCAAGGGTGACCCAAAGTTACTGATGTTTCTGTGATTTAAACTTGCTATAGAAAATTTAACGTTTTATCTTGAAATAATTTGAATTCTGCAGAGCTTGTTTGTGAAGGTTTTAAATCAGCATTAACTGTATCATCTTTTTAACAATCAAAATTAAAAACCTATAGCAATTTATTTTTGCCGTTCTCTAATAAATTACATTTCTGTCTGCTACACAGATACAGCATATTAATGTGATTTATTTAAAAAGATGAAAATAAGACATGAATAAATAAAGCCAAAAAGACACAACCCTTAAAATGCTAATTATTTTCTCTTCCTTTATGTCTGAAAGCATAGTCCGCTTTGCAAATACCAAACTCTGTGTCATTGGGCCAGGTCTACTGAAGCAAAGTGCAGCAGAAGATTGCTGCAGTGGAAGAATGAGCTTTTCTTTCATTTTGAATTAATCCAGACAGCTGTTGCTGGTCACTTTATGAAACTCTGCAGGCTTCCTCTTTGCTATGGCTATATGAAACTGGTTTGAAAACTTCAGCTAAAAAATAACAGGACAGTGGCATCCTGGTTGACAGAAAAGTAGACTCTTGGTGCCTTACAAGCAAGAGACGGCCGGGATTACAAACCTGTAATCCCAGCACTTTGGGAGGTTGAGGCGTTTGGATCACATGAGGTCAGGAGCTCGAAACCAGCCTGACCAACATGATGAAACCCCGTCTCTACTAAAAAGACAAAAATTAGCTGCACATGGTGGCATGTGCCTGTAATCTCAGCTACTCAGGAGGCTGAGGCAGAATTGCTTGAACTTGAAGGATGCGGGCTGCAGTGAGCCAAGACCACGCCATTGCACTCCAACCTGGGCAACAAGAGCAAAACTCCATCTCAAAACAAACAAAACAGAGCAAGAGACTAACACATAATTTTAAGATTAGTAATTACATTCACATCTACAATAACAGCAATTTTTTATTGAATATTACCTATATGTCAGGTCATTAAGAAAAATTTAAAGTTTCACAATCAATAAGTGAAGGCATTCTTATTATAAATAATTCTGTCAATACACAGCAAATAAAATTCAACCTTGATAAATCTCTGTCCCTCCAATCCACCACCCATATGCCTTCTCCTCAGAATTGTTCACTGTTGCTCTTCATTTACATATTATACATATGATTTTACATATGTTCTATAAATATGTTTCATATACTATATGTTTATGTGTATCCATTATGTATTATATACTTTTTTTTATTGTGGGCTTGAAAATATATATATGGGACCAATTTTTTATGTATTATGTATTTTTTATGTATCTTCAACTTAAAAAATAACAACAGTGTGAATGAAAGTTCCTTGGCAATATGTACAGATATACCTCGTTGAACCGTGAAGTACTATTTATCTTATAGTATTGAAGGGCATTTAGAGGTTGTCCTACCTCTTCAGTGATAAACAGTATTTTTTAGAATATTTCTCTAGGGCAGACTCAAGTATTGGAACTGTTAGATCAATGAGTATGTACATTTCGCATTTTATGATATTCTGCCACATGATCCCCCCGAAAGGCTGCATGGATTCATACTAACCCACATTGGTAGGAATGACTGCCTCCCTGTCAACAGGTTGACTGTTGTCCTATTCGATGCCGTAGTTACTCCATAATTTTTCTAATCTGACGCACGCAAGTTGGTATCTTATTGATATGTTAATTTGCATTTCTCTGAATATCACTGTGGTTGAGAATTTTTTTTTTCTGGGGTTTCCATTTATTGGCCATTCATGTTTCTTTTATGAGTTACCTCTCTTTATCTTTTGGTCATTTGTAAATTTTATTGTTTATACTTCTAAAACTACTTTTAGGTGTTTTCCACATAGTCAACTATTCTAGATGTTTGTTGTTGTGTACAGTAACACCCAATGGTAGCTGAGTCCTGGCACTGCTCTGGCTACTTTGTGTGGATGACTGCATTTCATTCTCTCTGCACAGTGAGCTGGTACATCTGTGCTCATTTTACAAATAAGCAAATTGAGACAGAGAGCTGAAAGACCGGGGCGCGTGCGTGTGTACGTGCAGCCTTCTAGTTTCATCGGGAGGTCTCTCTCACTATAAACTTCAGCCCTGCCCAATGAGGCTCCGGGGCATTTGGTCACAGGTGCTGCAGTATGCCTTCTACTGACTACTTCGTTCTGGCAGACAGCCTGCTGCCTAAACGTCCAGCCTGTGACCAGGCATCCCTTCCACAAGAAACTCATTTATACTGGCAGGCACCCTGTGGCTCTTGCCTGACCTGTGCACAGTTCATTCCTACCAGGGTAGCTGATCTCTAGGAGAAAGAAGTTAGGCTCAGGTGAGTGGGTCAGGTGAGACACAGTGCAGCCAGCACAGGGACATGCAGAACAGAGCACCCTTACACTCACAGACCCCGAGGCAGGGGGGCCAGGCACTGCAGGGCCAGCGGGAAGCAGCAGCTGCCAGGGGCACACACTCAAGCAGAAGGTGTGGCTGGCTGAGAGTGGGGGACTCCTGGGCTGTGTCTTTATTGGGGTCCATGAGTGTTTTCCACTAGGCCTTCCCTGTGCAGGTGTGGATGAGCGGCTGTAAAGAAACCGTGGCAGAGGGCGGAGCTTTGTTCTACGGTGCTGACCGGGAGGCTTCACCACCGTCAGCAGCATGGGCTGTGCTGGGATTTGGGTCAGTGAGATGAAGAGGAAGCAGGCTGTCACAACGACTCACATGCGAGGGGAATTAGCTACGCCAAAGGTGATGGGGTATGGCTGAGTTTCAGAAAATATACTAAAGGCCGGGCGAGGTGGCTCATGCCTGTAATCTCAGCACTTTGGGAGACCCTAGTGGGTGGATCACCTGAGGTCAGGAGTTCGAGACCAGCCTGACAACATGGTGAAACTCCGTCTGTACTATAAAAAAAAAAAGGAAAAATTAGCCAGGTGTGGTGATGCATGCCTGTAATCCCAGCTACTCAGGAGGCTGAGGCAGGAGAATCACCTGAACCAGGAGGTGGAGGTTGCAGTGGGCCGAGATGGCGCCATGGTACTCCAGCCTGGGCAAGAAGAGTGAAAGTCCATCTCGGGAAAACACACACACGCACACGCACACACACACACACGTGCGCACACACACACACGCACACACGCACACGCGCACACACACACGCACGCACACACACACACACGCACACACGCACACGCGCACACGCACACGCACACACACGCACACACACACACAGATATTTATATTATGTCTGGATGTCTGGCTTAGGAATGGATGCCAAAGCAGCAACCATATTAAATAAATTTACGACAATGACCTTGCCCAAGGTCACAGTTGGTGGCAGAACTGGACACAAAGACAGACAAACTGCTTTCTTCACCACTGCGTGGTGTTGCCTTTCTATGTTTTCTAAGTGGGGGAGTTTCTCCCTGTCTGTCTCCTGCCTTCTATTTCTGTCACCTTTTTTATTAGTATACAGAAGTTTACATTTCATGTCGCCAAACTTGTCTGTCTTCCCCTTTATTGTTTTTTTTCCCAGTTATTGCTTACAAGGGCTTCCATATTCTGAAAATTGTTCTATATTTTTTCAGTAATATTATGGTTTTACTCCATCTGGAATATATGACATGTGAGCTGTAAAGTTATTTTTGCCCCATGAATTGATTATCAGGTTTTCAAACTCTGTGTTTATTGCATTTTTCCATCCATGCTTTTCCCACTGTTTTGAATCATTTACCTTTATCATTCTGCACATGCGTAATACATATGGGTCAGTTTCTGTATTTCCTATTGTGTTTCACTGATTTTTCCTTTCTTATACCAGATCCCCACTTACAAAAGTAATGGAGATTAGCTGAATTATTGCAACTTTATGGCATGTTTTTATGTCGTTAAGGGCTAGTTCTTTAGCTTCACCTCACAGTCTTGTTCTTTTTAAAAATTTCTTTGTCTGTGTTTTTAAATTCAGTCTTCTAGATGAAGCTTTGAATTGTAGTGTTTCTTGGAAACATGCTTATCTTTAAAAATTGGACAGAATTTATTAATCTAGGAATTATAAACATTTCTATTATATGCAACCCTCTTAACTTGGCATAGGGCATAGGTCTGTTAGCACCGTCTTTTGTGTTCTTAAATTCAATTTTATGGGTTTTTTTATATAGGACTCATGCTCTTCTACTTAGGTATGTTCCTGTTTAGATATGTGTGTTGCTAGTGTAATTGAATATTTTCAGTTCTATTTTCAAGTAGGCTAGTGCTGATGTTACTGATTTTGACCTGCTTTTATTTTATGTTTTGAGCTGGCTAAGGCGACTTACCAGTTTTCGAGCTGATTTTTTTGACTTTTCTAGGTAGAACTTTTTTCATTGTTTCCAGCAATCCTGTCAATCATGTTTATCTTGTGTATTTTTGGCAGGACTTGCAGTACAGTTTTGCATAGTACCAGTGATAGAGAGCATTTGTGTCTCGTTGCTGGCGTATTTAACAAGCAGGCTTCTCATGCTTTCTGCCAAGTATCTGCTGCAGATTAAATATTGCTGGTACCTACCTTTGTCAAGAGGTCATCCTCCACCCCTTGATTGCTAAGTAGTTGTTCTATTCATTTGTCAGTTTGTATTTAGAAAAGTGGATGGATTTTATTAAGAATTCTTTAGTGTCATTTTTATCTCTAAGGCTCACAGAAATGATGCCGGGCTAGAGGGTGACGTGGGCTTCAGTGGCAGTAGGCAGAGGGGCAGGGCCAGCATCACCAATACTAGAGAGAGGGTGGGAGCTCTTGATAACCAAGGAAAGCCAAAGACACAACACTGTACTTTGCCCTTTTTTTCCGATGTTTCCCTCCACAAGGTGACAGAAGCCAGTTCTAAGGTGACTGGCTTCTTACAACCAAAACCCCATAGCAGTTAAAGACAAAGTGTCCATGGCTGTGTCCTAAGCTGAGGTGACAGACGTGGGCAGGTCTGAGTAGAGAGAAAGGACCGATTCGTCTGGTTGCTCCTTGTGAATCAGGTACACCCCAACTCTGGCATTTCTGGTCCTTGCTATTTGTTTAAACTAAATAGATGAACTGTTGTAAATTATATTGGCCAAATTCCATTCCTGGCCAATTTGGCAGCTGTCACATAAATACAAACGCAAGATTGGGTAGAAATATATGATTATCTAAAATTCAAATCAAATTCACGGATTCTAATAACATATTTCTGCTCTATGATTTCTACAACAACTATTTATCCTGCTGGGATATGGTTGTAGAGTATCTTCCTAATTATTTGGTTGTGGCTCTCGTTTAGAGGCAAAATATTATTTCTTTTAGAAGAAACACAAGATTATGTTTAATAATTAAAAACAAAGCTATCCACATAAAAGCAAAATTTCTAATAACTACAGAAAAATTTTCTTGCTGTTTTAGTTACCGTTCTTTCACAGTAAAATTGAATACAGTACAGCCATAAAAACAGAGGTTACCGCTGGGGACATGTTTAGGATATAACACTAGGCATATAATAAAAGACACAAACTTGCATATACTCTATGAGGACAATTATGTAAAATAATATGTAAAGTATTGTAAAATATTAAAGCATTAAGATTTAAAAAAAATTATTTTTTCTCACAGCAGAAAAATTTCTACACATTGAAAATCATTTTTTGGAATATAATTTATCATGAAAGGGTATTTAACTCAAAGCATTTGAAAACTTGTATGTCATGTAGAAATAGTATTTGTTGGAGTTTGAGACACAGAGGTTTTTGCTTTTTCAAACGTGTTTAATTCTGTATGTTTTTCGACAGGGGCATGGCAATGCTGGAAGCAGGGCTCTGTGGACTCTGCAGGAAACCGTCCCAGTCTGTAAGGTTGTGCTTTGTTATCCTAGAAGCATGCATTCTTTGATGGCTGGGATCATATTTTATTCATTTTTATATTTCTAAAATTTACACAATTATTCAGAGGAAGTATCAATAAATATATAAATTAATGCATGAATAAATCAGATATTTATATTGGGTCCTATTTTTGGGTTTTTCTGTTATCTTTTCTACGTCTTAGTTCAGGCTATGTGATACAAGGCACATCTAATTCATTTACAGGGTTAAAGGCCAGATAGATGATAGATATTCATGTATATATATCCCTTTAGGCATCTGAGGGAGTAGGATAATTATTAGTTAGAATAGCATGGTAACTTTATTGCGTAACTTAGCAGCCAACCTTCTTCTCTCTCCTCAGCACAGTCCTTGGCTAATGTCCCATGAAGCTATTTCTCCTATTCTCATCTCATGATTTGATATTAAATTTGTATTTAGGGTTGTAATCTTCCTCTTATTTCAGTCAAAACGTGAAGCGCGGTATGAAACGCCAGTGATATAGCTTCTATGAAAAGCCAACTTGAGCAATTTAGATAAAGCGTCAACTTTATGATTTTGAATATCTGAAGGTTCTGCCTGCTCTGGTTTTGCTTCTTGATTAATTATCTGACAAGTTTTCACTTCACGTTTGCTTTTTATTACCTTAGAAAATGACGTTAGAAGGGAAAAGATCACTTTGGGGTCTGGAGCTTAGAACAGTGGGAACATCAGAGGTTTCCCATGAGTCGTTTCACCTGATCTTCATGTTGTGAGGGGCCTGTATTACTGTTTCCATTGACCACGAAACCAAAGGGCAAGCGAAGTGACTCACATTCACATGTTAAATGCGTAAGTTGGACCTGAAACTGGATCTTTCTGATTCCAAAAGTTTGGGAATCAATAAAGCCAATTTGGTTCCCAGTTTGCCTAGGACTGGGCAACTGTTCATGCTCTGGATGTTAGCTTCCTCATCCAGAAAATAATATGTGTGCATGAGGTGATCCCTCGAGCATCATCCCATGACTGTAATTTCTACTGATATTATCAATAGGATTTATTCATTTTGAATCTTAGACTTTGCAAAATGATACGCTTGTTTTCAGATCCTTTAAACACCAGGAGTCTCACGCAATCCATCAGCTGAGAGAAGGCCCAGTCATTACTGCAGCCTGTGCTTTAAGGGGGTGCACAGCACCGTGTCCTGAAGCAAAGCCTCCTGAAGGCTTAGCGAGCTCTGGGCTGTGATAGGCGCGGTATCCGGCGCATGAACAAGCCTATATTCGGAGACCCGGGAAGGCTGGCTCTTTGCCCTTTCCAAGACATTTCTTCCAAGTACATGCAGATGAATGAAGCAGATTGATCAAAGTGCTATCCTTAAAACTCTTTGTAGTGTGATTGCTGCAAACTGTTCTCGTGGGAGCGTTCAGGGCCAGGTTTCTGTCATCTATATTTTATAACATCCATGGGTTGAGAATTCTTTGTAATTCTCACTTTTATGTATATTACAGGCAGCTAAAGTGGGAGAAATATAACCCTATTACAGTTTGGAGGGAGACCTTTAAAGGACATTTTTTTTGTGGAAAGGCATTGTTGCATTAGGTACAGAATTAACAGTATAATTAGAGTAAATCCAAATGCCCCTACATGCGTTTCATTGTAAGAAAATGTTAATTGCATGTTGTTTTATATGCTGTCTATATGATGGACTTCCTTAATTAGATTATGAGTTTTGGCTGGAAAGTCAAGTTTCAGGGTAATTAAAACACTGGATAATAAAGCATATTTTCTAAAACTTATACTCTGAAAATATTCTTGTGACTGTCTCGCCATGTCTTACCTCCTTTAATGGACATATGATTTTTACCTTTTCTATTCTTCATGAAAGAACAGTATGGGGATTGCTCCTGATGGGTTCCTGTTATAATAAGAAATAGATTTTAATTGGGTTAATCCTTCTCCTGGCATATTGGATGAGCTGCATCCATCAGAGAGAGAGGCTAGCAGTTATCATTTAAAGTCCTGCCTCTGTCTGCAGGTTTGGGCAGCTGGAGCCCCTACCTATGCCCAGAAATAAAGTATAATTTAATTGTTGATGTATTTCTGGTACATGTCTGGGAGCTTATGGATATTGTAAAGTAATACCCTGGATGCATGGTTTGATATAAGACCCTATGAACTGCAGCAAAGGCTTATTTCTTTTCAGAAAGAAGGAGATAGAAAACAAAAAGGAAAAACATGAAGCAAGTGACTATGAAATATGAAAAACAGAGATACTTAGATTCCAAGAGAGAATGACAAAGAAAAGGAGCAAATAAGATTACGGAGCTTGTGAACTCAAACAAGAGGGGAAGGTGTGGCGATGCCGGCCGCAGAGGAGGGAGGGTAAGTGAATTTTTCTGGGAGGAAAAATGATCATCAAGATGGCTAATGGATTGCAGAAAATGCAGATTTCTCATAACTTACCAAAGCCTCAGAAGCATTCCATCCTCATACAATTGGCTTTAATTTCCTTGGGGCCCAGCAGAAACAGGATCAGCCATGCCTGAAACCCTGAGCTTCCTGGCACTGGTTGAATGGCCTCCTACGGGTCCCCAGCACAGCCTCCTTCTAAAGGGGTGATGGTGTAATGCAACACAGCGATCTCCACATTGCAGCTCTGATTCAGGATGAGTTAGCTCACCCTACAGAGTCAGTTTCCTCATTGGAAAAAGGAGATAATAATACAGAGTATTAGCATAGATAATAATACATAGTATTAAACTAGTAGCAGGAACAAGTAACATAAGATAATATTAATATGTGGAAACCTCCTGAGCATGCTAGAGACTCAATACATCCTTCTCCCTCATGATTTTTTCTTTTTACTAACAACGGTACCTCTGTCCAGTTACCAGACGACATTGACGCTTTCTTCCTTCAGGCACTGGTTTTGCATTAGCTTTCGCGGCCCCTAGACTCAGACTTCTCAGTGTTGCCTTTTCCTGAATATAAAGAATCCTTGGCCTCACAAACACTCTCCTTTTCGCAAGTACAGTAAAATATTCCAACTTCCTTTACTGTTCTGTGATTTACACGCTGTTGTCACTTTCTATATCTTAAACTCCGCAAGACATAAGCATAAGTTTATATAGTTAATCTTTATTTGAATTTCTCAATATTTACCAGTCTTGTCATTTTTTATTCCCTTCTGTGTTCACAACTTTCTATCCAGGATCATTTTCCTTCTGCCAGGAAAATGTATTTAGTGACACGCTCTGTTCTGCGTGTCTGAAAATGTCTTTATTTTGCCTCATTCCCATTGGGAGATTGTTGCTGGAAATGAATTTCTGAGTTTCCTCTTTGCATTTTGAAAATACGATTCTACAATTTTCCAACTTCCACTGTTTCTGTTGAAAAATCTGTTTTCAGTTTACACAGTAGGTTACATGCCTGTTACCTCTGCTTGCCTTTAAAATTTCCATGTATTTGATGTTCAACAAAATGGACTGAGGTATATATTGTTTATTTTGTTTGATATTTCTTGGAATTCCAGTATCTTTGAATTGATGTCGTTCATCATTTCTGAATAATTTTCAGCCACCACTCTTCAAAGACTGCCCTTGTTTTCTTCTCCCTTCTTAAACAACAATCTTACCTTTTCCTTCGTTCATTTGGTGGCACTACAAAGACTTCATATTCACTGCCTCCACTCCTTGGGTTGCCATAACAAGATACCATGGCTTGGGTGGCTTATAAAAGAAAATTTTTCTTACAGTTCTGGGGGCTAGGAAGTCCCATGATCTGGGTGCCTGCAAATTTGGGTCTTGGTAAGGGACCTCTTCCTGGCTTGCTGATGACAGCCTCCTATTTGTCTTTTAAAGACACTAATCTAATTAAGTCCCAGTTGACTTTTGTTGTTGTTGTTATATTTGCTTTTGAGAACTTGGTCATAAATTCTTCGCCTAGGCCAATATCCAGAAGAATTTTTCATAGATTTTTTTTCTAGGATGTTGATAGTTTTTGGTTTTACACTTAGGTCTTTAATCTGTTAATTTTTGTGTATGGTGAGAGGTATGGATCCAGCTCCATTCTTCTGCATACAGCTCTCCAATTTTCCCAGCACCATTTATTCAATAGGGTGTCCTTTCTCCAGTGTGCATTTTTGTTGATTTTGTCAAAGATCAGTTGTTTGTAGGTATGTGGCTTTATCTGCAGGTTCTCTATGCTGTTCCATTGTTGTGTCTATTTTTATACCAGTACCATGCTGGTTTAGCTTCTGCAGTTGTAGTATAATTTTTTTTTTTTTTTTTTTTTTGAGACAGAGTCTCACCCTGTCACCAAGAGCCAGGTTGGAGTGCAGTGGTGCGACCTTGGCTCACTGCAACTTCCGCCTCCCGGGTTCAAGCAATTCTCCTGCCTCAGTCTCCCGAGTAGCTGGGACTACAGGCACACACCACCATGCTAAGCTAAGTTTTTTGTATTTTTAGTAGAGTTGGGGTTTCACCATGTTGGCCAGGATGGTTTCCATCTCTTGACCTCGTGATCCGCCCACCTCAGCCTCCCAAAGTGCTGGGATTACAGGCATGAGCCACAACTGCGCCCGGCCTGTAGTATAATTTGAAGTCAGATGATGTGATGTCTCTAGCTGTGTTCTTTCTGCTTAGAACTTCTTTATGTTTTCTTTTTCTTTTTTTTTTTAATGTCTCTACTATTAAACACAATTAAGGCATACCCATTTTTAGACTGCATTCTACCCCAGGCAATAAAGCAACACCCCTGTTCTCTCTCCCTCTTCCTCTTCCTCTTTCTTTCTCTCCTTCATTCTTTTTTTTTCTTTTTCTTTTTTATTCTTTCTCTTTCTTTCTTTCTCTCTTTCTAAAAAAAAAAAAAGAAAAGAAAAGAAACAAAGTCTTACTACATTGCCGAGGATGCTCTCTTAACTCCTGAGCTCAAGTGACCCCCCTGCCTAGGCCTCTCAAAACAAAACAAAGCGAAACAAAAAAAAAAAAAAAGAACTTCTTTGGCTATTTGGGCTCTTTTTTGGTTCCATATGAATTTTAGGATTGTTTTTTCTAATTCTGAAAAATGATGTTGGTAATTTGATAGGAATTGTGTAGAATCTGTAGATTGCTTTAGGCAGTATGGTCATTTTAATGATATTGATTCTTTCAATCCATGAGCATGGAATATTTTTCCATTGTTTGTGTCATCCATGATTCCTTTCATCAGTGTTTTGTATTTGCTTCTGCACAGCAAAAGAAACAATCAATAAACAGACAATCTACAGAATGGTAAAAAATATTTGCAAGCTATATATCTGACAAAGGGCTAATATCCAGAATCTACAAAGAATTCAGACAACTCATCAAGGCAAAAATAACCTCTTTAAATAGTGAGGGAAAGATATGAAAAGACATTTCCAAAAGAAGACATACAAATGGCCAAGAAAAATATAAGAAAATTCTCAATATCACTAATCATCAGAGAGTTACAAATTAAAACCACAAGAATATACCATCTTACACCAATGAGAATGCCTATTTTTAAAAAGTCTAAAAAACAGAAGCTGGTGAGGATGCAAGGAAAAGGGACCACTTATACACTGTTGGTGGGAATGTAAATTAGTACAACCTTTCTGAACAACAGCGTGCAGATTTCTCAAAGAACCAAACATAGAACTACTATTCAATCTAGCAATCTTACTACTGGGTATCTACCCAAAGGGAAAGAAATCATTACATCGGCAAGATACCAGCACTCACGTTTATCACAACACTATTCACAGTAGCAAACATATGGAATCAAACTAAGTGTTCTTTAACAGAGGACTGGATAAAGAAGATGTGGCATATATATATATATATATATATATATATATATATATATATTTTCCACGTAATACTACTGGAACGTAAAAAATAAAATTATGTTTTGCAGCAACATGGATGGAACTGGAGGCCATTATCCTAAGTAAAATAACTCAGAAACAGGAAGTCAAATATAGCATGTTCTCACTTATTCGTGGGAACTAAACAATGTGTACACAAAACATACAGAATGGAAAATTAAATACTGGAAACTACAAAAGCTGAAAGGTGGGGGCAGTGGGGGTTGGAAATTCACTCTTGTGTTCGGTGTTTTCTTTTCAGCTGATAAGTACACTAAACACCCAGGCTTCACCACCAAGCAGTATACTCATGTAAAAAACCTGCACTTGTGCCCCTAAATCGATAAAAATAAAACCAGTAAGTACACTAATCTTATCATGAGGGCTCTACCTTTATGACCTCATTAGCTCCGAAGGGTCCCTTTTCCAAATGCCATCACATTGGAATGAGGCCCCAACATCTGGGTTTTAGGGAGTCACAGTCTAGCTGGTAGCATTTACCAAATATTGCTATTTATTGCTCTACATCTTATATTTTTCCTAACACCCTAAAACTGATTTCTTCAAGCTTTCCTGTTTATTTCTGCTCCCTAAATCGAGTCTTTACTTATTTCTCATTCTCTTCCATTTCTCCGCACAGTTCATCAATGTTTGTCATCTTTTTCTTTCCTTTTAAAATTTCTCCTCTTCCTGATTTTAAGAGAAAACCAATTTTCTATCACTCTCCCGCCTTTCCAACATCCCCCTTTCTCCTCTTCCCTTTCAGTGAGAGTTCTAGAATCCCTCTGTTTTCCCTATCATCTCTCCCTCAGAGACCCCCGCCTGCCCACTCTCACGCATGGTCACCGCACCTCCATCCAGGGCTGACCTTCAGCAGGTAGGCACCCCGTTGGCCACATCGTGCGTTTATGGCCGCTGTGCCTCCAGGGTCATGCTGTGTCCACTGGCCACTTTGAACATGTTCTTAATACCACCCCTGATTATGAACCCAGCTTCTGCGGCTCTCACAATTCCAGGGCCTCTATGCTCGCCTGCCTTGGAAATCTTTCCGCTTGACTTACTTCAGACATCTTAAACTGAATGTGCTCAAGGCTGAAATCACTATCTCCACCCTCCCTTTCAGCTCACATTTTGCCCCAAATGTTCTTAATGGTATCTACATACTTCTAAATAGTAGCACTTTTTTTCAGTCACACAGGCATGAAATATCAAGAACATTGTTAGATTTTATCTTTTCTTTTATTCCATCTATTGACAATTTCTTTTATCCTTTGCATACTGCTCTGAAACCTTTCCTCTTTCTTTCCGTTACCATCGGCATAACTGAATCCAAGCATGTTGTCAGGTGGACTTCACGCTGAGCCCCGCTCATCTCATCCGCCCCACGTGCCAGCGCCACGCTGACGGTAAAGCAGCTCTGCTTTCAAAACACTGTTTTCTAGTCACGAATGCCACTGTGGCCTGGAGGGATGACGCCTCTTAGATCATCTGTGTTAAAAGCCCAGTTTTGTTTTTGTTTTTAATTTCCAATTCTCATGTAACAATATCTTTGTAAAATACAGTAAGATGAATTGTGCAAGAATGAAGAAAGCACATATAAAATACATTGCCATTTTTAAGTTCTGTGTCTCAACAGATATAAAATTACTTCATCAAACTGCTATGGAGTTTTTACACTTTCACTCCCAATTTCTCATCATAGGCACTAATCCTTTGAAAACCGACACAGCCTCCAGACCACGCGTCGAGTGGACCGCACTTCAGTAAACATGACGCTGATTCTCCACCATGCCTACAGTGCAGGATCAATAGAGGAATCTTAAAATATGCACATGTCCATGCCCCTGAGAGCTAATGAATAGGATCTCTGGAAGTGCTGCCAGGCCGTGGGCATTTCAGAAAAGCTGTAAAATCGATTCTGACTCTTAGCCAGGGCTGAGTACTACTGGCTTTGGCAATGACTGAAAGCTTACAATTCTCTACAATCCAGTGCCAATCTATATTTTAAATACTGTCAAAATCACTTCTTTCACATACCCCAATTCTAGTCAGCCAGGACAGTTGGCCTTCCTAAAATACGATCGGTTCTTTCCCACTTTTTAAATTCACTTCCTGTTTTTTTCTCTAGTTTGGAATGTCCTTTTCACCATCTCCACCTGTTAAAATCCCGTTCTTAAGCACCCATGTGTTGAAATGCCCTGTGTATGAAGCCATTACTAGTTAATGTCAAACATTAATTTTACTCTCATCTAAATGCATTACTCCTTTGGTACTTATGATACTTATCAGAGTTTATTTGGATTATGGTTGTATAGGCATTGTGGCATGGGGGAAACATAATTATATTCAGGAGAACTAAATATGAGCATAGGTTTCTCCTCTTTCTAACTGTGTCACCTTGGGCAAGCCCAATTCCTTCCCCAGACCTGAACATTGGGAATAAAATTCTTAACCTTCCTCACAAGATAGTTATTATAATTAAATGAAGTAATATATGTAAAACAATGTTAATACAAGGTATTGTTGTATGCTTTGTTAGGTTATGAGCATGTTTGAGGATAAAAGTCAGTAATATAAATCTCTACATTTCTACACACCCAGCAAAATATTTCCCATAGCAAGAATTCAGTACCAATTTTTCAACTCAGTGAATAAATGAATAAATAGCTTCCTTACATAATAAGATTTGCAGGATGTTTCCCATGGGCCATCCCGTTCAGAATTACTTCCAGCAGTTTATTTGTTGTTAATGCCTGACATGCCAGCATTAATTTCTCCTTTGGATTAGCAGTGACTATGTTATCTAAGATAATTTTTAAAGTCATTCTGACTTATGCCTTTGTGTAAATGTCCTCATTGGAGTATTTTATCTCCTGACAAAGAAGTGTCCAGAGTCACATAAAGACACAGAAAAGTTACTGCAGAGATGGGAAAGTGGTTTTGGGCATATCAAAGATACATTTAATTAATTTCACCTTTTTTAATGAAAGGAAG
Organism: Sapajus apella; assembly: GCF_009761245.1. Taxonomy (NCBI): domain Eukaryota; kingdom Metazoa; phylum Chordata; class Mammalia; order Primates; family Cebidae; genus Sapajus; species Sapajus apella. Next base: position 20,710,786 of record NW_022436979.1, on the reverse strand, counting down.
CTGACCTGATCAAATTACAATAGCTTATCTTTATTGATAACTTACTACATAATAGATACTTTATTAATGAATTTCCTAGAAATAGTTACCAATAACATTTGTTGTTACTAGAAAGTTGACTAAGTTTAAATGACATAACCGTAGAGTTATTCAACTAGTAGGTAATAGAGAAATAATTAGAACTCACATTTGACACTAGAGTTCAAGCCTTGATCATTAAACTCAACTGCGTTTAAAGCAGATTTCAGTGAAATCCAAGGAATATTTACTGACAGTCAGTCATGACTTGCCCAATAGCTAACTGGGGCTAAGGCCGAGTATAAAAGTGTCTAGCACATAGAATCCCTGACCTCAAAGACTCTACATTCCAGTGACAGAAAAGTCAAATAAAAATCACAAGATCCAAACCAGAGTATGATGGACTTGTGCAAGGAGACTTGAGCGTGGCGTTGGCTGGGAGAGGCGGGGGTGTTCAGGCTTCCAGGAGAAGGCCTCATCACTGCTTGTCTTGGAGAAAATGCACCAAGAAGCCTCTTCAGCATGAGCAGAGAATTGCCAGAACGAGAACAAGGTGGAAAGTGTGGAGTGTTCCATACCAGAAGGAATCTACAAAGGCATGGAAGTGAGATTGTCAGCTGCTTGGGGACACGCATTCAGAGTTTGTGGCTGGAGGGTGTTGTTAGAGGATGTAAGAGACAGAAGACAGTAGTAGAGACCAGGGAAGATTCAGAACCCACAATTATTTTAGGGCTTATTTACCCTGTGGTTTAGAAGAAAAGAGAAAGGTACAATATTATAGATCTTGAATTAAGGTATCTGGAAAAAAAGAATGCATGCTTAATTCTTATTTGAAAGAAAATGTAATCCAGAACTTCACTCATACTTCTCTATGCCTTTATTTTTGCAATTGCTTTCAACCAGAGCCATCTAGTCAGATACACGTTAACATTTACCAGAAAATAGATACTGGAAGCCAAGGAAAGTGTCGTGATTATGTTTCCTAACAAAGCTATGAAACGTGCTTTAGTTAAATTCAATCTACACCAAGATTATTGCACTAAATATTAAAAACAAAAGGATTCTAGCGATATAGCAGTTAGAACACATTTCAACTGAGCTTCCCTCCTAACTTCAGTCAACCGATCAGCCAATCCTGCTGGGCCATCAGCTAATTGTTCTTTAGGTGTTCATGCCTGGGAGGTATGAGCAAGGCCTCTGGGAACGGCCGAGGTTGCTTGTTGATGTTGTCGCCCAAAATCAACGTGGGGCAAAATGTAGATACAATGGGAAAGATACCAGGAAGAGAGAGACAGATAGAAATAGACAGAGGGAGGTAGATCAGAAGTCTTGTAGGGTTGAGAATTCTTTGACAAAAAGTTGGACTTAGCCTCCCTTAATCGTTCACTCCTCTAGCCTCTCACAGCACTCAGGGCTGGTGGACCGGATCCTAGACTGCCCCTTCCCGGTGGGGCTTCATCTTGAGAGTTCAAAGTACAGCCCCTATCAAAAGGACTGTCTGGAGGAATGCCATTGGATGGGAGGGAGCTTACAGTGCCTGTGCTCTCTGCATTTTATCTTATCCATACTTTTTTCTTTAAACTTACCCAAGACTGGCACAAATTCATCCCTTACACCTTTATGACCTGAAATAAAGAGACAAGATGAAATAGTCACTGTATATTCTATAAAGGAGAATTATCAGAGCAGGTAGACTAAGAATTTTATAAATGAATGATAAGCATAGTTAAGACAATAATCTAAGTAATTATAAAACGGAGTATAGGGAAAATATTACATAAGAAAATATAATTGCTGATATAAAGAACACAATAGATGGAATAAATATTTTTATGGTTACAGCTGAAGAGTAAATAAGTGAGTTAAAGATGGAATTAAGGAATTCCTTGAGGGAATAAAGAAAGAGAAAACATGATAGAAAACCTGAAAGATATAGAGAATAGAATAAATATCAATACCTGGATGAGTCCCAAAAGGAGAGAAAAGTAAAAGATAAGGGAAAAAATGTGGAGAATTAATAGACATTTTTTAGAATTAAAGAAACTTTAAAGACTTCAAATTGACAGAGTTTATGAGGGAAAACAGGAAAGAATAGGAAAAATTTGCATTTAACTATTATAATGAGAACTGAGATTTCAAAGGCAAAAAATTTAAAGAATGTCAGCAAGAAAGATCATCTGCAAATAAACAATCAGATTAGCAGACTTCTCAGCAGTAAACTAATTATACTAAGAAAATTTAGGATTATTTTTAGTGCATTAAAAGAAAAGAACGATGAATCTCAACCATTATAACCAGACAAGTTGACTCATAAAAATGATGGCTTTATGAAAATATTTTCATACATAAAAGACCTCAGAACTTTTACTATAAATGGCCCTCATTTAAAACACATTTAGAAGAAAAAAAACATGTTAAGAATAAATATCTTAGTAAAACTTATTTTTATGTTGGATAAGTAAAAGGATGAAAAAAAGTAAAAGTCTACCCACAGGAATCTAAAACTTAAGCCCTAGAAAATAATAACATAAGCACTAGAGACAAGACAAAATGTATTAGAAACAATCTAGCTGTTATTGTTAGGAAGGAGATGTAAGTACATATAAATTTAGGAAATCAGTAAGGACAGAATACAAAGTATGGGCCATAAGTGTAACAATCATAATTATAAAAATAGAAAGGTGTTACTTTTAAATCAGAAACAGAAAATGTTACCTTACTGAAAGGAGGAAAGAAAGAGGGTGGAAAATTCTAAAGAGAGAGAATAAATAAAAAAATTTAAGATGGCAGAAAACAAGTCTTAATTAATTAATTAATTAATTATTATTTGAGAGGAAGTCTTGCTCTGCTGCCCAGGCTGGAGTGCAGTGGTGCAGTCTTGGCTCACTGCAACCTCCACCTCCCGGGTTCAAGCAATTCTCCAGCCTCACCTCCTGAGTAGCTGGGATTACAGGCACCCACCACCACACCTGGCTAATTTTCATATTTTTAGTAGAGATGGAGTTTCACCATGTTGGCCTGGCTGATCTTGAACTCCTGACCTCAAGTGATCCCCCTGCCTTGGCCTCCCAAAGTGCTGGGATTACAGGTGTGAGCTACTGCACCTGGCCCTTAATTTAATAATAATTATAATTTACGCTTAAATTGAAAATGTGAATTAAGTTGTCAGAAATAAGATCTAATTTAATACTAATTACACAAATTAAAACCCAGAGTAAACAGAAGAACACGACTCCCTGGATTGGTTAAGAAAATATCTTGTTTGGAAGAGAAACTGAAAACAAGAATACTCAGAAAGACTGCAAATAAGAAGATGGAGAAAATATATCAAGCATTTTCTCCTAAAATTCAAGGAGCACTGACAGACTGGAGTAGACACCACAGCAGAGCTGGGCAAGGTGGGCTGTGTTAAGGAAGGATTTAGCAGCAGCCGAAGGGGACGCCTTGAGGCCAGGTTAGGGGTCTGGGACCATCCACGGGGACGGCTTCAGCTCCATCCAAGCCGCTGGATTGGAGGGCACCAGCCCTCAGCAGCAGGTGGCCTTGAAGGCAGAGCGCTAAGAAACAATCGCGGAGGGCTTTGGGGAGGGACTGTTGTGGGTGTGTGAGGCCCTTGGAGGTGGTCTGCTGCAGAATAACTAACACCTACTGTAACAGAGGAGTACAGGTTTATAAAGTACGTGACAAATGCTGAATAAAAAAAGTGAAATGAAAAATGAAGATCAGAGTGGTAGACAAAGGAAGAAAGGGGGGAAGTGGAAGGGAGGAGGGAGGAGGAAAATAGAGGCAAGAATAGGGTATAAGTAAAAATAAAATCCCTAGAATGAATTTAAAAAGAATGTATGATAATCTGTATTAATTTCTTGCTCCGTCATCTGAAAGTGCCCATTTTCATGCCTTGTACAGCTGCCATCATTCCTTTCTCCTTCACATGCACTTTTGTTCTATTACATTTGTTGAAATGCAATGTTTCATGTTTTGAGTTCAACAATAAAAGCACTGTCTTGTAAAAAAAAATCAATAAAAATAAAAATAAAATAAGTAAAAGGCAAAAATCCAATGGCGTTCTGTTAGAACCATGTGTTTTGCTTTGCCTATTAAAGAACTTTATGTCTGCTTTAGAAGAACAACCAGATTGTCTTGCATGTTGGCCAAAATATTTAAATATTTTAATTTTATGTATAGTTAGATATGACATCTGAGATGATAGGCGACTCCATTAAAAGCAGAAGAAACCAAACAAACAAAAATACTTTTATTGGATAAAAAGAGCTGCCACCACGTGGCTTCTTCTCATGGGATCAGCCTTAAAAAAGAAACACAAGCTTCTACTACGCACGGCCTCCCTCTTCCTTCTGACAGCTCCTAGGTGGTGGTGTTTTGTATGACTGGGCATTACTCTTGGCAGAAGTGACTCTGGCTCCTTTTGCAACGGCCATCTGTAGCTGAGAACCAGAGAAGAAAAAATTCATGCAACTTTTCCTTTTCTAAGAGATAGAACAGAGGAAAACAAATGTAAAAATTCATTCTACGGAAGTTGTCTTCCAGAAGGGGATTTCTAGAGCGTAGGATATCTTTCCTTGTTGTGAGAAATTTCCATTTGAATGCTGAAGGCGGAAGCTTATTCTGAAAGAAAACTTGAAATGTTAATACAAGAAGTCCATTCGCATAGTGATACATGACTCCCTATCATCTGTGTTATTACTTTAACATTATTTTAAAGTAAACCCCTCATTTGGTATGTGGAGAAGATGCCAATCTCTATCTTGTGTTGTCTTTCTGCAACTAACATCAAGGAATTAATTAGAAATTCTACCTTAATCGAGTTTTCATCATTGACTTTGTTAATTGAATTTTCCTTTTTTAAGAGTCCTCAAATGTTTTCAGACTAGCAACTCTGAAATCATTATTTGTATTACTGGGAGTTGTTAATACTTTACTGTATAATATTGCATCCAAGACTTAAGTTGCTCATCTAAAGTGAAACTTGAAAGCTAATTTAATTGCTAAGGGTTTTAATTTTTCAAAGGGAGTTGCTTCACAACTCTATCTCATTCATGGGAGGTGGATATTCACGTGCTATTTGATAAAGACAAATGGACCCAGGGAGAGGAGGTTTGTCAGTCACGTGGCGCTGGGCTCTGGCCTTTTTTAAATGAGCTAATGACTTTGGATTCATGACCCATTTCTAATGGTAGCTTGGTCTTTTCAAAGAGGACGCCACTGTCATAGTTCAGCGATATTAAGCGATCACATCATTGTGGCACATTAAAAGCAAGTGACTCAGACTTAAATGTTAAATACCTCACAGAATAAAAGGCCACCAAGTAGTTAAATAAAGAAGTTATTGGCACACAGTGCATTACAAAGATAGCACTTAGTAAGAAAATGTCTTGATGGTCAAATTCTGAAGCCCAGTTACAATATCTAGGCTAAGAATTATGAAGTGCGTAGCTTTTCTAATTCAAATACCATCTCATTATGGATCACGTATTTTAATACAGATGGTGCTTTATTTGTATAAAGGCAATGTTTTAACTCTTTATTCTAAAAGTAACCATTTTGCTTCATCTGATTTTGCAACAGCTGTTGCTGACTTCAAGGGTAGAAATGGATGTGATCTTTTTCCTGCATCTATCTGAAGTGCAGGGTTTTATTAATGAGGAAGAAGTAAAAAGAAGAAAATCTGATGTTTTTGCGTTGTAAAACATCAGTGAAGAAATATAATTATTTTTCATTTATGAAAACAGAATATTCCTGTGTGATCCAGGCTATAAGTCAAGTAGACAAAATCATTTCTTTCACTTTATAAAGTTATCTTTTGAGTCTGGTGGACCAAGTGTGATAGACTAAGGATTTTGATCTAAGAATGAAAATCTTTCATTATCTAGCCCCATCACCGATGTGGATTCATGAATTATTTAACACCTCTAATCAAGGAGTCACTCTTCAAAAAATATATTTCGTATCTTCATCAATTACAAAATAACTCAATTAAGCTTATTCATTTAATGTTTTTAAAAAGTGTGATATTACATTGTGGGTTGTTACAGAGAAGTATAGAATTGTTCAAGTAGGTTCAATTATTCAAAAGATAAAATTCATCATGTGCACAATCTAATGAACAATTTATGGTAATAACTGAGAAAATCTATGATTATTCTCATGCAAAATTTATAGTTAGAGAATGATTTTTACATGTGAATGTTAGTCAGGGGTGACGGTCCAAAGGAAATAATGGCGAGCAATAACTCACCTGTGACCTAGATACAGCACAGGGAACGTACCCGTCATTCTTTTCCAGCATTCTTAGCCCTTGCATACCTTCAATCTGTCATTTGAGTTTAACATGTACCCTTTTTTAAGTCGAATTTCTCATTTTTCCCAGCTATCCACAATGTGTCTAATAATTCTAGCTCTGTATCAAGAGACACGAGATAGAATTCTGACTCTGTTATGTATTTTCTATGATCAGCTTCACATTATAAATTGTATTTTGGCAACAGCAGGCAGGAAAATAGGGGAGAAAGAACTGGAGAGAGAAAGAACAATTTTGAGATCAGTACCAACCCCTAGAGAGGAGCTTAAGGGGACTTGAATTTAGACACGAGAAGTAAAGTGGAGATGGGTCCCATAAATGTTGACGGAGAAGCCCACCCACATTGGGTGGACACTTAGATGTGAAGTGAGCCCCTGTGGGTGTAAGAGCCTTACAGGCATCAGGAACCTCCACGCTTGCTGCAGGCAGGCTAGGAGCATGCAGCTTCCACTTCGTAGTCCACGGGGGCGGGAGCTGCTCCATCTCTGCCACGGGGTGTGTGTGTGTGTGTGTGTGTGTGTGTGTGTGTGTGCCTGCCAGCAGAAAACAGCAAAAGAAGAGTAGGCTCCCTTTGTAGAGAACAGGTACAGGAAGTGGTATGCGTTCTGTCGCTGACTTCAAGGGGAGAAATGGATGTGATCTTTATTCTGCGTCCATCTGAAATGCAGGGTTTTATTAATGAGGAAGAAGTAGAGAGCACATATTGAAAATAAGTCTCTGTTGTGAGGAGAGACGACAATTCCCCTCACCTCCAGCTGCCTAGCAGAGCAGAAGAAAGAAAAAAAATTTGGACGTTCATGTTCTATTGGCCAATAGTAGATGAACCTACAGATAAAGTTCACACTTTTACATATATACACAGACATATGTAGGTAAACATAGGTGTATTTGTGTGTGTTTGTGTGTGTGAGTTTGGGGGCAATAATGTTTGGGCAAACAACCCTACACCCTACCCTCATATAGACTTGAATCATACTCTTAGAGGGAGCTATAAAAGACACCAAGCGTTTGGTGTGTGTTACAAGTACCCAGTCAGAAAGATAATTCTCAAACCAAATGGTGCTTAAATTCTCTTTTATTTCAGCTAGAATGCTATTTTCTTTAAGTAGAATAGAAATGTAAATATTTGAGAAGGAGTACAGAGCTGCCAGGACGTTACTATAAACATGAAGTGCTCCTAAGTAATACTGTTTCAATCATTAAATTATCATTGAAGATATAGTTACTTATATATCTTAAAATTATTTTGACATAGACCTTTGATCATTTCAGTTTTTTTATGCTGCCCTCATTATCATTTCAAAATGCAATTTTCAAACTCATAATTAGTATGCTAAATGTTCCACACGTAAAATGATAATCTGCCAATTTTCTATTTGCAAAAATCAATTTCATATCTATTGAAACACTGGGATAAACCAAGACCTCTTATCTGTAGCTGCACCCTGTTGTATATCCTAAGATTGAGTGTTACTGTTCTAGAATTTTATGGCTTTGTTGTTTTTTGAAAAACAAATCAAATTTAGTGCTTTGAGCCATTTCCTGTACGGGGAATCATGAAGTGTGAAAAAGAAAATAGGTTTAGTGAATCTCTACGGTTAGAACCCAGCACACTTGGGGACGCAGCTGAGACACGTAAGCTTAGATATTTCAAGGTAGCTGTATTTGGAAATTATAGTGAAGCTTTAAGTCTTACGTGGCAGAGGTAATAACCAGACAGGACTCCTGTAACATTTTTTTTCTGGGAGATAAGAATGTTAATGAGGTCAGAGGGCAGTTCAACGACGGCATAATAAGTCATGCAGATTTTACACCAAAGCAAAGATGAAAAAAAGTGTCAAAAAGGAAATAAGATTTTAACCTCTGGGTTTGAAAGGACTTCACCATTACTCACGCTGGGGTTGCCCATTTTAGCATAAATAGCAGGTCCAATAGCATTTGATTCTACAGCTTATATTCCATCAATACTGGTATTAAACTACCACATTTTAAACTTCAGCAATTGCATATAAATACATGCTCTGGGTATCTTTGGTTTGGTACAAATGGTCTCAGAAAGTTTATGACTTACTATGGGGAGGAAAAGAGAAGACTTATGTTGGCTTCTGGTATCCACAGCTCTAAAGCAGAATGACGTTGTCAGCACAGACATGCTTCTTTATTGCCAAGGCTGTTGTAGTTTTTATAGCTGTTGTGTTTATGGATTGTAGGAACAGAAAGTCATCATATTTAGAATTCACTAAGTAGTCACTGAGACCAAGCAAACATTTGACATTGTCATTTCAAAAGGCGATCTGAAGGGTCTTTTTAAGTTATGTCTATTTTTAAATTATCTGGATGATTTTGGTCAGTAATTATATTTTAAGCTTCAAATATATAGTTCTCTTTTACCTATTTGCCAATACAAATTTTGGAGGAGATTATGAGCTCCGAGATAAGGAAGCATTCTGTGAACTGTGAAATGTTATCTGGAGGAGAATAGCTACCATTTGGAGCTGACATTGGAGGAAGCCAGTGCTGTAGTCAGAGGGCAGGGTCTGGCCCTGTGTCCTGCTGCACACAGGAATGCGTTCTACTCTGGAACCTCAAACAATTTATACTTCCCTTTTTCAAGATTAAAAGGGAGTTGAATTCATAACATCCAAAGACCCCTTTGATCTTAAATATGATTAGAACAGGTAAATTAAGTGGAAGAACAAATAACAGTGAAGCGGGATGCTTGAACAAATATAGCAAATATTATGTAGCTATAAGAAGAAATAAAGCACCGACACATGCTACAACGTGGTCAACCTCAGAAACGTGATGTTAACTGAAGTAAGCCGGATGCAAAACACTACATATTGTGTAATTCCTTTCATGTGGATATGTCCAGGATAAGCAAGTCTATAGAGACAGAAAGTAAATGAGGAGCTTCCCAGGACTGGGGGAATTTCTCGAGGGGTAATGGCTAAGGGACCCAGGAGGCGTCCTTCTGGAGGTAGGGAAATATATTAAAACTGATCATGGCAATAGATGCACAACCCTGTGTATACAGGTAAGCACATGAAGGCCTACCTGTGATAAAAAGTTTGGCATCAGAAATCACCAAAAAGTCTCACATTTTAAAAATATTATTACTGCCCAATCCAGATATTTTTGTTAGAATTCTTATTTAATTTTTCTGTTGTTGTAAAGTTGAAGACTACATGTACATACAAATGCACTGAGATTTCTTTGTGAAACACAATAGTAGTCCTGTCAATCTTGGCATATTTCATCCTGGAATTTTACTATTATAACACCTTAAAAAGTAAAGACTCCATTTTAGATATGACACCTCACAATTTTGGCAATATTTGACACTATCATGTTTTCAAAGCATTTGTGAATAGTAAAGGATTAACCTCAATAACACAAAGATTTTCAACATGAATGGCCATGCTAGGTCAGTTTGTGTATCAGACAACATTGGTTTAGAGTTGGGTGAGCACCTGTCACAAATGCTCATGCTAAGTGCTGTGAGAGGCTCTGTCCTGCACTAAAAGCTCAAATCTCCCTGCATATATTAGAGTTTGTATCCTGGTATATTTAAGAAAGAATATTTTAGGTAAAAAAAATTGAATATTGTAGGGGAGAGAAGAGGGAAAAAGAGATTAAGTGCAAAGTGATTTAAAACTAATTATACTTTCTTTTAACTTTTGGATTTAGAGCTTAAATCATTAGACCAAAAGAACACGGATCAGGTCATTGCAACAAATTTAATTTGCTTCTTTGATATCTCCTCGGAGGGCTAAATGTTTATTGACTTTTTAAAAAATGCTACGTGGTGTGCCAGACTTAGCTTACGAGTTTGGTTAAAGAGAGACTGAGATGAGCATAGGAAGGGACATTGAAAGAGGCAGGGATGAAGGAAGGGATTGTAACTTACTCCTTTCATCCCTGCCGTCAAAGGAAAGACAAGTTGACATTATGTTTTTGTTAAAAAACATTAACCGCTGTATAGTCATTTACATTCTTGATGATTTTCAGTTTTAGTTGATACTTTAAATATTAAATAAAAATTGTTTGCTTACTTATTTTTATGAATATGTGCTGCAGATATCGAGTGAAGAAATTTGTTAGATTCCAAATATACTTCCTTAAAGGAAATATTTCAATGAGTAGAATAAATGTTAGTAAATATATCATTGCAAAATCATTTATATTATTTCAGACAATATGGAAATTGAGCTTCCTATGTTTTTATTAGTGTGAAACAGGGCATTGCAGATTTTCTGGCTAGGCACAGTGGCCATGCCTGTAATCCCAGCACTTGAGAGGTTGAGGCAGGCAAATCATGAGGCCAAGAGATCAAGACCATCCTGGCCAACGTGATGAAACTCTGACTCCACTAAAAATACAAAAAATTAGGTGGGCGGGTGGCATGCGCCTGTAGTCCCAGCTACTCGGGAGGATGAGGCAGGAGGCTCGCTTGAACCTGGGAGGCAAAAGTTGCAGTGAGCAAAGAGGGCACCACTGCACTCCAGCCTGGCGACATGGCGAGACTCCATCTCAGAAAACAGAAAACAAACAAAATTTCCTCTTCTGCCATTTGATTTATTAGTTTATTCAGTTACATATGTACTATATGTTGAGACTGATTATGACTCATATATTTACTTTTTTTTCTGTAGACCTCCTCTGTGGACAGTATTTATTCTTGGAAGACAAAAGTTTAGCATGTTCTGTACAAACTAAAAACATGATTTCTACAGAGGTCCTGGAAATGGAAAAGGCCACAATTTTGAGATTACTTTTATTAATTACCTGTTGCCACCCCCCCACACACACACGCATGTGTGCACGCCAGACTCAATGGCTTCAGACTACAATCACTCACTATTTCTTGAAATTTCACAGGGTGGATGGACCTGGGCGGGTCAGGATCAGACGCTGCAGTCTTAACTGGAGCTCACACATGTCACGAGCTGAGTGTTACTGTCGGGGTTGGGTTGGGTTCCTAGGGTGTGGGTCGGTCCCATGTGCCCTTTACCTTCCTTTGAGACCCAAAAAGTGGCTGAGGCTGAGACACAGGAGGGCAAGCAGAGCTACTGTGAACCTTGTGAAGCCCACACTGTCAGTCTCGCCTCATCCTGTTGGCTAAAGCAAGTCAGATTACTGGACCCAGAGTCACCTATTCTGGAAAGAATAGCAGAGACTCATGTCAAGATACAGACACAGAGAAGGATGACTAAGTGGAGTGATTGATGTGGTCTATGGAATGCGAGAAGCACTTGTAAGGCACATTTGAGGATGTATCAGCCATGAGGAGTCCTCTAATATTAAGAAAATCTACTTCCAAACCTTTGTAACTAGATCCCAGCACTCAAGGCCTTCACTGGGCATGTCTTTGTATTTTGTCTATTTTTTTCATGCCATGTTTGGAAACAGAAATGTCCTATAAGCGGACTAGTCACAATCTTGGATATGCCTACAGTATACATGTTATTGGGATCCTATTTGAACACTGCATGTTATCACTGTGTCATGAATCTATGCATCTTATGTTCCGAGGCTGTACTGCCATCTTTCTATACTGCTCTGTCCACTCTCCTTACCAATTCTGCTGTAAATAGGAAGACTGAGACAGACCCAAGTGGGTATGCTGGCCCATGTCTGTAATCCCAGCACCTTGAGAGGCTGAGGCAGGAGGATCACCTGAGGTCAGGAGTTCGAGACCAGTCTGGCCAACATGGTGAAACCCAGTGTCTACTAAAAATACAAAAATTAGCCAGGCTTGGTGGTGCTCTCCTGTAGTCCCAGCTACTCAGGAGGATAATGCAGGAGAATTGCTTGAACCCAGGAGGCGGAGGTTGTAGTGGGCCAAGATCGCACCATTGCACTCCAACCTGGGCAACAGAGCAAGACTCTGTCTTACAAAACAAAACAAAACAAAACAGACCAACAGTCCCATAGACAGTTGTTTTTGGATAAACATAGAAATCGAGTAGTCATTTTGTTTTCTTGACATTTCCAACAATTCATTATTTGTTCTGTTGATCTGAAGCTCCCATACACCTTTGTGAAACATCCAGACATGGAAAGAGGACATCGGCACTTTAACATTCCATTGGTTTTGCTTACCTCTGATAATCTAGAGACCTATGAGAGCTTTAAGGTTCCTGGCAAAAAAGTGCTTAAAAGACTTTTTTTATAAGTTCTGAACAGAAATTGTGTATTATTTATTATTTGAAAAACTAGGTGAGAATAAAAATGTTTAAACAGTATTTATTTCCAAGGTAATTCAATTCAGTCAATAATTTGAGTAGGTTTCAGATCTTTTCTTTTAATGAGGAAAACCTGATACACGTACAAAATTAGTGTTCAGAAAATATTGGTCTTTTCCTTAAGGAAATTCTATTGATTGGGATTTTTCTTAAACTATTTTAGTTGTGTTTACCATTGTTAACATTAAGTGACATTCACTTGGATTGAGCAGTAATAATATTTTTAAAATGTGAGACTTTTTGGTGATTTCTGATGCCAAACTTTTTATCACAGGTAGGCCTTCATGTGCTTACCTGAAAACAAAATATGCACAACTGTTGCACTGGATTGAAAATGTTGGTGGTGAAAGTTATCTAATCAGTTGTCAGTACTGTATGGAGAAACCAATCTCAGAAGAGTGTGATGATTCTCTTTTAAAATAGCTGAGCCTGTAATCCCAGCACTTTGGGAGGCCGAGGCGGGTGGATCAGAAGGTCAAGAGATCGAGACCATCCTGGTCAACATGGTGAAACCCCGTCTCTACTAAAAATACAAAAAATTAGCTGGGCATGGTGGCGCGTGCCTGTAATCCCAGCTACTCAGGAGGCTGAGGCAGGAGAACTGCCTGAACCCAGGAGGCGGAGGTTGCGGTGAGCCGAGATCGCACCATTGCACTCCGGCCTGGGTAACAAGAAAGAAACTCCGTCTCAAAAAAAAAAAAAAAAAAAAAAAAATAGCTGAAAATGAATTACTATCTGCTTTTTCTTACTTTGTCCCTGTTTTGTTGTATGGTATTTTAAAAATTCTTATTATTATACTTCAAGTTCTGGGGTACATGTGGAGAACTTGCAGGTTTGTTACATAGGTATACACGTGCCATGCATGGTGATTTGCTGCACCCATCAACCCATCATCTACATTAGGTATTTCTCCTAATGCTCTCCCTCCCCTTACCCCCCTACCCCCCAATAGGCCCTGGTGTGTGTTGTTCTCCGCCTTGTGTGCATGTGTTCTCATTGTTCAACTCCCACTTATGAGTGAGAACATGTGGTGTTTGGTTTTCTGTTCTTGTGTTAGTTTCTTGAGAATGATGGTTTCCAGCTTCATCCATGTCCCTGCAAAGGACATAAACTCATCCTTTTTAATAGCTGCATAGTATTCCATGGTGTATATATGCCACATATTCTTTATCCAGTCTATCATTGATGGACATTTGGGTTGGTTCCAAGTGTTTGCTATTGTGAATAGTGCTGCAATAAACATACATGCACATATGTCTTTGTAGTAGAATGGTTTATAATCCTTTGGTTATATACCCAGTAATGGGATTGCTGGGTTGAATGATATTTCTGGATCTAGATCCTTGAGGAATCGCCACACTGTCTTCCACAATGCTTGAACTAATTTAAATTCCCACCAAGAGTGTAAAAGTGTTTCTATTTCTCCACATTCTCTCCAGCATCTGTTGTTTCCTGACTTTTTTTTTTTTTTTTTGAGATGGAGTTTCGCACTTGTTACCCAGGCCGGAGTGCAATGGTGTGATCTCGGCTCACCGCAACCTCCGCCTCCTGGGTTCAGGCAATTCTCCTGCCTCAGCCTCCTAAGTAGCTGGGACTACAGGTGCGTGCCACCATGCCCAGCTAATGTTTTGTATTTTTAGTAGAGACGGGGTTTCACCATGTTGACCAGGATGGTCTCGATCTCTTGACCTCGTGATCCACCTGCCTCAGCCTCCCAAAGTGCTGGGATTACAGGCGTGAGCCACCGCGCCCGGACCTGTTTCCTGACTTTTTAATGATCGTCACTCTAACTGGCATGAGATGGTATCTCATTGTGGTTTTGATTTGCATTTCTCTAATGACCAGTGATGATGAGCATTTTTTCCTATGTCTGTTGGCTGTGTAAGTGTCTTCTTTTGAGAAGTGTCTGTTTTTATTCTTCATCCACTTTTTGATGGGGTTGTTTTTTTTTTTGTAAATTTGTTTAAGTTCTTTGTAGATGCCGAATATTAGCCCTTTGTTAGATGGATAGATTGAAAAAATTTTCTGTCATTCTTTGGCTTCCCTGTTCACCCTGATGATAGTTTCTTTTGCTGTGCAGAAGCTGTTTACTGTAATTAAATCCCATTTGTCAGTTTTGGCCTTTGTTTTTAGTGTTTTAGTCATGAAGTCTTTGCCCTGACTATGTCCTGAATGGTATTGTCCTTTTCTTCTAGGGTTTTTATAGTTTTAGGCCTTACATTTAAGTCTTTAATCCATCTTGAGTTAATTTTTGTATATGGTGCAAGGAAGGGGTCCAGTTTCACATTTCTGCATATGGATGGCTATCCAGTTTTCCCAAAATCGTTAATAGGGAATCCTTACCGCATTGCTTGTTTTTGTCAGGTTTGTCAAAGATCAGATGGTTGTAGATGTGTGGTGTTATTTCTGAGGCCTCTGTTCTGTTCCATTGGTCTATGTATCTGTTTTGATACTAGTTCCATGCTGTTTTGATTGCTGTAGCTTTGTAGCATAGTTTGAAGTCAGGTAGTGTGATGCCTCCAGCTTTGTTCTTTTTGCTTAGGATTGTCTTGGCTATTTGGGCTCTTTTTGGTTCCATATGAAGTTTAAAGTAGCTTTTTCTAATTCTGTGAAGAAAGTCAATGGTAGTTTGACGGGTATGGCATTGAATCTATAAATTACTTTGGGCATTATGGCCATTTTCATAATATTTATTCTTCCTAACCATGAGCATGAAATGTATCTCCATCTGTTTGTGTCCTCTCTTATTTCCTTGAGGAGTGGTTTGTAGTTATCCATGAAGAGGTCCTTCACATCCTTTGTTAGTTTTATTCCTAGGTATTTAATTCTTTTTGTAGCAATTCTGAATGGGAGTTCACTCATATTTTGGCTCTCTGTTTGTCTCTTATTGGTGTATAGGAATGATTGTAATTTTTTCACATTGATTTTGTATCCTGAGACTTTGCTGAAGTTGCTTATCAGCTTTAGGAGATTTTTGGCTGAGATCATGGGGTTTTCTAAATATACAGTCATGTCATCTGCAAAGAGAGACAATATGGTTTCTTCTTTTCTTAACCGAATATGCTTTATTTCATTCTCTTGCCTGATTGCCCTGGCCAGAACTTTCAATACTATGTTGAATAGGAATGGTGAGAGAAGGGGTCCTTGTCTTGTGATGGTTTTTAAAGGGAATGCTTCCAAATTTTGCCCATTCAGTATGATACTGGCTTAGGGTTTGTCATAAATAACTCTTCTTATTTTGAGATACATTCCATCAATATCTAGTTTGTTGAGAGTTTTTAGCATGAAGGGCTATTGAATTTTGTTGAAGTCCTTTTCTGTGTCTATTGAGAGAATCATGTGGTTTTTGTCATTTGTTTTGAGTATGTGATGGAATACGTTTATTGATTTCTGTATGTTGAAGCTTTGCATCCCAGGAATGAAGCCATCTTGATCGTGTTGGATAAGCTTTTTGATGTGCTGCTGGATACTGTTTGCCAGTATTTTATTGAGGATTTTTACATCGATGTTCAGGGATATTGGACTGAAATTTTCTTTTTTTGTTGTGTCACTGTCAGGTTTTGGTATCAGGATGATGCTGGTCTCATAGAAAGAGTTAGGGAGAATTCCCTCTTTTTCTATTATTTGGAATAGTTTCAGAAGGAATGGAACCAGCTCCTCTTTGTACCTCTAGAAGAATTTGACTGAATATTTGTGGTCCTCGACTTTTTTTGGTTGGTAGGCTATTAATTGCTGCCTCAATTTCAGACTTTGTTATTGGTCTATTCAGGGATTTGACTTCTTCCTTGTTTAAACTTGGGAGGGTGTATGTGTCCAGGAATTTATCCATTTCTTCTAGATTTTTCTAGTTTATTTGTGTAGAGGTTTTTATAGTATTCTCTGATGGTGGTTTATATTTCTGTGGGATTAGTGTGATATCCCCGTTATCATTTTTTACTGCATCTATTTGATTCTTCTCTCTTTACTTCTTTATTAGTCTGGCTAGCAGTCTATATATTTTGTTGATCTTTTCAAAAAACCAGCTCCTTTATTTATTGATTTTTAAGGGATTTTTTGTGTCTCTGTCTCCTTCAGTCCTGCTTTGATCTTGGTTATTTCTTGTCTTCTGCTAGCTTTTGAATTTGTTTGCTCTTGCTTCTCTAGTTTTTTTAATTGTGACATTAGGATATTGATTTTAGATCATTCTTGCTTTCTTCTCCTGTGGGCATTTAGTGTTACAAATTCCCCTCTACACACTGCTTTAAATGTGTCCCCCAGAGATTCTGGTATGTTGCGTCTTTGTTCTCACTGGTTTCAGCGAACTTATTTATTTCTGCCTTAATTGGGAGAGACATATTTAGTTGGCCTCATGCTTCTTTATTAGATCTTATTGTTTGGGAAACCGAGTCTCCTCTCTATCAAAAGGTAAGTGTTTCTGATTTATCACTTTGGCTAAATGAATGACTATTTTATAATGACTTATGACTGTATTTTGTGATATTATGTGTCTTAAAACTTTGATATTTGGTTAACTTTCTAAGAGTAAAATTTTAAGTTCTGAATTCAGTTAACTTTTCTCAATATTAGGTTCCCTGATGTCCAAGGGAGACATAGTAGGCTTATTCATTATGTTAGAATTACGCAGGAAGCGTTGTCAAATCTGAGGTTGTGTTTAGCCTCCTTTGGGTTATATTTATACAAATGTGATGTTAATATGTGTTCCAGGATTGTATGAGATTCTTAAAATTCTGATATTTTTAAATATATGCTGTCAATGCTAATTATCATTGTTAAGTTGTTGTATGCCACAGAAATAACCAAATTTTCTTGTCAACTGTGTCTCTACCTATGGCTGTCTCAGACTTTTGTTATCCACAATAGTTGTTCTGCTTTCCTCCTCAAAAAGTGACTTGCAGTCAGCCACAGGCCAAGCCTTGCTTCTTTGGAGCTCGTAAAAAGGACTGCTGAATGCAGGTTTCTGGTAGCTTTGGAGATTGTGCCCTTTTATTACAGGGAAAACTTCTAGATCTCTAGTTGAAAGGCTGATGGGTTCCTAAAGATTGCTAACCCAATAGGAAGCAGAGCAGGATTTGATAGCATAGACTGAACTAATAAGGACTGACATAATCTTTCATGATTTTTATGTTTAAAATATTGCTGATTCTTTTTGTTTTGTTTTTCAGAGTCTGGAGAATTTTTTCCTTTTGAGCTATTTATAGCCTTCAAGTATACTTTAAGTGTACTGAACAGAATATACTTTTATAAACTGAATTTGAGGTCTATTTCTCCCTTTGCTTAATTTCTCCAGAATTTGTAAACTATTTGGGAATATTCTTAACTCATGGCAATGTGTTTATTTGCATAATAGCGACATGTTTTCTTTTATAATGGACCCCAGTTGGAGGAAGTGGTAATTTCCCAGGGCTTTGACTGAAATAGCCTTGTGAGAGGTTCCAGCAAGGCCAATATGGAGGCTGTGGTGAGCCGAGATTGTGCCATTGCACTCCAGCCTGGGCAACAAGAGCAAAACTTCATCTCATAAAACAAAAAAAAAAAAAAAAAAGAAAAGAAAAAGAAAAAGTCTAACTGAAAAGCTGTAGGGCAGACCCTAGGTCTCTCTCATTCACAAATACTCTGCACTAATTGTGCTAATAGAAAGTTGTAAGAATCCTACTGAATACGTATATTTTTACCCTATATTTTTATGTCCTTTTTCATAAAAGGGAAACTCAAACTGCATACAACAGCAAAAAGCATTTTGTTGCTGAGTACTGCTTCCTAGACTGTAAATATTTTCTACTGTAATAATTTTCAATGATTAAAACATCATCTTTGACAGCTAAACAGTTTTATATTTAATTTGTTTTTAAGCAAACAGAAATGAGTGTTAACGTTTTGAGGGTTTATTTCAATTATAAAAATAAGGCGATAGCATGATGAGTCTAGTTAGCAATATTTCTCCACTTTTTAAAAAAATCATTATCTTAAAATTACTGACTTTGGAATAGTATGTGACTTGGAATGTTTTATAAACATTTCAAAAAAAGTTAGCATTAAAGACATAGTTATATGTTTGTAATTCATTCACAAAGTGGGGTTTTCTGCTTATACGCGCAGAAGTCATCCTGAATAATAAGTAATATTTAAGCAACCCTCTACTGCTCTCAAAGAACTTTCAGCTTCATTTCACTGAGATTAAAGAGGTGACTTGTTCAGTTACCTCAAGAACAGAATGCGGAGCCCGCACTTATACCCGATTTAAAACTCATGTTCTAAAAAAATGGTGTACAAGCTCCACAACTTTGCAAAACCTGTCCATTCTTGTGATTTTTCTCTCAAATTTTTATAAACTCAGGTTATGCCGCATACATGGCAAGGTTGTCCTCAGCTGTCACAAATGACATGTTCTGTCTTTACAACTAAATTGGCACTTCATTACAGGTCAAGGTGTCATGTGCAGGCTAGGCTGTTTCTTCAGTATCTCTCTTCTGTACCCCAAAGCCCTTAACGTCTTCAAGCTTATCATTGGCTCAATAACATTTAGTAACTGAATATAAAGAGGTGATTCATCGTTCATGTAACTTATAGCATTTCAAAGTTCAAGCTAATCTGAAGTTTCTTTGATTTAGTACACAGGACTTAATGTGCGTGGGTACGTGTTTCTAAATCATCAAGGATCTCATAACAATAAATGGTATGGTACTGAGTTTTCAGAATATATGAGAGTCTGATCTAAGGAGAGTTTTCAGAATTTTGTTGAATCAAGTTATCTCTCCTGAGGTTTAAATTAATGCTTTGTCTTCCCATTCACTAAAGCTCCTAAATCTGCTTCTTAAAAAATAGATGTATGTTTTTCTGCTCTGAATGTTGAAAGGGGTCCAGCATGTCCTGAAAGCACAGCATTTCATATCCTGGAGTTTCAACGAACTTTTCTTTTCTTAAGAGCTCAGTGAAACTGGAGAACAATTACTTTTTCAGTGAACGTTAAACCGATAGCATTTTTAAACAAGAAGCTGGCAGCAAATATTATGTCAAGCTACAGCGCATTGAAGAGTGCTTTGGCCGCTTTGCAGCTCTCCTCTGAAATATCAGACTTCCTTTGTCGGGCCAAGTACAGCATTCAGAAATCACACCGTGGAGGTGGAGGGGGTGCTGGGATTTTTTCCTCCAGGCATGGAGTCTATTTCTCTGCACACTGCAACTTGAGCCTGACTTTCCAATCCATTTTATAACCCGGCAGTTCTTTTGCAAAGACCCGAAGTTCCATTTTCTCACCGGCTAACAAATATGTAGACATAAATAGGTTAACATTAGAAAGCCATTTAAATGCTTTAATGTCTCTCTGGCTTTTTAAAAATTGGGACAAATTCGAGGTCTTTTCCCATACATTTTGCAATGCCTTAGGAAGACAGGAAGGTAATATTTGCCAGCAGCAACTGAAGCATCGGTGCGTACTGTACTGATAACTGAAAAACTGTAGCAGAGCCAGCCCTTTCACTTAAACTCTGCAGATATTTCAGTCAATCAGGACACTTCTGAAAACATTCCGTCTTGTGAGCAAAGCTCTGTATTCCATACTTCGAAAGATATTAGTAAAGATGAGACAATTGAGATTATGACAACTACATAAATAACCATATTTAATACACAGTGGAAAGCATTAAATTTCCTAATAGATGTACAGATAACAGGCTTTATATGTGGGAAAGAAAAAGAGACTGCTTCCTCTTTGAAGGGGTTAAGAGGTGGTGGGGGAGGGGCAAGGGCAGAGGCAGAAGACCTGGTTCAGAATTGGTTTAGACGTGGCCGGAGCAGAGGGTTTATCCCAGAGACAGACACGCAGGAGACAAACTGTGCAGAGAGAGAGAGATCAATTCAAAGCGATAAATCTATGGTCAGTGATCAAGATTGGTGTCACATAGCTGGGAGTTCAGAGCCGGGAAGATCAAAATGAGACCTGAGAGGATTAGAATTAGAATAATTTGGGAACGAGCAAAGACAGATACATAACCACAAACACTGAAAACAGTTCTTGGGACAGTGGACTTGAATACTTGGTTTGGGCTGACTCCTTGATGGGGCAGGAGGATCGTGCGGAGAAGATGTTATGTGAGCCATGAAAGGTTATGCCCAATTCTGCTCGTGCTGGTGGCTCTGTGTGTGTGTGTGTGTGTGTGTGTATGTGTGAAGGACTGTGTCATTTGTGCTACAGTTTATGTTTGGAATAAAGTTTTATGTGATCCAGAAAACAGCTGAAAAATTTTACATCATTCTGAATCTAAAACTCATGTTAAGTCCTACATGACCTATGTAGTTAAGTTTCAGGTTATCTACTGGATAACACAATTTCTTAACCTCACCTTTAACTGAATAAATGCAATTTTAGTGAACACAGATTTTCTAAATATATGAAGGATATAAAGGAGACAGCTGAATAATTGGTGCACTTTGACCTTGTCCTTGGTTCTGTGATCTTCCTTGTAGAAACTTCATTGAGGTATATTTTACATATCATAAAAGTTAGCCATTGTAGGTATACAATTCAACAACTGTTCTGTAACTCTGGGCATGGCGGGGATATCACCGTAAATCAATCCGGAGCATTTCCTCATGCCCCGTCTGAAATCCCGCTGTTTATTTACAGTGATCCTTTTATAAACTTTAATCCCCAGGCAACTGTTAATCTAATATTGGTCACTAAAAGTGGAATCTACAGCCTGTGGTCTCCCCTGTCTGGCTTCTTTCACTTAGTGAGTGTTGCTGTGTTCATCCGTGATACGGTGTGTACCAGCAGTTTATTTCTTTTTATTATCCAACCTGTTTTATCATAGGAATATACCATCGTTTTATTGATTTCCCAGTTGATGGGTATTTAGGTTGTTTTCAGGTCCTGGCTGTTATGAATAATGCTGCTATAAATATTTACGTGCAAGTCTTTATGTAGATATATGTTTCTTTTCACTTGGATGTATACTTAGGAGTGGAATTGCTTGGTGATATGGTAGTTTTGTCTATAACCTTTTGAGGAGGTGCTAAATTATTTTCCAGAGGGGCTGAATTGGTTCTATTGTCTTGAGGATGATGAAGACAGCATCCGCCACTGCTGCTTCTGTGTGATGTGGGCCCGGATTAAAAGTTACATATTATTCCCATACATGCATCTTGAAGACTTTCACTATGTTTGTGATTTCAGTTGCTGACTAGACTGGTAGTCTGCTCTTTAACAAATATACCTAATACATTTAGGGAGAAGACAGCATGTGATCTATAATAAAACAGGGAAGTATCAATATTTGTTGGTATTTGGAAGCTGGGCAATTTTTGAACAATTCTAAAATCACGTATGGATGAACTGAATTAGTTGAGTGAGGAGGCATATGTCTTCCTTGGGTGGCTGATTTATTCAAGAAATGTACTGTATTTTAGAAGATGAGGAATCAACCTGATGCCTGAGAAGTATCTATGATTGGTCCCGTTCTAAGCCAATTGTAATGCAAACTTGGCAAACATCAGCTCAGTAGAACAAGTAGATGAATTATTTGAGGTCAGAGACTGGTCCTGTTTATTGTTGTATCACTGGTGACCAGATCAAAATAAGGACACAGTGTATACTTGGTTGATTACATGCAGCACCGAATGAATGTGCACCTTACAGGCATGTTCTCAGCAGTGCCAGAGTTACATCATGGTAAGTCCAAATCAAACGGAAAGCTGCAACATGAGTACCCAGATTATGGGACTGAGGTTTTACGATCGCTAAAACTCTAAATGCGTTCCAGCAAGGTGGCCTCAGCTTTGTGCTTTAAATTAGCCAGTATGAACTTGTGTCCCGAGGCTAACCTAAATCTCTGCAGGTACTTCTATTACAAGCAGTCACATATATTTCTTCTCATAGAGAAACCTAAGTTCAAGATGACTCAGCAATGTGGAACTTAGAGTGCCGCATGTCTCTGTTGAAAGGGGAAGAGAAGAACATCCCTGTGTGTGTTGTATTAAATGAAACTCAATCACATCTAGATAAAGTCAGCATTTTTTTTCATGCCAGTTAAGATTTGGGCTTAGATCCTCATATCTTCTCCTTTATTAATTTTTTTAATATTAAGGAGCTTTAACTTAATAAATACTTAATAATTTTATCTCTTTTTCTAATTGATTTTAAAAGAAAACAGGTAAACAATGGCTGATAATTAGGGCAAAAATTTGTTATGACATTGATTTACTTCATGATTAAATCTATAAGAAATGTTAGAAAGACAGCTCATATATATATACGTATATATGGGCCGTACATATATAATATATATGAGAGAGAGAAAGAGAGAAAGTAAAAAAACGCAACCAGGAAAAATGCTGAGAAAACTGTACCAAAATGCTAACAGCAGTTGTTAGGGTCTTGCAACTGCGAACATGTCTCTCTTTTTTCTTCAAATTTTCTTTTAAGTTCGGGGGTACATGTGTGGGATGTGCAGGTTTGTTACACAGATGTGTCACGGTGTTTTCTGCATACATCATCCCACCTCCTGGGCATGAAGCCCGGCATCATTAGCTCTTCTTCCTGCTGCTCTCCCTCTCCCCACGCCCCTCCCCAGGCCTCAGTATCCATTGTTTCCACCCTGTGTTCATGTGTTCTCATCATTCAGCTCCCACTTACGAGTGACAACATGTGGAGTTTGGTTTTCTGATCCTGCATTACTTTGCTGAGGATAATGCTTCCAGCTCCATCCACGTCCCTGCAAAGGACATAATCTTGTTCCTTTTTATAGCTCATGGCATTCCATGGTGTCTATGTGCCTTAGTTTCTTTATCTAGTCTATCACTGATGGACATTTAGGTTGATTCCATGTCTTTGCTATTGTGAATAGTGCTGCAAGGAACAAACACTTGCATGTATCTTTATAATAGAATGATTTATGTCCCTTTGAGTATATATCCAGTGGTAGGACTCCTGGGTCAAATGGCATTTCTGCCTCCAGGTCTTCGAGGAATTGCTACACTGTCTTCCACTATGGTTGAACTCATTTGCACTCTAATCTACACTGTAAAAGCATTCCTTTTTCTCCGCAACCTTGTCAGAATCTGTTGTTTTTTGACTTTATAATAATAATGACATTCATTCTGACGTGCATGAGATGATATCTCATTGTGGTTTTTCTCTAGTGATCAGGGATGTTGAGGTTTTTTTCATGATTGTTGGCCACATCTATGTCTTCTATTGAGAAGTGTCTGTTCATGCCCTTTGCCTGCTTATTTATTTTTCTTGCAAATTAGTTTAAGTTCCTTATAGACTCTTGATATGAGACCTTTGTCAGATAAATATATTGCAAAATTTTTCTCCCATTCTTTAGGTTGTCTGTTCACTCTGATAACAGTTTCTTTTGCTGTGCAGAAACTTTTTAATTTAATTAGATCCCATTTGTCAATTTTTGCTTTTGTTGCAATTGCTTTTGGTATTTCCTTCATGAAATCTTTGCCCATGTCTATGTCCTGAATGGTGTTGCCTAGATTTTCTTCCAGGGTTTTTACTGTTTTAGGCTTTACATGTAAGTCTTTAATTCATCTTGCATTAGCTTTTGTGTATGTTGTAAGGAGGGTGTCCAGTTTCAATTTTCTGCATACGATTAACCAGCTCTCTCAGCACCATTTATTATATAGGAGCCATTTTCCCATTGCATTTCTTTGTAAGATTTGTCAAAGATCAGATGCTTGTAGGTGTACAGTCTCAGTTCTGAGTTCTCTGTTCTGCACCATTGGTCTGTGTGTCTAAGAACATCTCGTTTTCTGTTTTCCAGTTTCTGTATGTGGTTACATGATCAAATTAATGATTAACCCCCTAGGCTGAAAAGAAATCTTTGGAGTATAGTGGTGCAATCATAGCTCACTGAAACACTGGCCTCAGCGATCCTTCCATCTTGGCCTTCCAAAGTGCTTGGATTACAAGCATGAGCCACTATGCCTGGCCCTAGGTTCTTCTTTTAGTTGTAAGTAGCATTCATTGATTGTAAAGCATGTGCCATATAGGATGCTTCCATATATCGCATAATTTAATTGTATTACTAGTTCCATAGCATAGATATTACTATTACTTTCATTTTAAGGAGTAGGAAATGGTGGCTTACATAATTAATCATGCTAAGTCAGGTTAAGTAAGGAGTTAAGTATGTCATTGAGTAGAACTCCAGTTCTGACCAATACTTAATCAGGGCAGAAGAACTTAATTAGTTCTTGCTGAGGATTCAAAATAGGAACCTCAAATAGGAACTAAGGACTGAACGATAAACTTGAGACCTCGCAAATTCAGTGTTTTGGGGGAAAATGTATTCTTTCTAGATTTTGGCTTTGCATAAACAGAATTTTTATATGTCTAACTGAGTTTTAGTTTAAGTTTCACATGTCTAACTGACTTGTAATTGGAATATTTAGCAACATGAAGTTAGCTTCATGGGATCAGAAGTCAGAGAAGGCAAATGTTTTTGACATGTTTCCTCATGACTAATTTTGCTTTTCTACCCCACCCAATTTTAAACTGCTATCCCATTCTTGCCTGACCTCAGAGATCACTCAGGTTTCTTGGGGACAAAATTTGCTGGCCGTATTTGGTATTCCTGGGCAATTGTCCATCTTCCAAGTAGGAGAGTTTGGGGAAATGTGCACCCTCTGTAAACAAGGAAACAGGAGGACCCTTTCCTGCTCAGTGAATTGTAAGGCCAAGTGCTCCTGTAGCCCGAATTCAAGGGCAATGGCAGCCAGATCCTATGCAACCTTTCCAGTGGGACCTTCACAGAGCGTGTGGGTAGAATTTTCTCTCTCTTTCCTGGGGACCATCTGATGCACCATTGGCTGAGGCCGTCCTCTGGAGCAACTCTGAATGACAGCAACAGCCTTTGTCTGACAGCAAAGAGGTTTCTCTGTGCCAATGTGTTTGGCCTGGATATGAGCCCAAAACAGTTTTACACTAGAACAGTTGAATTTGCCTCAAAAAAAATATTTGTTTGTACTGACTGATGGGAAGGTGATTGGGGGTTAGGGGAATCTTGCTAGTGGCTATGAAGCATGACAGTGCTAATCTGAGTTCGATGGTTAAACAGGGAGCATAGTTCAGGGAAAAAACTTCTTTTCACGTGAAAGGTTAGTACTTTCCATCCTGATGAGGCCCTCCCACTCTTTCCTTTTGAATTGATCTGAGATGTTTGCTTTGGTTTTAAAACAAAAACAAAGATAAAGAGAAGAAGTCCATATAATGTCTTTATCTCCTTATTACACAGTCGATGGGCAAAGACTGCTGAAGGAATTGAAGAAAGAACGGTGCAACTTCCATGATGTTGAAAACCATGTGTAACACAGCCCAGAGGAACTTGGGCATGTTCAGCCTTGTCTAATTTAGAAAGATGAAGAGCCGAGCTGGGAGGAATAATGGCCATCAGATCACAGTGTAGAGTTGTGTGGTGAGTGAAGCACAGCCCGTCTTTCTTTCATGGTCCACACTCAGTTTTCTCCTTAAATTGTCAGAGTTTCACCAAGTAAAAGGCACTCATGACCTCAATCTCCAAATTCATATACCCTGTTTCTACTGCCCCAAAGATGTGCAATTTGTAACAATTTGCCCAATAATAAACAAATGATCTTATTGTGATGAAACAAATGGCCTTTAATCATGGAATTTTCATTGTATCTTTAATGAACATTGATTACCATCCTGATTATAATGATTGTGATTTGTTACAGAAAATTTTTAAATAAATAGTGCTACACCTGCAGGCAGCCAGGGAAGATGTGAAATCAATCCAGTAACAAAAGTTATCTTTCTAACCTTCCGTGTTCTCAGCTGCTGTTTGTTTTGAAAGGGATTTTAAATGAGCATTAAACATGTCACAAAACTTGCTTTTCGTGCTCAATAATTTATTTCTTGTTAGAACAGCCTTTCAGGCTAATTAAGATGAATTGTTTGTAATTAACAGAAACCTGGCATTCACAGATTGGCTTGAAGTCTGAATTTTAAATGACTAAAAGAATAAGAACCTTGAAATTAGAAAATGATTACTTGTTCTATAGTTTGCTGGCCAAGTGAGTACCTATTCAGGATGTAGATTGCCACACATATTTAGCTTCTGTTTTCTAAAGCAATACCAATATTGAAAAGCAAATCTTAAGGGTTAAAAGAAATAGGTTTTTAAAGAAGATCACAGATTCAAGTTGAGTACCTCTTGAACAATTAGAGCAGTTCTCTGACACTGGTTAGCTGACTTCTTCCAGATATGTGTTCCTTTCCTTTTCCATCCTTGCAGATTTTCTTCATTTCTCTTCATTTCTGCACTAATGACGTTTTAGATGGGAAAGAATGTCAACAGACTGAACTTGGAGGCCTGGGTTAAATCACATATATATTTTTTTATAAAGACATAGGGTTGAGCTAGATGATCTTTTAAGGCTCCTTACAGCCCCTAAATTACAAATTTTCAACTAGTTTTTCTTCATTCTTTTGTGTTCCCTTTGTACTCTGAGTAATTCTTAGGGCCAGGTTTGCTATCTGTGAAGGTCCAACCCAGTGGTTCAGAGGCCAGTAACATTCAGATTCCTTGGCTCCGTCCCGGGTTCTCAGGATTAATAGGTCCAGGGCAGCCTTAGGAATCAGCATGTTGAGAGCCCATTTGTGTTGATTCTGGGGCAGATATTCTGTGGACCCATCCCTATGGACCAAATAGCTTGCTTCCTTGTTTACAAGTTTTCTGTAATAACATACCATTAAATTGCAGATTTTGCAACCCAGCTGGCCTTGTATTGAGCATCATCTATTATAAGCAAAGTTTAATAAATATCATGAAAGACAATTTTTAAAGAATTCTGTTTAAGGAAGACGTCTATTTTTCTTACAGTTTTTAAATAAAAGAGCATAAAAGAGTGAAGATACTGAAACAATGAATAAAGATCCAGTTCTAACTACCAGAAAAAGTCATTTATCCATCTGTGTCTGGAGAAAGGTATGGTTTGAGACTAAGATTCTCTGCGGCCTGGCTATGTTTAAGTGGAAAAAGCTGATGAACTTGATGTAGAGTTAGTTAAAGCCATCAAAAACGAGAGGGAACACTTTGTTTACATCTGATCATATTGTATTCTAAAGAGTTTCGGGTATCTGGAGTTGAGCTTCTTGGGTTAACGTGAGTCGGCAGAGTTCTTGCTGGAAGGGGCAGCTGAGTGGTCTCCAGGGCCCGCAGTGACCTGACATGCCATGTCCAAGCAGACTGTCCCTTGTCCATGTGGCCACCTGTGTGCTGGTCTGTCCATCACTGTTTTATGTAGGAAATCCAGCGCTGTCCCCTTTCCTCATCTTGCAGACGTTTACCGATGGCCTAAGGAAGGGTGGTGTCCTGCATACTCTTCTGACTTCTTTATCCATGTCTCCATTGTCTTCTCTCCCACACTTTTATTTATTTATTTATAATTTTATTTATTTATTTTTTGAGACGGAGTCTCACTGTACCACCCAGGCTGGAGTTCGATGGCATGATCTTGGCTCACTTCACCCTCTGCCTCCAGGGTTTAAAGTAGTTCTCCTGCCTCGGCCTCCCGAGTAGCTGGGATTACAGGTGCCCGCCACCACAGCTGGCACATTTTTGTAGAGACTGTGTTTCCCCATGTTGGCCAGGCTGGTCTTGAACTCCTGCCCTCAGGTGACCCACCCGCCTCGGCCTCCCAAAGTGTTGGGATTAAAAGCCTGAGTCACTGTGCCCAGCCACTTTCACCCTTTAAAAATCTTTACGGTAGAAATTGCCCACTTGTTTCAGAAAGGACAGTGTCTCAGATACATGACTTCTTCTGGTCATGTTTTCTAGGTAATTATGGTGTTGCCTGAAGAAAAAATTCTCATGAATTTCTCTCTCTCCACCTGCTACCCATGGGCCCCCTGACGTGAGAATATAAATAGTTTGGAATGCTACTTAATTAATTGTTTTAATTCTAATGCTTCTCAAACCCTTTAATGGGCTTTTAAATATTGTGCATCTCCATGTGTGGAAAGGGGGAGAAGCGTCACGAGTTATATTAAAGAGATAGAATCTTCGTTTCATGGAACTTTTAGTGACATCTTGCATAATACCAGGATCTCGTGGAGCACAGTTTTAGAAAATTTCTCTTGGGAAAGAGAAAGAGAAATTTTCCCTTGTGTGCTTTGAGGGAATGTAAACTTGGGAAGAAAGAGGAGGCGCAGCCGGAACTGGGAGGCTGCCCCACAGTGTCAGGCAGAGGGATGGAGTGTGGCCAGAAAGTCAAACGGGACATTTTTGCACAAGTCCTTGGAAATCTACAGTTTTCTCATCAAAATCTTTTTACATAGTGGTCGCTAACCTCTTTAAATATTAGAGTCCCTCTTTCACAAAAAATTTTTGAGTTTCCTCTTATGATGAAGTAATTATACTTTTTCTGTGTTTTTATTGCGATACTATATCATGATGAAAAGCTACTGGGATAAGCAGCAAGGAAATGTCACTACATACTTCCTAAGATGGCTGAAATCTACAACAGGAACACTACCCAATGCTGCTGAGGATGTGGAGCAACAGGGAATCACAGTCATTGTTGGTGGGAATGCAAAATGGTTCGGCCACTTGGGAAGACAGCTTGGCAGTTTCTTTACAAATGAAACATTGTCGTATCATAGGATTCAGCAACTGCACTCTGATAGTTAC
Organism: Sapajus apella; assembly: GCF_009761245.1. Lineage (NCBI taxonomy): Eukaryota > Metazoa > Chordata > Mammalia > Primates > Cebidae > Sapajus > Sapajus apella. Next base: position 20,681,543 of record NW_022436979.1, on the reverse strand, counting down.
CCAGATGCGATAAAAACTTAGGTCCACATGAAAAGCTTCACACGATGCTTACCACAGCTTTATTCATAATTGCTCGAACTTGGAGGCAAGCCAGATGCTCCCCAGCAGGTGAATGTGTGAGCAAGCTGTGCTGCGTTGGGCAACGGACAACGGACTAGCCTATCAAGGACGACAAAACACGGGATCCTTAAATAAACCTCACTTAGTGGATCAGCCAATCTGAAAAGGCTACATAGTGTGTCATCGCAACTAAATGATCTTCTGAAAAAGGCAGAAAGAGGGTCAGTGAGCGCCATGAACTGTAGAAGGGCAGGTTGAGTAGACAGAACGCAAGATTTTTAGGGCAATGAAAATTTCTGGATGGTACTAAAATGGTGGATACGCATCTTTATACATTTACCAAAACCCGTAGAATATACAACACCAAAAATGAACCTTAATGTATGCTACAGACACTGTGGGTAATAATGATGTGTCTATGCAGGTTCATGGAGCTAACGCGTGTTCTGCTCTGGTTCAGGATGTTGATAGTGGGGGAAGCTGTGCGTGTGTGGAGGCAGAGGGTCTATATGAACTCTCTTCACTTGCTCTAAAAATAAAGTCTATTACATTTGCAATGATTTAAAATGTAATAAAGACTATTACATTTTAAATCATTGAAAATGCACTTACCTTATGAATCAGCAGTCACATTATTGGGCTTTTACCTGAGAGAAAAAATCTTCTGTACACACACAAAAAAGATACACACACACACACACACACAGACAGACACACAGACAGACACTGTACTGTGACACCAACAATCCATTTGAGTTAATTTGTAGTCTTATTAATCAGAATAGTAGCTTACGATTACTTTGCAAATAGTGCTTGGTGCAATTGTAGTTCAGGCGAACTCTTATGGGGTGATGCTAGGAACTAGCAGATTGGGACCATCGTCTTATGGTTAAATGGCCTACTTTCAAGCATTGGAGATTCTGCTGCCAAAGTCTCTGTCTTGCATAGATCAGTTTCATGCTATATAAACATTTGGAGTTGCTATACACATCTGCTACTTGCATATTGATATTTTCAGCCAAAATCTTTAATGTGGAAGAATGATCATTGAAGTTCAGCATAGACATCACCCCAAGCGCATATTAAACACCATCCCTGGACGCCCTATTTTTAAAACTGAGGGTGTGAAATCTGGACTGAGTCTTTTCCTTCTACACTAAGTTATATGTATGTGATACACAACCGTAAAACACTAGATCTAGAAAGTTCTTTTTAATGATCCAACACATTTTTTGAAATGTTTTATTGAGATGTTTGCTGAATTTATACTTTTGTTCATATTCAGACTTATATCTGCTTAGTCACATGGAAAGCAGTTAATGTATGCAGCATGCATTTATCACTTCCCTTATCACATTTATAATAAAAGTACCCTTTTTCGAATACCTGCTATGTGCCAGGAAGTTGTGTTGGTCTTAACATGCGTTCATAACAATCTCGCAATAACCCTGAAAGACAGCTGTTGTACCATTTTACAAAGGTTAAGAAATACGATGGTAATGGCAGGGTTCATAAGTAACAGAACCAAAATGTGCTTTAAACCCAAGCAAGTCCAATATTTAAGTTAAGGTGGTGATGACAATGTTAAGATTAATTTTCATAGTTTTAGGTAAGGGCTGTTCTTTTCCCAAATGTTTGTTTACCATTATACCTAGTGGAGAAGAGCCCAGGATCCAGCCCAAACGATCAGAGTTAAAATCTTATTTACGGGAATTTATGTGCCGTATGATCTTGGGCAAGATATCGACTTCTTTGTGTTTCTATTTCCCCATTTTAAAATGGAGATCATAATATACTCACAGAAATGTAAGAGCCAAATGAATTAATATATGTAAAGACGTTTAGATGTTTAGAACAGTCCATGGTACATTGTAAGCACTTAATCTATATTAGCTATTATTATTGTTAAAGATTTTTAAAAATTTAGGTGGCATTACTGAAACATTTTTATTGTAGAGTGTTTAGGAGTTTTCTGTGCCATTGGCCGCTGCTTGAGCTTCTTGATTACTCAGTATTTTCCATTCTGTGTGAAATTCCCTGGAACTGGCAGGTCCCTGCCCTTAGCTGGTTTGATTGGGTTCATCCCCAAACACCCCTAATCAGCACCTTCAGACTGCTGACCAGCCACCGTCTCTCTGATTGCAGAAATGGCACACATTTAGAAGGTGCTTGAAATGAAGGCTGTGGAGCCAAAAATTTATATTTTTGAAAACGTTATGGAGTACAAGCTACATAGCATCCTTTTATTGTAAAAATATGAGATTATTCTTATTTGCTTATTTATGATATGGATACCTGGGATACTTTAGTGTCAGGGTTGATAAGAACTCAAGGTATTACAAAGTAGATTTAGAAGTGTATTTGTGAGTCCTATTATTCTATAAGAAAAATGCTTTAAAACCTCATGATTACTCTATGTTAGGCTATGTACAGTGGTTTGGAATTACATTAGTTGTAGAAACATCAACTTTGTTGATATGAGATACTTTTCTTCCAAGAGGAAGACTGAAAACAGCATATGAGCAGTTAATTAGAATGAGCTGCTCTGTCCGTGACGTGCCCTGATGTTCATTCGCTAGAATTGATATGATTATATTTAGCGTCTCACATGCAAAATGTAGGTACTCATTTGTGGCAAAGTCTAGTACACAAACCCTTTCCTTCATTGATCTATTAAGATCAAAATGTAAATTTCTAAAACTGTGTTTTCAAACCATGACTGTATTCTGGGTTGGAGTTTTTCTTTGATCTTAAACTCACCTTTTTGTTTTTCTAACAGTGACATGAGAACATAAACAATGGTTGCACTGAGGGGGGATCAATTATACCCAGTCAAGGTTTAATACGACTGAAGTAAGACAGGTATATGAAGTATATTTCATTTTATGTCAGGCCATTAGTAGCAATATGTATGAGAGAAATTAGGATATTGGAAGTTACAAATCAGAATACTGTTTTATAGTTAAATTATACTTCATTTTAAAGAATAGAAACATACAAGTAATTTGGAGAAAATTGTTCACTGAATAGATTCCAGATACTTAGGTAAACAGTCGCCATAAACAGGCCTTAGCGTTTTCATCTCTGTTGTATGGTGCAAAACAAATATGCCGTTAAGAGGTGTGTTTAATGGGGAAAACAATATGAAAAAAGATAATTCTTAAGCAGAAGAACAATCCACAAAACTTACCCAGTGAGGACCATCAGGAGATGCAGACGAAAATCGCTTCCCTCTGTGCTCCCCAACTCCCTGAGGTGAGGCTGACATGAGAAAAGGAATGTGTATCTCATTAAAAACTGTAGTTTCGAACATGTTGTAAATATTTCATTTCCCACTCAAGAATATAGTCCTTCTGCAGCCTGACACAGGGACAGAGAAAGGAAGCAAGGTTTTTTTTCTTATTTTTCTTAGGTTAGTTAAGAGTCTGCCGTAGCTCTAAAGTGTTCTTATTCTTACAAAGAAAGAAAATGATGGCAAGTGTGTTTTAAAATGTAATGGATGCTTCTTCAAAAAAATGAACATAATACAGTTGAGGATAGTATCATTACAAAATGAAAACTTTAACTATTGCATTTGAAACTAACATAGTCAGATGAGCATGGCTGGAAAATGTGAATTTAAATAAATATTCTCTTAGTGCCTACAGCATTTGTGGAAACTTCTGAATATAGTAATTGTGTAATTTAGATAGAGTGTATTTCTATTCCATTGAACTCTAAGTTGGATAAACATGAAATGGAGATGTGTGAGGAAATGGAATGGTAGTTCTACTTAGGACTTAGTAGATGAAAGTCATCAGTAATAAATGCGTCTTATAACAGCAAAATACTGAGAGACAACTGGTATAGAATGTTGTGTAATAAATTCAGGAAATTACGGTTTGTCTTCTGAAGATAGTTGATTGCTCTGTCTGCTCATTAATGCTCATTTTAAGGTTGTCCAGCAAATGAATGAATTCACGAAGGACTGAAGGGCCCCGAAAAGAGCGATCAGTGGATTTATCCACTTTTCCTCAATTCCTCTAGGGTATCTGTAGTCTTGCCAATTAGGCCTGCAAAGGAAAGAATCACATGTGTGGTGCAATGGGAGGAGTCAGAAGTCACTAACGATGCAAAAAGCACATTCCAAGCTTTGTCAATGCCATATAAGTTTGCAATTATCCTACAGTGCAATTAGAACATGTATTTTTTAAAAGTCCAAAATAATGAATGAACTCTCTGGCATCAGGCTGCAAAACTCTTCGTTACCTTTTTCCACTAGATAAACATGGAAATTGAAAACCTAAGTGTTCAGAAACTTCTGTAGTAATTTAGCAGGACAGTTTTGTTGATTGATTCTAATTATTAAATGTTGGGAGCTGTATTTTGTGCGTCCTGTTTTTCAAAAATGTCATTTTTATAGTAACTCAGGTTTTTGTTTGTTTGTTTGTGTGTTTAACAAAGTATTGATTCTGGAACAAACTGGGAAAAAAACCGACGATTCACCATAGGTAGCTGAGAAACCAAAGTCTGGATTCCGGCTAAATGGGAGCAGACTAAACAGAGGACAGCCGGCGAACTACAGCCCGTGAGCAAGACCTGGTCCACCGCCTAACGAATCTGTCTTTACAGATGAATGTCTGGCTGATTTGACAGCAGGGAATACTCACTCTGAACCCCAACTAAGTGAGATGTTATCACCTTTCCCTTCAAGAAAAGTTTTTGTTCTTCTCATTAGTGAATTTGAATTATGACAAAATCATAGTTAGTTTTTTCATATTCTAAATTTTGACAGTACAAATCGTGGGTTTTTTTCTCCTTGTTATATATGTACATACTGTCCTCAATTGTTCCTCATGACCCACAAAGCCCTAAATATTTACTGTCTGGCCTTTATGGAAAGAAACTGCCAACTTCTAGGATAGAAAAAATACTTTCCAAGTCTTAACAGTTCTTACAAGTACAAAAACGTGTATTTCCCAAGCTTACGCAATAAACGTTTTAGGTATATACATAGTAATATCATTCAAATGTTTACAGATATTATTCTAAGATAATCCAAATTCAAGTTTTCTAGAATCATAGCTTTATAATTAGGTATTTTACTCATGTGTTTATGCACACTTTTTTTTTTTGAGAGTTTTGTTCTTGTTGCCCAGGCTGGAGGGCAATGGCACGATCTGGGCTCACTCCAACCTCCGCCTGTCAGGTTCACGCAATTCTCCTGTCTCAGCCTCTCAAGTAGTTGGAATTACAGGTGCATGCCACCACGCCTGGCTAATTTTTGTGTTTTTAGTAGAGTGGGGGGTTTCATCATATTGGTCAGGCTGGCCTTGAACTCCTGACCTCAGGTGATCTGCCTGTTTTGGCCTGCCAACGTGCTGGGATTGCAGGCGTAAGCCACCGCGCCTGGCCTATGCACACATTTTTATCACAAAATAATATAATTGTCCCTGGGCATCCACAGTGGACTGGTTCCAGGACACCTGGAGGCACCAAATCCTGGGATGCTGAAGTCCCTGATAGAGAAAATGATGTAATATTTGCATTTAACCCACGCACATCCTCCTTATACTTTTAATCATCTCTAGGTTACTTATAATACCTAATACAATGTAAATGCTGTGTAAATAGTTGTTATACTGTGTCATTTAGGAAATGACAAGGAAAAACATCTGCACGTGTTCAGTACAGATGCCGTATTTTTCCCTCTGAAATTTTCTATCCGCAGTTGGTTGAATCTATGGATGTGGGGCCCACAGGCACAGAGGGCTGACTGCACATGCAAATTGTCTTTTACAAAATAGAGAAGAATATAAAATAAAAGCTAATCGAGATTCCCTCAATCCCTTTTGAAACCAAATCCAACTCTCCAGATAGACCTTCTAATAATTTCTCGTTTGAATTCTGCTGGTGTTTCCTGCCATAACTGTAAATAACATACTGCTTCAGTTTATCAGCTTTGGATACTAACTGTTGATTCTCTTCTACATAAGAGGAGAGATTTGGCTTACCTGACAGTCCCTCTTCTTAAATTGAGGAAAGCTATTTTAGGTATTCTGTTAATATGATAGTACCTTTAAATAATGTACATAAATTGTTCTTTTTTTTGCCTTTTTTTTTTTTTTGTCCCTTATCAGAGCTCAAGTGCTGTGCTGGGATTTTTTTTGACAATTTTAAACATCACTTGAAGTGTCAATTTAAGGGGCCTGTTCTCTACACATAACTTAAATAGTCCTTTTTCTTATGTAAACTCTGCCTTTACATAGGCAAGACTGGTAACACTTGCATTCAGATCCATAAACTCTTACATCTTTGTTGTGTCTTTAAGCCATCTTACCATTTAAAAATGAACATGTCGCCTTCACTTTTTCTCCATATCTCTGATACAGTAATTGCTTCAAGGATATGGTTGCAATTGAAGTTAGTCCAGTGAGACTCAATCCCAGGACTTACGTTTTGATTATTGGAGAAGAGAGGCTTTTCAGTTGTCACAGATCTGGACTTCCGAAACCTGTGTTAGATATTGATTGGTCCATCTGGATCCAGCCTCTATTTCTCTTACTGTTTGTTTCATATTATCTTTTTGCCTTTTTATTTTGTATTTGGTGAAATTCCCTGTGCGGTTTTCTATTTATTTTTCCAGCTGACTAGTGTGGAATTCAGCTTCATGGGTAGTTACCTGACAACCTTATTTTAATTTCCAAGAATTGTTTCTTAGTCTCTGATGACTCCTTCCTCATTGCAACCTCTATTTTATGGTAATGTGTGTTCTCACATCGCTTAAGAAATTAGAATTGTTTAAGGTTCTTCATTTCTCACTTCATTGCTTTTGTTTCCAGCAGACTCCGTGGTTCTCGCTGCAGTGCTGTTTCTCTTTCCTAGCTTAGCGTTCCACAAACGTCCAATGTCCTTAGAGTTGGATAGTGGGGGTCTCTCCCGGGATTCCCGCTCCGGATCATGGAGCATCATAGATAGCTCAGGTTCAAGGTTTGCGGTGCTGGAGTAGAGGCCATGTGGGGAAAGGGAAGGGAAGATGGCCCTTTGCACAAAGAGAAGGTTCTTTTGGAGCATCCACAAGTCAGAGGGGCATTGCTGAGACAGTGGGAGCAAAGAAATTTCTCACTCTGATGTCACCTAGACCACTGGTCCCCAAACTTTTTGGCACCAGAGACCAGTTTCATGAAAGACACTTTTTCCATGAATGGGGTGAGGGATGATTTCAGGATGAAGGTATCTCACCTCAGATCATCGGGCATTAGATTCTCATGCGGAGTATACAACCTAGGTCCCTCACATGCACAGTTCACAAGAGGGCTCACGCTCCTGTGAGAATCTAATACCACAGCCCATCTGACAGGAGGTGGCGTTTAGTTGGGAGTGCGCCGTTGTTCACCAGTCACCTGCTGTGTGTACCTGTCCGCCACCCAGGGAGCTGAGGACCCCTGACCTAGAAAAGGGCCACCATTTGGATGCATTTCAAATGGGGGAAGATGTGGGAGAAGACGTGGGTGTTTACGCTTCAAGTGCATCTTCCAATGGGCCAAGCAGTAGTGACAGCCAGACAGGCTGAGCCTCTAGGTAGACTGCTCTCAACAGAATGACATGTTCAGGCACAACGGAATAGCTGGGCTGCACAGAGCGTCTTTGTGTGCTCACAGCACAGGGGCGTTGATTACTTTAGATAGGCTGCTCCACACTATAGAGAGGCTTGATTTACTCATCCCGTAATGCAAAATGACACTTCTCAATACAAAAGAAAACCAGACCAGGTACACTGCAGAACCCTTGGAGTCCTGCAGCCACACTGCCCTGGCCATCTTGCTGAGGAGGAGGCCAGACTGAGGTCATTAGGATCCCTCCGTGGACCAGCTTGCATAGACTTTTTTACTTACGAAATACTTTGAAACATTTCCCTAACTTTCTTTCAACTTGGTGGGGATTTCCCATGCTCATTCCAGCCAAAGTGCATTTATGCGTTCAGAGACCATGGCAAGTCATGTCAATTTGGAGATACAGCAGTGACAGATGAAAGGTCAGTAAGTTCCAAAGATTCCAAAGTTCCAACAGCTTAACAGTTCCAAAGATTTATATGCAGTGTAGTGTTCACTGAATTTTCTGGAAATTAATCTAACAATTTATACTGGCATGCATTGTTAATGTTTGTCATGATTTTGACCCCAGTAAAGCATTCAGCAGTAATTTTATATACCTCGTTCTCAGTCTGCAGTCAAGCCTGCCTCAGCAGAATGCTGATTCTTTCCAAAACCTGTTTCAGTCATTGATGTAATGGTACTGCCAAATACTATATTAAGAAGAACAAAATGGTTGATTGTATTACCAATGAAATATGTAAATAAATACACAAATGCACTAATGTAATACTAATAACAATGTTTAAAATGTTGGATGAAAAATAATGGCTATGAAGGCCCTCACAACTGGCCTGATGAAGGTCCTAAGATCATTCTTACATGCCGGAGAGCAAGAATCTGTAATAGAGATGACTAACTTTTATAAATAAACTATTATCCATCCCAATGTACTCAGTTAAAACACTTTTTATTAAAACCAACACTAAAAAGGAATAATACCTTTAGAACAATACATACGCTATCTAAAATTAAGCTGAAGAGAAGCTGAACAGGCCATTCATTGCATTTACTGTTCTCCCTCTTACCCCTTGTTTTAAAAGATAAGATTTTTAGTTGAAGCCTCAAATAGTTACAGTATAGACACTATGCATAATGAAATGACCCTTGGTTTGGAAATGCATGGACAGGCTGGGCACCATGGCTCACGCCTATAATCCCAGCACTTTGGGAGGCCAAGGTGGGTGAATCACCTGAGGTCAGGAGCTCGAGACCAGCCTGGTCAACATGGTGAAACCCCATCTCTACTAAAAACACAAAAATTAGCTGGGCGTGGTGGCGGGTGCCTATAGTCCTAGCTACTAAGGAAGCTGAGGCATGGGAATTGCTGGAACTCAGGAGGCAGAGGTTGCAGTGAGCCAAGATCATTCCACTGCACTACAGCCTGGGTGACAGAATGAGACTCTGTCTCAAAAAAAAAAAAAAAAGAAAAAAAAAAAGAGAAAGAAAATGCATAGATAAATGTGCAGCTCACCAAAAACGTATTCTGTGCTTCTCACTTAATATGTGAAATCTGACACACTCATGATATTCATTTCTCATTTTCTTTCACGTCTCTAGCAGCCGTCTAGAGTCCAAAACATCCTGTAGTTTATCATTTGTATGATGCCTTAAAATCTCTATAATTACTTAAAATTTTTCTTGTAAATCCAGTTATTTTTGTGCACTATTTATGACACTAATTAGACCAAACAACATACTATGGCTTATTATTTTAAATTATGCATGCATGTTGTCTTCTGCGAATGAGTGACTTACTTTCATGACGTTAAAATTGTTATAATCTAAGTTTGAAAGGAAAGGGAATGCTCTAATGATTATTTCCATTTTTTTTTTTGACAGACTGTCAAATCGTCAGTAGCCAGCATGATGACTATAAGTATATAGCAGTTGAGTATCATATGAATGCTTTCATTTTAAACATGTAATTTGTTTGGTTATATTTTGAAATTTATCTAGACAATAAAATAAAAAATAAAATCAAGACAATTTCCTGCATTTATGAGACTCTTTAAATTAAATGAATATATTTATTTTGTAATATACAATCAAATAAAATTTAGAAATGATGCATTCATGATGTGATATGATCTTAAATTCCATGAGAATTATGTGATATTATAGAAATTATATCTTCTTCAATGAGCATTTAAAATCAATGAATATTTTCATGTATTTTGTATATTTGCTTGGCTTTTAAAAGATCATTTAGGTATTAGGCTTACTTGTTTGTTTATTTTCAACTTTTATTTTAGACCCGGGCTGTTATATATGCATGGCTGTTACGTGGGTATATTGCGTGATGCTGAGGTTTGACGTCCAGCTGATTCCATCACCCACGTGTTGAGCCTCGTATCCAAAAGTTAGTTTTTCAACCCTTCCCTCTCCCTTCCCGTCTATTAGTCCCCATTGTCTATGGTTACCATCTTTATTTCCATGAGTATTCAATGTTTAGCTTTCACTTATAAATGAGAATATTTATAAGTGAAATGTATTTGGTTTTCTTTCCCTGCATTAATTTGCTTAGGATAGTGGTCTCCAGCTGCATCCGTGTTGCTGCAAAGGACACAGTTTCATTCTCTTTTATGGCTGTGTAGTATTCCATGGTGTATATGTGCCACATTTTCTTTATTAAATCCACTGTTGATCGGCACCTACGTTGATTCCATCTCTGCTATAAATAGTGACTCGATTAACATGCAATGTGGCTTTCTGGTAGAATAATTTATTTTCTGTTGGGTATATACCCAGTTAATGGTAGCTCTAGGTAGAATAGCAGATCTGCTTCAAATTCTTTGAAAACTCTCCAAATTGCTTTTCACAGTAACTGAACTAGGTTAAATTCCCACCAACCATTTATAGATATTCCCCTGCAGCTTGCCCAGAATCTAGTTTTTTTTTTTTCTTTTTTAACATTTTTAAAAAAATACTTTAAGTTCTGGGATACATGTGCAGAACATGCAGGTTTGTTACATAGGTATACATGTGCCATGGTGGTTTGCTGCACCCATCAACCTGTTACCTACATTAGACATTTCTCCTAATGCTATCCCTCCCCTAGGCCCCCACCCCATTACAGGCCCTGGTGTGTGATGTTCCCCTCCCTGTGTCCATGTGTTCTCATCGTTCAATTCCCACTTCCGAGTGAGAACATGTGGTGTTTGGTTTTCTGTTTCTGTGTCAGTTGCTGAGAATGATGGTTTCCAACTTCATCCATGTCCCTGCAAAGGACATGAACTCTTGCTTTTTAGGGCTGCGTAATATTCCGTGGTATATATGTGCCAGATTTTCTTTACCCAGTCTATCATTGATGGGCATTTGGGTTGGTTCCAAGTCTTTGTTATTGTGAACAGTGCTGCAATAAACATACGTGTGCATGTGTCTTTATAGGAGAATGATTTCTATTCCTTTGGGTAATATACCCAGTAATGGGATTGCTGGGTCAAATGGTATTTCTACTTCTAGATCCCTGAGGAATCACCACACTGTTTTCCACAATGGTTGAACTAATTTTCACTCCTACCAGCAGTGTAAAAGTGTTCCTGTTTCTCCAGATCCTCTCCAGCTGTTGTTTCCTGGGTTTTTAATGATCACCATTCTAACTGGCATGAGATGGTATCTCACTGAGGTTTTCACTTGCATTTCTTTAATGACCAGTGATGATGAGTTCTTTTTTTGTTGGCCACATAAATGTCTTCTTTTGAGAAATGTCTGTTCATATCCTTTGCCCACTGTTTGATGGCGTTGTGTTTTTTTTGTAATTTTTTTTTCAGTTCCTTGTAGATTCTGAATATTAACCCTTTGTCAGACGGGTAGATTGCAAAAATTTTCTCCCATTCTATAGGTTGCCTGTTCACTCTGATGATGGTTTATTTTTCTGTGCAGAAGCTGTTTGGTTTACTTAGATCCTATTTGTCAATTTTGGCTTTTGTTGCCATTGCTTTTGGTGTTTTAGCCATGAGGACTTTGCTGATGCCTATGTCCTGAATGGTATTGCCTAGGTTTTCTTCTAGGATTTTTATAGTTTTAGGTCTTAAGTTTAAGTATTTAATCTATCTTTAGTTAATTTTTATGTAAAGTGTAAGAAAGGGGTTCAGTTTCAGTTTTCTGCATATGGCTAGCCAGTTTTCCCAACATCATTTATTAAATAGGGAATCCTTTCCCCAGTGCTTGTTTTTGTCAGGTTTGTCAAAGATCAGATGTTTGTAGATGTGTGACGTTGTTCTGAGGCCTCTGTTCTGTTCCATTGGTCTATATATCTGTTTTGGTATCAGTACCATGCTGTTTTGGTTACTGCAGCCTTGTACTATAGTTTGAAGTCAAGTAGTGTGATGCCTCCAGCTTTGTTTTTTGCTTAAGATTGTTTTGGCTATTTGGGCTGTTTTATGGTTCCATATGAAATTTAAATCAGTTTTTTCTAATTCTGTGAAGAAAGTCAATTGTAGCTTGATGGGGATAACATTGAATCTATAAATTAGTTTGGACAATATGGCCATTTTCATGATATTGATTCTTCCTATCCATGAGCATGAAATATTTTTCCATCTGTTTGTTTCCTCTCTTATTTGCTTCACCAGTGGTTTGTAGTTCTCCTTGAAGAGGTCCTTCACATCCCTTTTAAGTTGTATTCCTAGATATTTTATTCTCTTTGTAGCAATTGTGAATGGGAGTTCATTCATGATTTGGCTCTCTGTCTGCTATTGGTGTACAGAAATGCTTGTGATTTCTGCACATTGATTTTGTATCCTGAAACTTTGCTGAAGTTGCTTATCAGCTTTAGGAGATTTTGGGCTGAGATGATGGGGTTTTCTAAATATATATTTTTCATAATATATAATTATGTTGTCTGCAAACAGAGACAATTTGACTTCCTGTCTTCCTATTCAAATACCATTTATTTCTTTCTTTTACGTGTTTGCCCTGGCCAGAACTTCCAATACTGTGTCGAATTGAAGTGCTGAGAGAGGGCATCCTTGTCTTCTGCCAGTTTTCAAAGGGAATGCTCCCAGTTGTTGCCCATTCAGTATGATATTGGTTGTGGGTTTGTCATAAACAGCTCTTGTTATTTTGAGATACGTTCCATCAATACCTAGTTTATTGAGCATTTTTAGCATGAAGGGGTGTTGAACTTTATTGAAGGACTTCTCTGCATCTATTGAGACAATCATGTGGTTTTTGTCATTGGTTCTGTTTATGTGATGGATTATGTGTATTGATTTGTATATGTTGAACCAGCCTTGTATTCCAGGAATGAATCCGACTTGATCGTGGTGGATAAGCCTTATGATGTACTCCTGGATTTGGTTTGCCAGTATTTTATTGAGGATTTTCTCATTAGTGTTTATCAGGGATATTGGCCTGAAATTTTCTTTTTTTGTTGTGTCTCTGCCAGGTTTTGGTATCAGGATAATGCTGACCTCATAAAATGAGTTATGGAGGAGTCCCTCTTTTTCTATCATTTGGCGTAGTTTCAGAAGGAATGGTACCAGCTTCTCTCTGTACCTCTTTTTTGGCTGTGAATCAGGGCTTTTTTTGGTTGATAGGCTATTAATTACTACTTCAATTTCAGAACTTGTATTGGTCTATTCAGGGATTCGACTGATTTCTATTTTAGTCTTGGGAAGGTGTATCTGTCCAGGAATTTGTCCATTTCTTCTAGATTTTCTGGTTCATTTGAATAGAGGTGTTTGTAGTATTCTCTGATGGTAGTTTGTATTTCTGTGGGATCAGTGGTGATATCACCTTTGTCATTTTTTATGGTGTCTATTTGATTCTTCTGTCTTTTCTTCTTTATTAGCCTGGCTAGCTATGTATTTTGTTGATCTTTTCAAAAAACCAGCTCCTGGATTCATTGATTTTTTGAAGGTTTTTTTTTTCTGTCTCTATCTCCTTCAGTCCTGCTCTGATCTTAGTTATTTCTTGTCTTCTGCTAGCTTTTGAATTTTGTATCTCTAGTTTTTGTTTTTTTTCTTTTGAGATGGAGTTTTGCTCTTTCACCAGGCTGTAGTGCAGTGGTGCGATCTTGGCTCACTGCAACCTCCGTATCCTGGGTTCAGGTGATTCTCCTACCTCAGCCTCCAGAGTAGCTGGGATTGCAGGTGTGCACCACCATGCCCAGCTAGTTCTTTTGTGTTTTTTTCAGGGTTTCACCATGTTGGCCAGGATCTCTAGTTCTTTTAATTGTGATATTAGTGTGTCAATTTTAGATCTTTGCCACTTTCTCCTGTGGGCATTTAGTGATATAAATTTCCCTCAAAACACTGCTTTAGCTGTGTTCCAGAGATTCTGGTATGTTGTGTCTTTGTTCTCATTTGTTTTAAGAACTTACTTATTTCTGTCTTAATTTTGTCATTTACCCTGTAGTCATTAAGGAGCAGGCTGTTCAGTTTCCATGAAGCTGTGCAGTTTTGAGTGAGTTTCTTAATCCTGAGTTCTAATTTGATTGTACTGTGGTCTGAGAGACTGTTTGTTATGATTTTCATTCTTTTGCATTTGCTGAGGAGTGTTTTACTTCCATTTATGTGGTCAATTTTAGAGTAAGTCCAGTCTGGTGCTGAGAAGACTGTATATTCTATTGATTTAGGGTGGAGTGTTCTGTAGATATCTATTAGGTCTGCTTGGTCAGAGCTGAGTTCAAGTTAGTATCTTTGTTTATTTTCTGTCTTGTTGATCTGTCTAATATTGACAGTAGGGTTTTAAAGTCTCCCACTATTATTGCATGGTAGTCTAAGTCTCTTTGTAGTTCTCTAAGAACTTGCTTTACAAAGCTGGATGCTCCTGTAATGGGTTCATATCTATTTAGTATAGTTAGCTCTTCTTGTTGTGTAGATCCCTTTACCATTATGTGATGCCCTTCTTGGACTTTTTCAATCTTTTTTGGTTTAAAGTCTTTTATCATAGTATAGGATTGCATCCCCTCCTTTATTATTTTTGCTTTCTATTTGTTTGGTAAATCTTCCTCCATCCCTTTATTTTGAGCCTATGTGTGTCTTTGCACATGAGGTGGTTCTCTTGAATACAGCACACTGATAGGTCTTGACTCTTTATCCAATTTGCCAGTCTGTGTCTTTTAATTGTGGCATTTAGCCCATTTACATTTAAGGTTAATATTTTTATGTGTGAATTTGATCCTGTCATTGTGATTCTAGCTGGTTATTTTGCCCATTAGTTGATGCAGTTTCTTCAAAGTGTCAATGGTCTTTACAACTTGGTATGTTTTTGCAGTGTCTGGTACCGGTTTTTCCTTTACATTTTAGTGCTTCCTTCAGGAGCCTTGTAAGGCAGGCCTGATGGTAACAAAATTCTCAGTATTTTCTTGTTTGTAAAGGATTTTATTTCTCCTTCACTTATGAAGCTTAGTTCGGCTGGATATGAAATTCTGCATTGAAAATTCTATTACTTAAGGATGTAGAATATTGGCCTCCACTCTCTTCTGGCTTGTAGGGATTCTGAAGAGAGATCTGCTGTGAGTCTGATGGGCTTCCTTTTGTGGGTAACCTGACCTTTCTCTCTGGTTGTCCTTAACATGTTTCCTTCATTTCAGTTTTGGTGAATCTGATAATAATATGTCTTGGGGTTGCTTTTCTCAAGGAGTATCTTTGTAGTGTGCTTTGTATTTCCTAAATTAGAATGTTAGCCTGTCTTGCTAGATTGGGGAAGTTCTTCTGGATAATATCCTGAAAAATGTTTTCCAACTTGGTTTCATTCTCCTCATCACTTTCAGGTACCTCAATCTAATGTAGGTTTGGTCTTTTCACATAGTCCCATATTTCTTGGAGGCTTTGTTCATTCCTTTTCATTCTTTTTTCTTTAGTCTTGCCTTTATACTTTATTTCATTAAGTTAATCTTAAATCTCTGATATTCTTTCCTCTGTTTGATTGATTTGGCTATTGATACTTGTGTAGACTTCACAAAGTTCTCATGCTGTGTTTTTCAGCTCCAGCAGGTCATTTATGTTCCTCTCTACATTGATTATTCTAGTTAGCAATTCCTCTAACCTTTTGTCAAGATTCTTAGCATACTTGCATTGGATTAGAACATGCTCCTTTAGCTTGGAGGAGTTTGTTATAATCCACTTTCTAAAGCTTAGTTCTGTCAGTTTGTCAAACTCATTCTTCATCTAGCTTTGCTCCCTGGCTGGTAAGGTGTTGTGACTTAGGAAGAGAAGAGGCATTCTGGTTTCTGGAATTTTTAGCCTTTTGGCACTGTTTTTTTTCTCACCTTCCTGGATTTATCTACCTTTGGTTTTTTGATGTTGGTGACCTTTGGATGGCATTTCTTGTGGACTATTTTTTGTTGGTGGTGGTGTTGATACTATTCCTTTCTGTTTGTTAGTTTTCTTTTTAAGAGTTAGGTCCCTCTACTGCAGGTTTCCTGGAGTTTGCTAAAGGTCCACTCTGTTTGTCTGGGTGTCAGCAACAGAGCTTGCAGAACAGCAAAGATTGCTGCCTGTTTTTCCCTCTGGAAGCTTTGTCCCAGAAGGGCACCTGCCAGATGCCACCTGGAGCTCTCCTGTGTGAGGGATCTGTTGATACCTGCTGTGAGGTGTCTCCCGGTCAGGAGGCATGGGGGTGACATGGACCCACTTGAGGAGGCAGTCCATACCTTAGTCAAGCTCAAGCACTGTGCTGGGAGATCTGCTGTTCTCTTCAGAGCTGGCAGCCAGGAATGTTTAAATCTGCTGAAGCTGCACCCATAGCTGCCCCTTTCCCCAGATGCCCTGTCCCAGGGAGATGGGAATTTTATCTATAAGCCCCTGACTGGGTTTGCTGCATCCTTTCAGAGATGCCCTGCCAGAGAGGTGGAATCTTGAGATGTTTTTACCTTTTTAGTAATAACTGTTGTGACTGTTTTAAGATGGTGCCTCACTGTGGTTCTGATTTGCATTTCTCTGATGATTAGTGATGTTGAGCATTTTTTCATGTTTGTTGGTCACTTGTACGTCTTCTTTGAGAAGTATCCATTCATGTCCTTTGCCTACTTTTTAATTGGGTGGTTTTTTTACTTGTTGAATTAAGTGATGGACATTTTAAAAACATTTAAGAGGTAGTACATTTGTCTCCAAAGAAAGAAAACTATTAATTAGATCTCATTTAATTTGAAATTAAGGAGATGCCCAGTGATATTTCTTACATAATTTTACCTTGTAAATCAGTATTTCAATTATGTTTTTAGAGTCTAAGTTGTGAGTTTCTATAACATTTATGAACAAAACAAGATGTTTTCAAATGGTCATGTATACATACAGTTTATTTTCATACCATTGAGAAAAATATATTAGGATAAGTTGGAATGAATATACTGTTAATTACCAACTTATTATTAATATAGTCGGGCCTTTATGAGGAGCAAAGCCTTCAGTCAATCAACATGCAGAAGACCTTTTGCTAATGAAGACTTGCATGGGAAATTAGGCATGCTTACCAAATTAAGAGACTGCATCACATAGTAGGGAAAAAGTTTGTTGAAGATCAAACAACACATTGCTGAAAGAGTTAGCTTTTCAAAAGCAGACTGTAATTTTCCATATTTAGAGGCTATGTCACTCTGCTCCTATATTTTTGAAGGTAGGCCTACAAGTAGGCAAACAACAGAAACTCACACTGACCAACTTAAGCAAATAATAATAAACTGAAAGCATTGGCCAGGTGAAGGAAGCAAGGTGAATCCTGAAAACTCTGGCTCCGAAGGAGGCAAGAACCAAAGGTGTTGCAAACTCAGCCAGGATGAAGCCATTTGAAAATTGTGGTTCTGTAGGATGCTTGATATTCTTGCCAATGAATGCAAGACTCCAGGGTTCCTCCTGAGATTTGTAAAAAATTAGCTTTATTGCTGTCTAATTTACACAGACTAACATACACAATTTTAATGTATAGTTTGATAACTTTTGATAAGCATGTGTACCTCTGTAACTACCATCAGGGTAAAGACACAAAACATTTTCTTCCCCCAGAATATTCCCTTTAGAATCCCCAGTTTCCCACTCTGGCAACTAGTGATCTAGTTCTATCACTTCAAATTAACTTTGCCTGTTTAGAATCCCTTATGAATAGAAAGATGCACTATTGTAGTCATTGTGTTTAGCTATTTTCACTTGGCATTATCTTTTGAGATTGATCCATGTTTTTAAGTATATCGGTTGGTTGTTCTTTGGTGCTGAATAGTGTTCAATCATATAAATATTGCATAATTTGTTTATGCATCCATCAGTTGATGGACATTTGGATTGGTTTCCATTTTCAGGCTATTAAGAATAATGCTGCTGTCAACATTCTTGTACAGGCCTTTGTATGGACATTTCCTTTTTTTTCTCTGAGGTAAATATGTACAAGTTGAATTGCTGTGCAATGTTGTAAGTGTATGTTTAACTTTATAGGAAACTAACGAGCAGTTTTCGGGCATTTCAGTTTCACTTGTGGTGTATGACAACTCCTGGTACTCCACATTCTCACCAATATTTCATATTGTGACAGTTTTTAACTTTGTCCTTTCTAGTGGGTAAGTAGTATGGCATTTTAGTATAATTTGTATTTTACTGGTAACATGATATTGAGCATATTTTCATGTGTTTATTGATCTTTATCTTCTCTTTTGTTGCATCTGTTTTAAGACCTTTGAGAATTTTGTGGTTGAGTTGTTTATTTCACTATTGAGTTGTAAAAATTCTCTTTATATTCTGGACATTAGTACTTTGTCTGATACATATTGGCAGATATTTTTCAGTCTGGCTGGATTTTTCATTTTCTTGGTATTTTTTTCATTTTCATGTTATTTTTTTGAAGAGCAGAATTAAAGTCTATTTCATCATTTAAAAAGTATTTCATGCTTTTAAAGTATTCTCTAAGAAATCTGCCTATATCAAGGTCAAAAACATTTTTCCTCTATGTTTCCTTTTTAAAGCTTTCTTGTTTTGGCATTTACATTGAATTCTATAATCCATTTTAAATTAATTACTGTGTTAGTGTAAGGAAGTACGCTACTTTGTTCAGGGTTCATTTTTGTTGATATGCATACAGATGTCTGACTTCTCTATCATTATTTTTTGAAAATAGTCTATTTTTCTCTTATTAAATTAGTTTGGTGCTTTTATAAAAAAAATCAATTGCCCATATGTGTGGGCACACTTTGGACTCTGGTGTATTTAATTGATCCTATGCAACATTAGCCCTCTTGTTTACTGCAGCCCTATGATAAATTTTGAAGTCAAGTAGATTAAATCTTCCAATTTTTAGTTATTTCTTTTTTTTTCAGAATTGCTGAATTTTTTAGGTCATTTGATTTCATATAATATTTAGAGTCAATTGGCCAATTTTTAAGAAGTCAGTTGAAATTTTGATTGAAATTGCATTGAATGTATAGATTTTTGGAGAACTGACATTATGTCAACATTGAATCTCTCCAGTCTGCTGTCCTGCGGATAGTAGCCCATTCAGCAGTCTTAGATTCTCATCTGCACTTTTCATCCCATTGAGACCATCGTTCTCTGCTTGGACTTCAACTCCTTGTGCTTGGGTTAGGCAATTGTTCTAGACTGAGAGTGGGGTGGCCATGCATCTCATCTCCTAAAGGTCCCTTTTCTCAGAGATAACATAAAGCATGTGATCCTATTGTCCAATGCCAGAAAACCATTTCTCCATATATGGTTTTAGAGTTTAGTTTTAGAGTCGCTTACAGAGAGTTACTCCAGCATGGTTGGAAGCAGAAATGCACTTCCTGGATCTTGGGTCATGCTGCCCTTCTTCTCAGGAGATTTCCAAAGCTTATTGCCATTACTAATACCGTATTAACTATTCTTTCATCTTTAAGCTTCGGTTTCTGCATCTTAAAAATGTGGAAAATAAAGTCTCTGTTATATAAGGTTGTTGTAAGAATTAAATAAGACCATTTAGAACATAGTCTGCAACATAATCAGAAGTATATGTGTATTAACTATCTGATTATGTTTAAATCACCACATTAGTGTTCACACGTGTAAAATAGAAACATGCACTGGCAGAGCCTAGTTGATGTGCTCTGCTGATTCCCTTGATACCAAGGAGTGCCTACTTCTTTCAACCCCATAATTAGAGATTCTTTCAAAACAAGAAGGGTTTGAGACAGATACCAGAAAACATAAATGCCCTTTAGTACATTGAAGAAGGGGTTTGCAAATAGAATCACGGAAAGGTGAAAACAATGAAGATCCCTTTGAAGATTCCATTCAGCATTGTTTATCACTGCATCATGAGAAAATCATAAAACACATACCCTATGTAGTAACTGTAACATAAACAAATGCTCAAAGCCATTTTCCCAAATCTACCAACATAGTTTTTATATGTATCTTGAATTCCTTTATATATTACCTCTGAAAAGAATAAAAATATGTTTGTATTCTTTTCGGAGATAGAGATCTTTTATTATTTTATATGTAAATACATTTCTATATATTTTAAAAATATATATTTAAATATATATTTTAATGTATTTAAATATATATTTAAATATATATTTTTAAAATATACAGAAATAATACCAAAAGAATTGTGTGGATTCAGAAATGTCATGACATGTTATTCCTCTACTTTTGTTCTCCAATTATGCATAGGTGTCTGAGGGCAAGGGTTGAATGAGAAGAAAAGGAAGCAATGAAGAAGAAGAGAATGAACTTAGCTTCAAAGATATCAGACCCTTTGACTGTAAGCATTATTGACACATTTACCATTCTCTCTCAACTTAAGGTAGGCCACTCGTGCTGGGTAATCTTAGCAGTGGAATTTTTCCTGAGTTTACAGGGCTGGCAGCAAAACCCAGGATGAATCTCATTGAATAACCTCCCACTGGTGGACATTTGTCAAATGGGATTGCCCAAGATCCCTTCCTCTTGCATCTTATTAACTAAGCCCCCGTTGCATGATATCCTTTGTCAATGAAACACCTGTACTTCACGGAAACTGACTGCTGCCTCAACCCCTCCCCTCCACCACTGGAAACATAAAACAGCTTTGTCCAATGCAAATTGCAGCGACATTTTCTGTGGACTTCTCCAATAGAAGTTGGATTGACTTTTCAAGGAGCATACTGGAAGCAACAATCTTGCTTTCTATTGAGTGTAATTGTGCAGGCTCTCCTGCTAACAACTGGCCTCCATCTTACTGCCAGAAACAGAGCTTTAGATGAAAGCTAAAGCCAGTTTTTGGGTGGAAGCAATACTGTAGAAGACAGAGATGGAAGAAATCTGTCTTCAGTAACATCGCGCCACTTGATCAAGTCTTTGCAGACATCTCCTAAGCCAGTGATATGTCTTCATTATTTAAGACAGTTTGAGTTTTATTTATCATTATGTGCAACAGATTCCTGAACAATGCACTCACGTGGAATGACAGCTTTTATTCACTTTCAATCTGAAAACATTTCTCAACAGATAATTCCCATTCCTTTTTCCCATTATTTTTAAGAAAAAAACCTGTAATTTCAAATCATAGCTCATTGTCTATTCAAGTTCAAGATCAACCGTTTTCTCACCAGATATTGTAATCTCAGTTCTTTCAAAGGGATCCACGTCTATTACTAAATTTTAATTTTTACCTTGTTTTTGATATTGTTATATCAAAAATATTCAATAATTGAATACTTTTTGTTAACGCTGGTCATTTCTTCTCTCCCCATGTCATTATTCATGGACCTTCCATTTCATTTTCCTCAGTTAGCAATGTTTCATTCTAAAATATTGAATACCTAAGAAGGAACCAGATAGATTACTAAGCGTACCGTTTATCTTAAAAGAATAGGGACTTAAGGACCAGTGAAAATAAATGTATATAATGGAGGTGGTTAATATTAAAAGATGAGAATGGAGTTTCTGTTAAATAGAAAATAAAAGCAACCACTTCGTAGCTATTGCTGTCTACATTACAGGTAGTATAGCTACTCTTGAAATAAGATGTATTCATTTACAAATGGATTCTAATTTCCCAAGCCTTCTGCAATCACTTTTTAATTATTAGTTTCTCAATATCTAAAATTTGAGTGTATTATTGGAATATAAAATTTAATCTGTGTGTTTTTATTAGAAATATTTCATGAGAAGTTTTAATAGGAGAATGGAACTGAAAATTTTGACCAAAGACAAAGGGAAACACTGTGAGAAATTCACATGAAACAATTACTAGTCGTGACTTTCCTAATGCAGTGATCTGTGGGTTCACTGCGATCCATGAGTGTCTTCCAAGTTCTGGGAACTGATCACTTGTTAATGTCATAATAGCTTATCCGTATGCCTCTATTGTGAATACTTAATTTGTGATATTTAGTAAAAAAACAGTTTAACATTATATTTCATTGAAGGTAATTTTATTCTTCATCAAAGCTATCTCCATTATTCACATAATTAAGAGTTTTTCTTTATTCATTGGACTCAGGGATAGGTAGAAAATGTGATCTGTAATTTGGTAGCTCCAATAAAATATAACACTAGTGGGAAAAAGGTGAAGGTCCTCTGCTATAGAAGCAGCTGAGGCCCGTCTAAGTAAACAGTAAGCTGGAAAGAAACAGGGGCGACGCTGCAGCACGCTGGGTGTCTGTGTGTTTGCATGTGTGGGTTTGTGTAACAAGTCAGAGAAAGGGACCATTTTATAAATGCATGAGAAAAGCTAAAATACCTTAGGAAACAAAAGAAAATGTTTGCTCTTTATGTGTCTATATCTTATAACTTTAACTCATCAGTAGAGATTCATGGGAAAGTATTAAATGATGGAATGTATTCACAAATTTTTAAGCTAGACTTCATGTATGGCATTGGACATTTGTGTGATAATAACAAAGAGGTCTTTATTACAAATGGAAAAAGAGGTGAAACTCAATGGAAAAATTCACAGAATACTTTTCTGCTCATACGAATGGATTTGTGTTAAACAGTTTCTCCGTGCTTGGTCCCTAAGCACTACACTGTATGCATTTTAGAGCAGTTGGTCAAAGTGGAAGAAGGCCCAAAGAACCAAGGAATTGCCTTGGGGAGTGGAAACACATGAAGTGCACGCGCATCTCACTTGCAGTGCTCCCTATGGTGCAGCTTCAGAGGAATGTAAGTGCAATGAGACACCGCCTAGCCAAAAACACCTCTTCCAGAATGCCACTGCTTTTGTTCCCTCATGGTTCTCCCGCTTCCTTCAGTTTCTATATTTTGCGATTAAAATAAAAAGGGTAGCCATTACAGATAGGAATTTATTTTAATAATAATAAAGAACATTAGTATAAAATCTCATAATGCATCATGGGCTCGCAGATAATAAAAAGAACAGTACTTTTTCAATCAAGTTAAAATGCTTCTTTATTAGGGATGGGAACAACACTAACTGGGCTAGGTGGGGAGGTGTAGGGGAGGGGAGGGGAGGGACAGCAGGGGGCGGGGCGGATGGGGAGGGATAACACCAGGAGAAATGCCTGAAGTAGGCGATGGGGGAGGAGGGAGATGTGGCATGCATGTACTTATGCAACAATGCTGCAGGATGCAGGATGTGCACATGTACCCCAAAGTGCAAGTACAATTAAAAAAACATGCTTAGGATAGGATGCCCTTTCCTGCCCGTGTTTATGCACCCAATCATAATTGACCTTATGTTTATTGCTAGTAGTAGAACTTTATGCATACTTGTAAGGGGTTCTTAATGCTGATGAGGATTTGCAAAAGAATGCATCGTGTTTGAAAGGGACAGAAGAATAGACCTCAGGACATAGACTGAGAAATGTTTCACAAAACCAAACAGGAGCCCAAAAAGTGAGTGAAGTGTGGAGCCTGAGGAATTTAAAAAATGGGAAGAAAAGTGAGGCGATCAGAGGGAAGGGTTGATGACAGTGCGTATTCACAAAAACAAATTACAATCAATCACTAGGCACCTGTGCGATTATAAAATGAGGAGGTAAATATTCCTGTGAGGCTTGTGGAGATACACGCTTACTTCAGGATCACACCATGCTTTTAAATCTGCTAACATTTGTCATGTGCTGATCCCCATAGCAACAAATATCCCATTAGGTAAAATCTGGAAATGCAGAAGGCCTACATGATGAATTTCTCAAGGGCAAGAATGGTGTCATTCACAATTGAACATTCGGTTCTCAGCACAGTGTGTGGCACGCAGGGTACATCAATACATATTTAATGAACAAGTATATTAATAAAAAGAAATTTTAATATAATTGAAATTATAATAGCATTTAAAATTAATATCTAGACATTATCTCAATTTCTATTTTTTCTGAATTTTAGATAATGAATTCCACAATTGATTTATCTTACTTTGAAGCTACTTATTAAATATAGGCATATCATGAAGTAGTTTTACAGAAAACATAATTATTTTTAATAATTATCAAGCTGTGTCCTTTCTTCTAACACTGAATATTGTAGCAGAAAGGGCTTGACTTTGCATTTACATCTCTGGGCATGAATTTCAGATCCACTATGTTCTGTGTCAAGTTGGGCATGTTATCTAACTTGTCTGAGTCTTGAAATGGGTATAAAATAACCTAAAATTAATATTGTTCAGTTGAATAAGATAGTGTGTGAAGTGATATATAAATATCAATTTATTTCTTCTTCCCTTCTGAATTTTGAGGAGATTGACTGGTAGGCAGGAATTGGCCTCATAATACTCTAAACAGGAATTTGTTTCAATTCTGTTGGAAATCAGTATATTTCTCTACTCCTCCTCTGAGTAACGGAGAACAAAAGATATGTTCTCCTTTACTCAGTTTATCTCCATTGGTCAAAATGCTATTACTGTGGTTTTTATTTCCTTTTTAGAATTCCAATGCCTACTAATTTGCTGAAAGTTGTGTATCTAATTGAATAGTTTTTTGAGAGGTATTTAAATAGTTTCCTAGAAGTAAAAAGAAAAAGTTTCTAAAACTAAATTTTATAATTTTTCCTTGTTGTTACCTATTTGTCTTTCAGTGCCCAACTCATTGTCACAAAGAAGGCTCCCTCTCTCCCTCCAAAACTTCTTTTTTCCGGACTCTTTGAGTTCCTATTCAGCCTACATTCTATCCTTTGCAGTAATACTTTTATTTCATTAACAAACATTTATTAAAGGCCAATAATGAGTCAGAATAAAAATATACATAAATTTGACAAAGGAGACACAGATATAACTATAATACAGTGAGATATTTACAATGAATATGCATTTATTCTAGCTACATTTTTATAATTTAAACATCTTTACTACATTCACAGAACATTGGGGAAAATCTTTGCTATATACAGTCTTCCCATTATATTTGGTAATGAGAAAACCCCAGACACTAAATTTAAATGCTTTGAACAATACTACTTAGAAGGAATCTAACATTTTAATGATTAACATTCTTCTGAATGAGATTTGTGTGCAGTCTAGTAGTTATATAGAATTGAAATCAAAATTTTCACACATAGTCTTAGAACAAAATCTTGCCAAAGTCAAAACTAAAATGCTCAATAGCACATCAGCTGATTATAAACCATATGTTACTCTTTTCAGATGTCATTAATTAGTTTGCTACTCATCCTCTCTGTTCATATAAAATTTCCGTTCAAAATGGAACCAGCATCATTTCTCGTGGACTGTATTACAGCAGAGCCCCTCTGATTAGTCCTAAGAACTTTGAAAAATGCTCACAATTCTATCAGTGACTTAGATGTCAACCTCCTCCCCATTTCAGTCTGGATCTCAATAAAGAGAAATGCAATATATTTAATGTATATTGTAAAGCTGGTCTTGTGTGTTATCATTTCTTTATACCTGTGCTTTTAGTGAACACAAAATGTATCTCTCTCCTGTGCATTACCCTCAATTTCATAATGAACATATAGTAACTATTAGGGGATATTGACAGTGAAGAATCCAGTAATTCTTTGATCACGCTCATCTGATATGCATTTTGTGGAAGGATAAGTACAATACTGATTTTCAGAAGGAGATTTTTTATTTTATTTCATTTTGTACTGCCATATTTTGTTATGTATGAATTGCTTTAATGCACTAGCAATCAACCCCGGGCAGAGTTTGTGAAATTTCTGTCACATTGGTCACCCTGTTACAGAGTAAGCAAGCTTCCGCACTGTGAAACACGGCCACAGAAGCATTTAACAAGTGGAGACTCACTGCGGCATAGGGATTCTTCGATTGCCTTGCAAAGTGGTGCACTGGTGAAACCTTACCACCATTATCATCTGCCATAAGAAATTAAACCTGTCTCTTCCTGTGATAACTGGAAGAGAAATGATCTAAACTTGAACACCTAATTGCATCTCTTGCTCAGGAAGGGTCTGAGCCAGAAACGCAGGTAGGGAAATTCCGCACTAGGCTCTCACTGTCATTGGCAATGCATTCCATTTTTCACAGTAAATCCTGGACAGCAAGTAGAACCCTGAGAGGAGACAGCCAGGCTTCCTTCTGCGCCTCACGAGGGCCTTCCAGATGTTTGCCTTTGCCATTCAGGTTGAATGGCTAAACACCTATCACATCTACATATTCTAAAGTAAAATACAAAATGGATTTTGGTGCTCTCAGTAACTTAATCTGCACGATGGCGCCCATCTATTAGGGCGGGCAATAGAGAATTGACTGAGCATCTGTTCCACGCAGGAACAGTCGAATGAGAGTCTTCATCTGCAAGAGTGACTGTTGGAATTACCGAATGTGTTCAGAACCCACCCTGAATTCTTACTGAAAGTAGGCAGAAAATAAATAACTCCTTGAGGTATTTAATGGCTGGGGAGAGGGAAATTAACTACTGTAATCATTTGAAGTGAAAATTATTTTAAGAAACAATCTGTGGGATACTCAAACTCTAGAAGCCAGAGGCTTGCATTATTAGGCAAACATATGGTGGAATTTTCTAGACAACTGCAGTCCAGCCACCACACAAAACCTTACCTCCTAAATATTTATGAAACATTTTCGAAGGGGGCATGATAGATATAATCACACACACACACACACACACACACACACACACACACACTCTCTTAAAAGATACTCTTCCCTAGAAAACACCCATAACAGCATATGCTCGAAAGGCCATCATTTTAGATGGGGCTGTAAACGTAGCTTCCATATGCCAGTAAGGCAGAGCAATCCCATACTTCTTGGGGGCATTTTAGCTCTGTGATAAGATGAAGACAATGCTCTATCAACACATGTAGTTCTAGTTGAAGACTCCCTTCTAAAAAAAAAAAGAAAAAAGAAAAAAAAGAGTAGAATAAAAAATAATTACAGCTTCAGTTTATCACTCCCTCTCTTCCTCTCTATGTCTGAGTGTGTGTGTTTCAACAATCTAAGATTGTCTCCAGCAGCTGTATTAAAACTACTGCAGGCTGGGCACAGTGGCTCACGCCTGTAATCCCTGCACTTTGGGAGGCCGAAGTGGGCAGATCACGAGGTCAGGAGATCAAGACCATCCTGATTAACATGGTGAGACCCCCTTTCTACTAAAAATACAAAAACTTAGCCAGACATGGTGGCGTCCACCTGTAGTCACAGCTGCTAGGGAGGCTGAGACCTAAGAATCGCTTGAACCTGAGATGTGGAGGTTGCAGTGAGCCGAGATCGTGCCACTGCACTCCAGCCTGGGTGACAAGAGTGAGACTCCTCCTCCTCAAAAAAAAAAAAAGGAAAATATACTAGTGTAAAGACTAAGACATAGAAGTAATATAAGCATTTCTTCCACATCTCTAGATTCATATTTAAAAGACAAGCTAACTATGTGTTAAATTAAAGATATTGTGGGAAAAACATCTCTAAGAGTTTTATTTCCAGAATCTGATAGCAATAAAGGTGCTTACAGGCTGTTGGCCCTATTCCTTGTTTTATAGGAAACGCCGCAGCTCTTAGAGAACCATTTGAGTTGCCTAACATCACGCAGTGAGACAGGAGAGGGTCCAGCCTGGAGCGTAAAATGCAGCTCGGACACAGAATTATTTCTAGGAAAATATAAAATATTGGGAAGACAAATTACTTGATCACAAATCTATTTATTTTGTGGAATTGTTTAAGATGTTTGTTGATAATGATTTGTCTTGCTGTCTTGAGTCTCTTAATCAATTTTTGCTCATATAAATCTGTTTTATAGAGCTTGACATTCTGCTGTATTGCCGGTTTGTTAAGCTCCTGTGTGATGAGGGATGTTATACTCGCTGATTCAATAAACCTCTCAATAGTGCAGGATGTTGTCAGCACAAGCACGCTGGAATGTGATATCCCAAAGGTCAGGGCTGCATTTTATTCGTAAGTGTATCCTAGCCACTAGCTGTATTGGCTACTTCAATTTAGATTAATGACAATTAAGTAGTTAAAATTCATTTTCTCAGTAGCGCTAGCTGCATTTAAAGTGCTGAACAGCTTGAAATGCCTCAGGAGCTCAAGTGGGGCTCCTGCAAACCATACTGGATGGACAGTGCAGGTGTGGGGTGCCATCGGCATCACAGAAGATTCTATGGGACAGTGCTGGTGCCGAGCCATAAAATAGACACCGATTTAGGAAGAGAGTGGAGAAAGAGATAGAGGAAGAAAGGTGACGGACAGATGATCAATTAGACAGACAGACAGACAGGCAGGCAGGCAGACAGACAGGCAGACAGGCAGGCAGGCAGACAGACAGGCAGGCAGGCAGGCAGGCAGACAGGCAGGCAGACAGACAGACAGACAGACAGGCAGGCAGGCAGGCAGGCAGGCAGACAGACAGGCAGACAGACAGACAGACAGACAGGCAGGCAGACACAGGCAGACAGACACAGACAGACAGGCAGGCAGACAGGCAGACAGACAGGCAGACAGACAGAGGTGGGCAGACAGACACAGACAGACAGACAGACAGACAGACAGATAGACAGATGATACATACAGATGATAGAAAAAGGAAGGGAGGAAAGAAGGAGAGGAGAAGGGAGGAAGGTGGTAAGGGAAGAAGAGAGGAGGGGAGAAGAAAGGTTTTTGACGAAGAGCGGCGGAAGGGATAACCAGCTGATATTCTGAGTGTTTTCAGGCGTGTTCTGCTGCTGAGAAACTGTACAAGTTGGCTCCACAGCACTTTTCTAAGTGTTATACACTGAGTCTAACCCACGGCGCCGGGGGCAGAGGAGCCATGACTGATTACGGGAAGCACCGCACCTCAATTAAAGCAGCACACCCACCATGAGGTCCGTGCTGTGAAGCGGAGGCCAACATGGTGGCTTTCAGATTCTTCAGGCCAAAAGGAGACAAAAACAGCAGTAATAATAATTTAGGATATGGTGCCTCTGACATTTATATCAGTGGTGCAGGGACACGAAAATGAATAAAGCTGTCTGTATACCTGTGGTTTAACCCCATATTTATAACTTTTCCTTGAAGGTTGTATGCTGCATGTTCACTGTTCTCACTTTTCTGTCATTTCCTACTTGTTTTAAGATTGTATGATTACATTATCCCCGGAATTAATCTTAATATCTCACAAGCCATTTACCAGAGCCAGTACGCATCTGTTATTAGCCATTAAATGTCACCAGTGAGGATTATGATCCTTGTCTAATGGCTGCATGCAGGAATTTTAAAAAATTTCTTAGAAATACATCAGATGGGATGTAAAAAGTGAACCTCTCAGGTTGCATAGATGTTCCCAGAGCTGAAAGTTTCTCCAAAGTGTTATCTCAGTGGTTTTTTATCAGCGCAGGTGGAAGCGGCATGTGGGCGACATGGCAGCCTGCTCGCTGGGAAATCTTCTGGATCTGGAGTGAGGCTTGTGTCCTTGCAGGTTCCTGTGGCAGCAGAGCAGCATTTCCCATCGTGAAAGATCACACGTGACCCAGAGGCCCTAACACGTAAAACCGCCTCATTAAATATTCTACTAAATCTATATAGACTTTTCACTTTGATCTTATAAATTTTTGTGATTCAGAACATAAACCATTCGAACGGGAAGGCATCGTGCCTTTTCTTATTCCTGAAGGCATACTCACCAGAGAACATAACCCACTTTAGATAAACGTTGACATTTGGATACATCAGTATATTGAAATATTTTAAAAAGTCAACAATATGACCCACAAGACGAATCATAACAATATTTATTGAATATCATCCAGCCTCAAGATCCATTCTCCTTCATAGCAAAGGCTGCTCTTGGTCCAAGGCAAGCTTCCAACTGATCTCTTCTGTAAATAGGCAAAACATGTTTTAGTTTCCATCACACATGTTCTTTCTGTATGGCTTGTATGTTGGAATATTTTATCCAATTATTCAGTTAACACTATACCAACAATATGCTAATTCTGGAGATGTGGCAGTGGATAAAAAAGTTATAGTTTTTGATTTTATGGAGCTTGGACTTTAATGGTATACAAAAAGATTAAACACATACTTGCATAAATGTATATTTCCTCAAAATTATAGTGAATTATTTATACGTGCATCTACATGAGTGTGTATGCATAAACAGGAAATTACTGGCTTCACTGAAAATGTATATGTGAAACTAACTAGGCTGGGTGGTCAGAGAAGGCCTCTCAAGGAAGCAGCTTTTGTTTTTTTTAGATACTTTATTTTTATTTTTAATTATACTTTAAGTTCTGGGGCACATGCACAGATCATGCAGGTTTGTTAATAGGTATACACAACTGTTCTTGTGTCAGTTTGCTGAGAATGATGGTTTCCAGCTGCATCCATGTCCCAGCAAAGGACATGAACTCATCCTTTATTATGGCTGCATAGTATTCCACGGTGTAGGGAAGCAGCTTTTAGGTTGAGGGGTGCCTCCACGTGAAAAGGCTGCGAAGGGCATTCCAAGAAAAGACTAAGGCCAGCAGGAAGGAGACTCCAGTGTGCGCTGCAAACAGAAGGCCACCTGCCTGGCACGTGCTGAAAGGAATGTGCTGAAATATGATGCTAGGAAGGGAACAGAGGCTGGCAAAGGTGACAGTGGAGGGCTGGAAAGCAGCGAGCAGGGAAGGCCGCTGTGGAGCATGAAAGAAGCCTTCTGCGAGGCTCAGGAACGTGAGGCCAAGGCCCAGTGGGAGAGGGAGGGCAGGTGGCCGGAGCAGGTGCCTCTCGGTGGGGGGTGTGTGGCTGTGGTCAGCCTGACTGAAATGGGCTGGGAGGATTCGGGAAGGAGAGGAGGCAAAGAGGATAAATAGCGCTTTTGAAAACTTTGGCTCGAAAAGTAGAGATTAAACAACAGCTGCAGGTCTAATTTTGTTTTTATTAAGGGTGGCAAAAACTAAATTAGATTTACCTGCTGATGGAAAAAGCCCAGTAGAGAGGGAGAGAAGTGAAGACAGGAAAACAGAATAGGAAAGGGGGACAGCAACAGTGTAAGGAAACCACACGCAGGGTTCAGTCTGGAATGGTTTGTTTCTCCTCAATATTGTACCTGTTCGTTTGGAGAAATATCCGATTCTGTGCGATCTTAAAGAAACCCTCTTTGCCGTCCTCTTCTGACCTGCCATTTGGAGTTAAATTGTTTACTGTGCATTGTTCTGAAACTGCTCACAGCAACTTTATGAATGATCGCTTAGATTAACTTAGCATTCCCCTGCTATTAACAAATTGCTGGGCCATATCATTGCTTTTATAACCCCACACTTTTGATTTAATTGGTAAATTTTAAAAGTTAGACATTTATTCTTAGGCAGTGCCTTGTCTTAGGACTAAAAGAACTTATGCAGCAGAGTGACGCTTTTGATCTGCTGAGTACGGAGGGAGGAGAATGAAGCAGGAAGAAGGGAGCCTCAGGGAAGACGGCGGCTCAGCCCGATTTCCAGGTGAGCGGCACGGTCAGGAGCTGTGGGCTGTAAAGCTACGGGGTCCTCTAGCCTCTGGGACAGAGGTAGCAACAGGACACTTGGTGAGCCACAGAAAAGGCTGCGAAATAGTGTCCTAGAGCTCTGAGTGATAACTGAGAGCTTAGCAAAGAGATTTCCAGAGCTCTGAAAGTGCAGATGGCATGTGACCCTTGGCACGATCCACAGTCATCTTCTAGAAACAAGAGGGGGTCACAGACCTTTCTACCCTGTTAGCAGAATGGTGTTCATCTTTCAATCTGGGAGGAAAAAAAAAGAAGAAGACGTGGAGGAGGAGGAAGAAAGAGATAAAAAAGCAGAAGAAGAGGGAGGAGGAGAGGGGAGAGGAGAAAACAAATAATCCTTAGGGACAATATTATAAAACTTTATTGAGAAATATTAAGTAAGACACGAATATACGGAAAGATAAAATGTGTCTTGGAAAGACGCTGGAGAACATTCTGGAAGTAAAGGTTGAACTTAGATCCTGTGACCCAACAATTCTATTCCTGGGTATTTAGGCCAGAGAAACCCTGAGACTCCTATATGCAAAGAGACACCGTCACTGTCATCAGCACTGCTGTCCTGACAGCTAGCACTAAGTACCGACTGTATACCTCCATTCTAAACATGCTATATGAATTATCTCACTTATTAGGTTTCACCATGTAAAAATGCTAATGTGTGACCATTTTTGGACCCTGAAAATGACAACTGCATATGCTTCAAGCCAATACTCTCCTCAATAGTGCTATGTGGTAGTTACTATTTTTATCTCAATTTTAAAATGGGAAAGTGAGGCACAGGGGGTTAAATAACCTGCCAAGGCTGCTGAGCTCCTACGTGGCACCGCCACGCGTCAGATGCACGCAGTCTGCACGGGGGTCCCCTTCGAAACCGCTTGCTCTGCTGCCTCAATCTCATAGCTACAGACCTCAGGAGAGCAAAAGGAGGAAAACAAAATAAATGTCCATTAACAGAGGAATTGACTAATACCTTGATGTACATTCACACGTGAATGCGACAACTAGCAAAGTCAAGAAACTGGACTTACTCACATTAATCCACATTAGGTGAGAAAAGAGAGATTCCAGGAAAACATATACAGGTATGGATCGACTTACGACCTGTGCAACTTACGACCATTCGACTTTACGACCACAATCGCTAGCCACGACTGCTCCGCGTCTGGCAGCGCAAACGTTGCCCAGCTGGGCGTACGACAGTGCAGACCAGCTTCCGGCAGCACTACCATGTCCACGTGCACCATTTCAACTGTTATCCCAGACTCGGTACAGCAGTTTGTGTTCATCAAACCCCTCCCAATAAACTTCTTATACATTTCAAAGCAATGGACCCAAACATCGAACGATTTGCAAGGATTGAATGGATGGCACACGATGTGTTTCGTCCGTATTGTGGAATTTATGAAGAAAAAAAGAAACATACAATTCAGACAAAGCTCACCATGTTTATGAAAAATCCAACTCCGGTAACCCCAACTGCTGCCTCAGATGACGACATCAACGATCCGCAGCCAAGCACCAGCGGCCAATAAAATGTTTCGTACATGTTTATATATTTTGATATGTTTTGCAATTGGGAAATGTTTCCTATGGTATTTTTTACACTTGTATTTTGTATTTTTGTATGCACCTGTGTTTTGTAATTTTGTGTGATTTGCAAATATTAAACCAGTTGTACTGGTAATGCAGTGTTTTACTTAAACCTGACAAATGTAAAAATAAGAAAGAAAGTAGTGTAGAGATGATACAAATGGCATAAAATGAACAAAGAAAATTATGATATATAACAATAATGAAAGAAAATTATGATAAAATGACTTAAAGATTTTTATAACATCATTTCACAGTACTGTACATATAGCCTACTCAACTTACGACCAAATCGTGTTACGGCCGGTCTGTCAGAACCAATCGTGGTCGTAAGTCGAGCACTAGCTGTATTGTGGTCAGGAACATACAAAACAGTGCCACGTACTGTTTAGCGCCAAGGATGTGTGTGTGACACACATGAAAAGGTCCGTGAGAACGACAAACCCCAAAGGAAGATGCTGGGTAAAGGGGGTGCAGGAGGCAGCTGGGGAAGGGCCGGGAGGAATAGCAGCTGTTTTGGTGGTGGGTGATTTCTAGTGAAGTCACGGTTACATGGATAATTGTTATCTCCTTCTTAAGGCAATTCTGCAGCCAGGGAGAGGAAAAGGAAACATTCCCACAGCAAAGAACCTTCAGTGGGTGATGTGAGGAATAAAGACATTAACACGCACACTTGTGGGGTGGGGAAAGCATGAAAACTTTAACAGACGTAAACAGAAATGACCCCGTTTATGAAAATTAATTTATATTTGCATATTTTCAGAACAGAAACAGATACCAAGATCTTAACACTGGTTGCCTCAGCATGATGAGATTTTGAAATGATTTACGTTTTTTTCTTATGCCTTTATGCAGTCTTCCAATGTTTTACAGTGTAGTTACGTGTCGTCAGGAAAACGCACAGCACTCCAGACACATGGAAAGAGTGAAAGACAGCGGTGTGAAGGGAACCCAAGCGTGGACTAGATCTTGAAGGATGGAAATGCAGGTTTTTCTCCCTGTTAGGGATGACAAGTGGTTAGTATCTCCACCAAAATCATGCATCAGGTTCAAATTCCAGGTCTGGAGGGTCAGCCTAATAAATTATATGGCAAGACCCCTGGGAAAGGTTGAGCTGGGAAGCCATCTTCTTCCAGGATCTGCTTATGTCCTTGGCATGCATGGAAGTCATTGTGTTTAACTGGACAGTTTTTGACCAGGCAAGTTTGGGAGCTGGGATAAAGGAAGAATTCTCAGTTCTAAGCTGGGAATAGTCTTTAGCAGCTAAATAACATGGCAGATGGATTATGGGAGCATGCACGGGGCGGGGGTGGTTCAAAGTGGGGATGGAATTCAGGAGGATAGCGGGAGGTTCTCTCCCTTGTGGGAAGAGATCTGTTTCACGTGCGCCCCTTGGGCTTGCAGTGAGCCTTGTCTTGCCCCAGATCTGGCTGAAAAATGGCAGTGGTCTTTTTCACAAAAAACAGAGGTGCCCACAGAGGCAGAACATGCCATAGTCCAGCCGATGCATTGTGGGAGATCCTGGAGAGGGGCATTCTCCCCACCTCTGCCTGGACTCCAGAGATTCTTTGTCCTGACAGGGATGAGACTTCATTGGCATCCAGGGTCAGCATCTTGGCAGGGCCCATGACCTGCTCCAGAAAGGCAGATGGAGGCCATGTGCCCCAGATGGCTTCCCAGGAGCCAGCGCAGAGGCAGGTGGCGTGTAAGCCAGGCCCAGAGTCTCCCACTGACAGACTAGGTTGGGAGCTGTTGCTTCCAGAACTCCAAAAAATCACTGGAAGAGGCGGGGAAGCTAGTTTCTGATAACAGGGAAGGTTGGTCATTTGCTCACTACAAGTGAGTCTCATTTTGTGACACCATGGTAGAAAGTGAGAGTGTGTGTGGTCCTGATTTTGTTAAATGTTTATGTATTGTATTGTAAAAATATTAGCAGTGCTTTTTAGTGTTGTGGATGATGTTTTAAGAAGTTGGTAGACATTTCTACGTTGGGTTAGTGTTTACAGTTGTGGAGCGAGTGAGAGAGCAGTATAGTATGAAGAAGAAGGAGAGCAAGATTGAGGGAAAGGCACAGCCAGGAACACAGCAAAGGAACGCGGTGAGTGATAAAGAGCTTTGGGAGACACAGACACCGGGGGCATGGGGAAGAGGGACGGAGGCTTAGCAAAGCTCTTCAATCTGGTTTTATAGGTGTAAACAATTCTTAACAGTGAAAATACAGAGCTGAAACTTTAGATCCGAAAGGAGCCTTCACTTGCATAAATTCCAGAAAGCTCATTATACTGATTAGGAAACATGTCTAGAGACTTCCTAACGGAAAAGTATCAGAGGGAACAGATTTCAGTTGAATGTCATGTGTTAAGGCTTAATATATGTATTGTTAGTATTTTCACAATAGAGTTTTCAGCAAATTAGTAGCAAATGAATCATCCATAATTATCCACATTGGATTAAAGGAGAGTGTTTTCCTACTTAAAAGGTAGGCTGGGGTCAATTTCATGGCAGTGTTATTTATGCAGATGCATAAAGACATCTGGTGGTCTGAAATTTCCATTTTCATTTCCATCCCTTTTATGTTTTCACAAGTTTGTACAAGTCGAACAGGAATGTTGGTTTCCTGCTAAATCCATTAGAAACTGATGTAAGGGCGAGAAGAAAGGATGTAATAGAAAATGTAAGGTATTAGAATTTAAAAGAATGTGGAATAATAGACCAGACTATGGAAAACGTGGGTGAAAAGATGTATTCTCATCTTCAGAATGGAAAAGCTAAACCACAAAAAGTGAAATCATATATATATACACGTGCTGTCCTATTTAAGAATGTATGCCTCTGACGTGGATACGAAATGCTGTCTTATCATAGTTTTAATTTGCATTTCTCTGATTACTAGTAAGATTGGATATTTTTCATATCTCATGCATCAAGTATGCCGCTTATTTTGAGAAATTTCTATTTATAGCTTTTGCCAATTATCACGTCGTTTATCGTTTTTAAAATTCATTTGTAAGAGTTTCTATGCTCTTTCCGGTTCTGTGCTGGGCAAACACATTCTTCCTACTGGAGGTTTGTCCAATCACTTTTTAATAGTGTCTTGTGATGATCAGAAGCTCTGTATTTAAATGTAGTAGAATTATCCGCCTTTTTCATGGTTCGTTCTTTTACGTCTTTTAAAGAAGTCCTACCCTGAGGTAATTAAGATATTTCTGATATTGTCTTTTGAAAGATTGTAGTTTTGCCTTAAATCTTTAAGTCTGAACTCTACCTTAAAGCTATGCAGTTATGCACCCCTTAATGATGACAAGGATGCATTCTGAGAATCACAGCAGGGGTACGTTCTGAGAAGTGCATCATGAGGCAACTTAATCACTGTGCAAATATCGCAGAGTGCACTTACACAGACCTAGGTGGCATGGCCCACGACTCACCTGCGCTGTATGGTATAGCATATTGCTGGTAGGCTAGAAACCTGTACAGCAGGTTACTGAACTCAAGACTGTGAGCAGCTGTAACATAATCGTGTATATTTATGTATCAACTGTGTTCTGACAGCTGCCACATCACCAGGCCACAGGGATATTTTAGCCTGCTGATTACCTTATGGGACCACCGTTGTATATGCAGTCCACTGTCGATCAAAATATCATGTGGGAGCGTGTGACCAACCTGTCTAGGCTGCGAAGTAGGAATCAGTTTCCAGAATGTTGCATCCGTAAGCAAATGTACCAGTACCATTCATAAACAGCCCTTCCTGTCACCACAGAGCTTCAATCCCTGCTTTGCAGTTAATACATTTCCATCCGTGTGAGTTTATTTCTGGCATTTCTATTCTGTCTCTTTGGCCTGTTTGCCTATTTCTAGACAACTCTTGCTCTATCTTAGTTACTTCGGATTTGCCATGAGGTTTGATATCTCCAATGGCAAACCTCCATTGGAGATATCAAACCTTGGCCGTTCACTCTTCCATATAAATTTAAAGTCAGCTTGTCTAATTATATAGAAAAACTCCTAGGGGCTTTTTAGTGGAATTGCACTGAATCTGTAAATAAATCTGTGGACAATGGACATTTTTATGATATTGAATCCTTAAAGTCTGGCTGTAGTCTCTGATAGGAAATTCATTATTTTCTTAGGCCAATAAGCATGACATTTTTTAAAATTTAAAGGTAAGTTATATCGGAATCAGCACTTAATAAACCAGGACAGGGTTAATATTTATAAAAATCTGAAGTTCTTCTCTAATACTGGAGGCTAAGGGGTAATTCACAAAACTGAGATACTTTCATAAAGCATGTACTACACGAAACACTTTTTCTTCACAAAAATGTATTGAATTATGAGAGCAGTCAACCAGCTTTTGGTATTTTAAGGCACTTAATTCATCTGCTTTGATATTAAAATAAGGCAAAAGCTATTTCTACAGGTTACTAAGAAGTTGAATGTCTTTTGAGATTAGTTATAATTCTTGCGTGGATTTTTTTTCTTAAAAAACCTTTTTTTCCACCAACAAATCCATTTAGAGTGACAATCTCATCAAAATATTTTTATTTATGTATTTCTGATTTTATGTATTCTTCTCACAATAAAATTATCAAGCAACTGACCTAAAAGGGCTTGGAAACTACAGAGGACTTTTTTCTTGGAATGTAGGATTCCAAATTCATGTGTAGAACCAGTCCGAAGTTCTTCTTATTGCTCATATGGTGGTATAAATGGAGCTTCCACTTCCCTGCCCATGGATAGAGAGACACCCTTGTGGCTGGGGTGAGGTTGCCCAGCCACAGCATCTGCTGACTGGGCTTCTCCATTTGGTAGTGGGGAGACACGTGTGCAGGGATGTGAGCAGCTTGGCCACGTGGGCTGCGTGGGAGCTGGTGCTGCTCACGCGAATGCAGGAGACGAAGCAAATCGCACCTTTTCTCACACGCTGAGCAAAAGCCCTAGCTCTCTTACAGTGCTGCAGGGCAGGAAATAAAAGTCAATCCACAGCCCACGTACTTAAGAGTTGAAGGAGAAAAGGTTCAGGAAGGGTTTCAGCTTATTTTGAAGGAAAGGTACCTGTACCTCTTAGTGAAATGGAGCATCATAAAAGGCTCTGACCCTCAGTAAGGAGGAGAAAGGAAGTGAAAAGGGTGAAACAGGACAGGTGTGTTTTCCCCAAAATCACCTGCTCAGGAACCCACATCTTAGACCAGGCTAACCCTTCATTCCTTGTGCCCACCTGAAACTGATGGTCAGGTTCACACTAGGGGCCTGACGGTACTTGCTTGTAATTAGTGTCCTTTCTTCTCGTGGCTACTTGTGTGGCAGTTTGCTGTGTGTCTGTCTTCTCTGGTAAACTGACTGTTTTCTGAGGGTGCGATTCTTGCTGCATACCTCCTTGTTTTCTCCTGCACACGAAGCCCGGCTGGACCTGGTGAGGACTCACGATTGGAAGTCACACTGGTCTCAAGGGCTTTCCTGCACAGATGGCTCCATGCAAGTCTGGAATCTCCTGTGACCTAATGCATCCTGAGAGAGGTGAGGTTAAAGCAAACAAAGATGTGGTTCAAAATCACAACATGATTCCCCAAAACAGGGTAGTTTTGAGCACCCAGCCCTCAGATTTATCCTCTCACTTCATGTTCATGAAACTTACAGAGAGATTCTACAGACAAAAACAAATAGCAATAAAACAAAGCAGACAAAATTGAGATTTATTCACACACAAAAATATCTCTGTGGTGGAGGGAGTGTGAGACATTTTTGCCTGTCACAGCGAACACCAAGAGGCTTCAATATATTTAGGGCCTCAAAGGACACAACACAGTTTCACCCAGTGCATTTAGGACACTGTTGCCTTGCTGAGTGGGTTAAGCCAGCCATCAGGGGTACCGCCATGGCCTGAGTCGGTAGTTTAAGCGTGTTGGGGGACCCCTGTGCTTGGCTTGAGTGTCACACTCATCATCGCTTTGAGACGCCAGCTGAACTCATGACACGCTTTGTGTTCTCTTGCACAGAAATTGCCTTGGCCATCAGGAGAAGCATCTGTTTACTCATGAGCTCCGCTGAAACACTGTACTTAGAAGTGTGGGAAATTTTGAAGGGGACGGAGACCTCAGGTTTAGAGGCCCCACAATGATAAAAGGAGATAAGGAGAACTCCTTTACCTGTGACTAGTAGATGCACAAAACAATTTGTTGACTGACAGCCAATCTTCACAATTGTTTCTATGGGAACCAGTTCAAAATCATTGAAATCCATGGAGACGTAGAAGAAATTGAGAGAATATTACTTTTCACAGCATTATTTTTCTATCTCTTTGATTGTCCAAATCTGTTTTGGACTTGGATTGGCAGAATTGGATTCATGGAGACGTGTTTTCCTCCTGGCTCCATGACTGCGATTTGTCCACGCATAAGAGCCTTGGGTTGTACCTACGTACGGGTCCACCAAGCAGGCCTGTACTCACCCTCCGCTTGGATGATCACACTGGTTATCTGCTGCCTTGCATTTTAGAAAAAACGAGGGGAAAAACTCCAGCTGTTCAAGCATTCTCCAATCCACAGCCCTTTGTCTAATTTTTTTTTTAATGACAATCAGCAGATTGTGTTCCTGACGCCCAAGCTGCTGTATCACTTACTCTAATTAAGGGCTTAGGCCTTTCCTGTGCTATCCTTCAACAACTCAGATTATAAAACAACCAGCCCAGGAGATTCATAATGCATATTTAAACATGCTTTTTAATAGGACTTTGCATGTTCCCCTCTCTGGACACTGTAAAATTCAATCAGACAGAGCCAGGTGTAAACTTTATATTCAGGACATTGCTTCCCTCAATCTATTTCGGGACCTCACCTCATTTGCCTGTTCTTCTTATTTCCTTCATTGAACAGAAAGAGTAGCCAACTTCTTTGTAGCCCAGAAAATATCAGTGACACTTTTTGAAGGTTAAATGATAGTCATAGAGAATGACAAATTATAGGCAGGTGTATATGATGTGACAAAGCAGACTATTTTGAAGCATTTGGCTTTAACAGCCTATAAATTGCTAAAGCAGAAAATATAATTTGGGGCTTGGAAGGAAAAAAACTACATGTGAATCTGCTATTGTTTCTTAGGAACAGATTTTAAATCAAAGACACAAAAACAACATATGGCAGCATGATCAGCATTTTAGAAAAATGCACTTTTTCAAAGACTAAAGTTTCTATATGTATTTTTAAAAGATAATGAAGTAGCTCTTAGACCCATTAAGAAACCTTTTTCAGATGCTCTGTAACTTCAGAAATGCTTTACAACATCAAAATTCTCTGCAGAAGTTTGGTATTTGAAAACTGCAGATTGGAAAGGCATAGCAAACATCTCGATGGTCAAATTGACGAAAAATAAAATTTCTGGGGTAACATTATAGCAGAAATCCAGCAGTGAGTGTTTTTAATCCTTGTCCTCTTTAAACACGCCTCCTTCTAAAATATGAAAGATACATTTTGATTGAAGAAATTATTTTGTAAGGCAGGTGTTTATCTTTTCCACAAGGCAGATATTGTGAAAATGAACCAGAAAAATATTCACGAGCCCAGTCTTGCACTGAGCTAAACCTGTCATTTGGGCTCAGAAATCAGGAGCTGCTCAACGTTACAATCTCGTTGTTATCATTGTTTGTTTTCTCCTCATTTACTGCATAGCTCTAAAAAAAGGCTGAAATACTTTGAGTCCAGAAACTTTTCCCTGCTCTTTTTTATTTTATTTTTTTATTCTACTTTAAGTTCTGGGGCACATGTGCAGAACGTGCAGGTTTGCTACATAGGTATACACGTGCCGCGGTGGTGGTTTGCTGCATCCATCGCCCCGTCATCTACATTAGGTGTTTCTCCTAATGCTATCCCTCCCATATCCCCTGAGCCCCTGCTATTCCCGCCCCAGTCCCCCACCCCTGAGAGGCCCTGGTGTGTGATGCTCCCCTCCCTGTGTCCATGTGTTCCATTGTTCAACACTCACTTATGAGTGAGAACATGTTGTGTTTGGTTTTCTGTTCTTGTGTCTGTTTGCTGAGAATGATGGTTTCCAGGTTCATCCATGTCCCTGCAAAGGACATGAACTCATCCTTTTTTACGGCTACATAGTACTCTATGGTGTGTATGTGCCACATTTTCTTTATCTAGTCTATCATTGATGGGCATTTGGGTTGGTTCCAAGTCTTTGCTATTGTGAACAGTGCTGCAATAAACATACGTGTGCACGTGTCCTTATAGTAGAACGATTCATAATCCTTTGGGTATATACCCAGTAATGGCATTGCTGGGTCAAATGGAATTTCTATTTCTAGGTCCTTGAGGAATTGCCACACTGTCTTCCACAATGGTTGAAGTAATTTACACTCCCACCAATGGTATAAAGCATTCCTGTTTCTCCACATCCTCTCCAGCGTCTGTTTTCTCCTGATTTTTTAATGATCACCATTCTAACTGGTAT
The DNA here is from genome assembly GCF_009761245.1 of Sapajus apella. Taxonomy (NCBI): domain Eukaryota; kingdom Metazoa; phylum Chordata; class Mammalia; order Primates; family Cebidae; genus Sapajus; species Sapajus apella. The sequence continues at coordinate 20,640,008 of NW_022436979.1, read as the reverse complement.
CTCAATGTGGTTTTGATTTGCATTTCTCTAATGACCAGTAATGATGAGCATTTTTTCATATGTTTGTTGGCTGCATAAATGTCTTCTTTTGAAAAGTGTCTGTTCATATGCTTTGCCCACTTTTTGATGGGGTTGTTTTTTTCTTGTAAATTTAAGTTCTCCATAGATTCTGGGTATTAGTTCTTTGTCTGATGGGTAGTTTGCAATTATTTTTCCCATTCTGTTGGTTGCCGGTGCACTCTATTGATGATAGTTTCTTTTGCTGTGCAGAAGGTCTTAAGTTTAATTAGATCCCTCTTGTCTATTTTGGAGTTCATGTCCTTTGCAGGGACATGGATGAAACTGGAAACCATCATTCTCAGCAAACTGACAGAAGAACAGAAAACCAAACACCACATGTTCTCACTCATAAGTGGGTGTTGAACAATGAGAACACATGGACACAGGGAGGGGAACATCACACACTGGAGCCTGGTGGGTGGAGGACTAGGGGAGGAATAGCAGAGGGTGTGGAGATTGGGGAGGGACAGCATTAGGGGAAATACCTAATGTAGATGATGGGGCGATGGATGCAGCAAACCACCACCATGGCCCGTGTATACATGTGTAACGAACCCGCACGATCTGCGCATGTGCCCCAGAACTTAAAGTGTAATAAATAAATAATTTTAAAAAACCTAGCAGATCTCACAAGAACTCACAATCGTGATGGCAGCTCTAAGCGGATGGTGTTAAGCCATGAGGAGCTGCCCCCACCATCCAGTCACCCCCAGCAGACCCACCTCCAACACTGGGGATCACAAGTGAACATGAGATTCGGGTGGGATCACAGACCCGAACCATGTCAATATCTATCCAGGCTTTGCCCCGGAATCCATAGTATCCTGCTCCGTTCTTCCACATACGATTCGTCTCCATTTCTGTCTGTTTCAATCCTGCCTTGAGGCCTGAGTCAGAGATTCCCACTGGCTTCGCCGCAGTTTGGATTACCATCACAGCTGCCTAACTGCGAGTTGCTCCTCTTTTCTGATTTATCTTCCACACTACTGACAGGCTATTCTTCCTGAAAAAGAGGCATCCTTTCCAAGCCTGCTTTGAAGCCTTTGTTGGCTTTCCATTGCCGGTAAGTAGTGATCAGGCTGCCCACCGGGGCATGCCCACGGGAAATGCAGTCCACATGCTCAGTTGCAGCCCTTGCCCGCTCTTCGCTAAATTGAAAATCTGGCCACGCCAACCCCTGCTGGTTCCTAAGACCCAGTTCTCTCCTCCTCTCTGTCCTCCTCTTCCCCATTCCACTGCACCCTCTTCTACGCCACGTAAATGTCTGTATGCACTCAAGGCCCGACCAGGTGTTACCGTTTCTCTTGAGCCTGTTTCCAATTCTTTTAAAGGTGCATTTTGTGATATTTCCCACTGTTGGATCACACTTTTCCTGTATGTCTATTCCAGCAGCTGTAGTACGGGTCCTACATGGTGAGTGACTGATTATCTTACTGTCAATTGCCATTCCTTTGACGGTGATGGCCTAGTTTATTTTCTCTGTGTTGATAAAAATGTAACAAGTCATAGTACACTATTAGTACTTAAGATGTATTTGTTTGGCTGGGCGTGGTGGCTCACGCCTGTAATTCCAGCACTTTGGGAGACTGAGGTGGGCAGATCACGAGGTCAAGAGATCGAGATCATCCTGGCCAACATGGTGAAACCCCATCTTTACTAAAAATACAAAAGTTATCTGGGCTAATGGCAAGTGCCTGCGGTTCCAGCTATTTGGGAGGCTGAGGCAGGGAAATTGCTTGAACCTGGGAGATGGAGGTTGCAGTGAACCGAGATCCCCCTACTGCACTCCAGCCTGGCAACAGAAAAAAAAAAAAGATGTATTTGTTTATGAAGGTAAAGATATTTTTCATAAATTCCACCCGTGAGAACTCTCTGTGCTTATTTTCTACTTTCCACTGGAAAACATGTATGTACTTTAATTTTTATTTTACATAAATTCTGCTTCTCTTTAGTTTTTTACTCTTTGTGTTTCTCAGACTTAAGCATTTGCAGAGTCCCAAGATAACCCTAAGCATTCTTCTGATTCCAGTTGGGGATATATAACATAAATTAATTTTGATATTCATGGTGATCACTTGGAGCTACAGTGATAAAATACAATAATAATATTGCAGATAGTGCAATTACATTTACTGAGAGTTCACGTGCCAGATAATGTTCTGTTTATCTGACATGTATTAAATCATTTAGACTGCAAAATAACCCTAAGAATTAGGTGCTATTTCTCTTTTTTCTTTTTTTTCTTTCTTGTTTTTTTTTTTTTTTTTTTTTTTTTTTTTTTTTT
>NW_022436979.1:20611668-20637564 GCF_009761245.1 Sapajus apella | reverse complement strand
TTTTTTTTTTTTTTTTTTTTTTTTTTTGAGACCGAGTCTTGCTCTGTGGTCCAGGCTGGAGTACAATGGCACGATCTTGGCTCACGGCAGCCTCCGCTTCCCGGGTTCAAGTGATGCTCCTGTCTCAGCCTCCCGAGTAACTGGGGCTACAGGCGTGCACCACCATGCCTGGCTCATTTTTGTATTTTTAGTAAAGACATGGTTTCACCGTTATTGGCCAGGCTGCTCTCGAACTCCTGACCTCTGGTAGACTGCCCACTTTGGCCTCCCAAAGTGCTGGGATTACAGACGGACGTGGAGAAACTGCCAAGTGTCACATCTATTGATCTCACCATTATGTTCATCCAATCTTCTTTCCAATAAAGGCTTTGGTCTTTATTGGACTGACAGCAAGGACAGCTTGACGCAGAAAAAAACACACCTTTATGGTCAGAAGTAAATTTGGAACATACGCCCTACTAGATGTAAGTATTTTTAGTCAATTTTACCAAAATAAGCACTTATTCAATGAACATATATTAAGCTTAAACTTAAAGACACTGGGCTAGAGTCCACGAATAGGCAGATGTCATGTAACCAATAACTGCGAAATATACGTGAGAACATCTTCTGTGTGGAAAGCAATCTGTCTCTAATGAGCAGGACTCGATTTAGAAGACCTTCAGAGGAACCACGTAACCCTCCAGACTTCTAGTTTATTCTTTCTAGCCCCATAGAAGAATTGACCAAGGTAATACCACTTTCACTTCAAAATAGGTCCATTCTAGTCTTTGTGCCTGAAAACCAAGACTCTATTTATTGCCCTCTTCTTCCTAGGACTGACCAGAGGAGACTGCATTGTGTCTAAATAGGACAGTCATTTGTCCACTCAGAAAATTTTGTTGAGCACCTACTATCTGCCAGACACTGCCAGGTGCTGGTTAGACAGTGGTGAATGAGACAAAAATGTTCTAATTCCCATTCTCTTAGAGTTTACTGCCTAGTGTGTGCTTTGGTGGGCTGCAGCTAAGTGGAAAACATCTGCTATCAATCACCAAAGCCATTTATTCAAATTTCCAGCAGTAAGGTGGCACATCTCTAGTGATTGATCGTGCCGGATTCTCCCTCGCTGTGCATGTTCCTGCAAAGTCTCGTTAGGACCTATACACTAAAAATATCTGACGGAGCTACATTTTGGAAAAGGAAAGTATGAATTGAGGAATTGATTTTCAGCCGCCGTGTGGCTCAGGAAGTCAGGAGTGCCCCGCGGAGCTTTATGCCTTGGGCCCCCTCATTTGAAAGCAGCAGAGGTTGGAGCAGCTCTTAGTTATTAACACCTAATGGCCGCTTTGTGCCTTCTCAAGTGCATTGGACTCCTCCTCCCAGGTCCCAGGGAGTGGAAAGATACTTATTTGAATTTAATTAACTCGGAGGAGATTGGGCCCAAAGGATGATGATTGCATATACCAGGGACTGAATGTTCCTACCTCTCCCCTCAAACTTTATGATGGATTTGTTGGACTAGTAATTGCCAGGAGTATGTGAAAAAGAAGCCTCCCCCAGAAGGAAAGCCAATGGCAGAAAGTATCTGTCACCACGGCTCCCCCTGTGCCTCAGTTATGTCCCCACCTCTGCCCGTACGTGCCTTGGCTGCAATACTCCTTTTGCAGAAAAGCACTTCATGACCCAGGTAAAATCTCCATCAAAAACACAGAGAAGAGAAGAGCAGCAAAGGAAGCTTCCAGTCACTGCTTTGCCCTTTGAGATAGACTGTCAGTCTGTCTTTCGTTCCTAACTATGTGCATAGAGGTTGTTACTGTGTTAACTTAAACGAGCTTTCACCTTGCTGACGGTCTTCTATAACCTTTTGTATGCCACCCAAATTCCTGTGAGACTGTAGACATGCTACGTGCAGGAAACGTGATTTTGTAGATGAAATCATGTGCAGAGCCACTCGTGTATGTGCTCGTTCATTCTCACATATGTGCGGAGGGTCTGCTGTGTGTCCAGCACTGTTAGGCCCTGCAGGGGCCAGTCTGGGGAAGACAGGTGTAACTGTGGCGTCACGCAGCATACAAGCGTTTTGCTTCTCACTTGCTTAACCAGTGCAGGGTGTGTGCTAGGCACTATATGAGGGATCACAGAAGATTCCAAAATAAATAAGCAGCATTTTTTTTTGAAACTGAGTCTTGCTCTGTTACCGAGGCTGGAGGGCAGCGGCGGGATATCGGCTCACTGCAACCTCCGCCTCCCAGGTTCAAGTGATTCTCCTGCTTCAGCCTCCCGAGTCGCTGGGACTACAGGTGTGTGCCACCATGCCCAGCTAATTTTTGTATTCTTAGTAGATACAGGGTTTCACTATGTTGGTCAGGATGGTCTCAATCTCTTGACCTCGTGATCCAAAAGTGATCGTGCCTGGGTCCCAAAGTGCTGGGATTACAGGCCTGAGCCACCGTGCCCGGCCAATAGGAAATATTTCTAAGGAAAGAGTGTAGGGAATCTGAACTAGGCTAATGGCAGTGGGGCCGTAAGAGAGAGGCAAAGCCTTCAAAGACCATTTGGAAGTAGAATCAATAGCGTATGGTTTGAAGGAGGAGAACCAGGTGGAGGACAGCTTTAGGGAGGGGAAGCAGAAGTAACAGGAGGGCAGGAGGGAGAGGGCAGCCCTTCCCTGCGCTTGAGACACTTGGAATTGAAGCTGACTACCGTCCATGTACTTTTAAGGTCAAATGAGAGACTACGAGCCTTTCTAATGTCAAGAAAGAACAGAACTATAGCCATCCCCACTAGATACACGTGCCAGACACTGTTAATTACTCCTTCTAGTTCTTCCCAAAGGACTTTTGGTGGTTTAAAAAGCAACACGGAAAGAATAAGGTAGAAATGAGGACACAAGGGCTATGGTGAACACATTCTGCTTGTAAAATCTCTCTCGAGGCCGGGTGCAGTGGCTCACGCCTGTAATCCCAGCACTTTGGGAGGCTGAGGTGGGTGGACCACCTGAGGTCAGGAGTTGAGACCAGCCTGGCAAACATGGCAAAACCCTGTTTCTGCTAAAAATAACAAAAATTAGCTGGGTGTGGTGGTGCACTCCTGCAATCCCAGCTACTTGAGAGGCTGAGTCAGGAGAATCCCTTGAACCTGGGAGGTGGAGGTTGCAGTGAGCCCAGATCACACCACTGCACTCCAGCCTGGAAGACAGAGCAAGACTCCATCTCAAAACAAAACAAAACAAAACCAAACAAAACTACTCCCCCATATAAAAGCCAGTAGTTCCTGCTGCTTGGATTTCTACAGATTTCTATTTCTAGATCTGATTCTATATAAAGTCCGATGTTTGATTTTTCTACATTTCTGTGAGCTAATTTAAAACTTTTCAAAACAATTTTTTTTCCCTTAAACTTGCCAGAATGGATTTTCTTTGTTTTCAACCAAAGAACTCTCACTTTATTTTAAAAGGCTCCTGGAAGTGAGGGATTGCAAATCGCAGACCCTCAGTCGTGTCACCAGCTGAGCTGAGGTGACAGGAGGTACCATGAGAACCCTCTCCCTGGCTGGACAGTTAGGAATCCCTGTGACAAACCCAGCAAAGTGAATGGCTTACTTCCATGTTTTTTGCCTCGGGAATTGGTTCACTGTATTAGTGTGTTTTCATGTTGCTGATAAAGACATATCTGAGACTGGGCAATTTATAAAAGAAAGAGGTTTAATGGGCTTACAGTTCCACATGGCTAGGGAAGCCTCATAACTGTGGAACTGTGGCAGAAGGCAAGGAGGAGCAATTCCCGTCTTACACGGATGGCAGCAGGCAGAGAGAGAGCTTGTGAAGGAAGGTCCCCATTTTTAAAGCTATCAGGTCTCATGAAACTTACTATCAGATCAGCACGGAAAGACCGCCCCCCATGATTCAGCCACCTCCCACTGGGTTCCTCCCACCACACATGGGAATTGTGGGAGTTACAATGTGGGGACACAGTCAACCCATATCATTCCATGTCTTACCCCTCCCAAATCTCATGTTCTTACATTTCAAAACCAATCATGCCTCCCCAACAGTGCCCCAAAGTCTTAACTCATTTCAGCATTAACTCAAAAATCCACAGTCTAAAGTGTCATCTGAGATAAGGCAAGTGTCTTCCACCTATGAGATTGTAAAATCAAAAGCAAGTTAGTTACTTCCCAGACACAATGGGGGTACAGGCCTTGGGTAAATAACAGCCATTTCAAATGGGAGAAATTGGCCGAAACAAAGAGGCCACAGGCTGTATTCAAGTCTGAAATCCAGCAAGGCAGTCAAATCTGAAAGGTCCAAAATGATCTCCTTTGACTCCACGTCTCCCATCCAGGTCATGCTGCTGCAAGAGGTGGGTTCCATGGTCTTGGGCAGCTCCGCCCCTATGGCTCTGCAGGGCACAGCCTCCCTCCCGGCTGCCTTCACGGGCTGGCATTGAGGGTTGGTGGCTTTTACGGGTGCACAGTGCAAGCTGCCAGTGGATCTACCATTCTGGGGTCTAGAGGACGGTGGCTGTCTTCTCACGCTACACTAGGCAGTGCCCCAGGAGGGACTCTGTGTGAGAAGTCAGGAAAGACGGGCTGGCTAACCACGGAGCTCACTGCCGGAGGCCTGCAAGTCCAGCTTGCTGTGAACCCTTAACCATACAATTCTGCTGTTGCCTTTGCCTCCTTTTCAAAAAAGAGAGGAGAATTTTACCTTGTTTTGTTTTATAATTAGTCTTTTTTATTTCCACTACTGCATATTATGTGTATTGGGCAGTGATTAAATATGTTATTTGAATATATTTAAATACTTCATTCAACCATAGGTATCTCCATCAGTAGAAGCTACTCTGTACTTGACCATCAGTTCCCATCATTGAAAGACAACCTAAATCTGAGGCAGTGATTGGACAGTCATTGGACAGACTTATAATTTTCTTATTTGCGGAGGAAGTGAGTGGATTTTAGATTATAATTAATGTGTAAATTAAATGTGGTTGGGGCATTTTTGAAATCATTATATTGGCAAAGGAGAATTGTTTGCGTGTTGGAATGAGATGAGTGGACTATTGTGAACAACTGTTGTTTCTGCCTATTTTATCAGTCAGTTTAAGCTAAGAATTGCTTTAACAACAAGCAAGTCCTGGACGCAGTGGCTTACAGCAGTATCCTACCCACAATATGTGTCCATGTGTGTTGGACCCAGGTGGAAGAAGTTGCCCTTACCTGGGAGATTGCAATGGGTTGAGGGAGCACAGAGAAGCACATTTGGGTTCTTCAGACTTCCTCTAGAAGCGATGCTCACTTCTGCTCACATACCATCTGTCAGAGCAGCTCATAGGTGAATGCTGACAGCCGTGGGCTGGGGATGGATAAGTCCTGCAGGAAATGGCACCCTGGGAAGAACTCTGGACACTCTTCCTTTTTCTGTGAATAACTACCTACTTTTCTTTGTGAGAATGATGCCTTGCCAACTCTAAGCCAATATACACCTGACACAGCTGACCCAGGTCCAGGGGGCGTGAGAGCCAGGGTTAGCTAACCTGAGCTTTCCATTTCTCTGGCCAAAGCAAGTCTAATAAAATCCGATTCCTGGAAGAGGAAATCTGTTATCTGCTGGAGTTGCTAAGAAGATGGCCTGTAATCCTGGAGCTACAAGGAGGAATCTAGGTGAAGAAAGAGGCGGCTAAAAGTGAATTCATCATAGAAGCAAACGTGACTGAGAGGCTGAGCAGGTGAGCTGAAGCCTGAAGGCTGACGTCACCCCTGCAGTCCCTGTACCCGCCTATGCCAGCAGGAGACGGTCTAAACCTGCAATTCCTAACTATCTAAGTCACCATTTCTTCTTTCTTAAGCTAGTGAATATAGGTTTCTATTACTTGCAACTAAAGAGTTCTCACTTATAAAAGAAGGAAAGTTATTATCAATGTTTAAACTTAAACTATGCCCTATGCAGATGGTTCTGTACACTTTGCTTTAGGCGGGCCACTCCTTTGGTTACAAGCTTCATAGACAGCAACTCAAAGAGAAACACTGAATTAGTATACTATACTATTGCTATGTTGTATCTGCACTATGAGAAATTGCCTAATATATGTCAAATATGATAAAAAAGTTGGTGATTTCATATGGTCCAACTCAATGCAATCCACAATATTGCATAATAAAAACAAACCATTTGTTCAGCAATTAAAGCTTTTCTGAGAGTAAATTTCTACTGTGGGACAGCTATAAAGCCAGGTACAAAGTGTAGCACAGGCCAACAACATCAGCATCACTGAGAATTTGCTATAAATGCAGACTCTCAGGCCCCATCCAGACCAACTAAATCAGAATGCACATTTTAACAAGATCCCTAGGTGATTCTTTTTCCACATTAATATTTAAGAGGTACCCACAGGCCAGGCATGGTAGCTCATGCCTGTAATCCCAACACTTTGGGGGACCAAAATGGGTGGATCACACAAGGTCATGAGTTCAAGATCAGGCTGATTCACATGGTAAAACCCTGTCTCCACTAAAAATACAAAAATAAGCCAGGTATAGTGGCAGACGCCTGTAATACCAGCTACTCGGGAGGCTGAGGCAGGAAAATTGCTTGAACGTGGGAGCTGGAGTTTGCAGTGGGCTGAGAATGCGGCATTGAACTCCAGCCTGGGAGACATAGTGAGACTCCGTCTCAAAAAAAAAAAAAAAGGGTACCCACAAAGAAGACTATGTGATATGGCAAATATCATCAAGAACACCCCTATAAAAATGCATTAAACCAAATCTAGGATTGCATAACAGTTCTCATGCTAACTTAATGGCATAATGTCAAGTCATTCTAACAGGGGTGAAAAATTCCTAAGGTAAATCTTTGGAAGCAGTTGAGATTATATGCTCCAGCAATAGAATACTATTGCTGTTTTCCCGAAGACCAAAGCAACTGATAAAATCAGGCAACTAGCAACCCCCGTTCTCCCCGATACATTATGCAATAAGGAAATCCAAAAAACTTCATTTGGTAAAATGTGGGTCCCCTGATGGCATGGCCCACTCTCTCTCCTGCCCAACGTGGGCAGCAGTGGAGTCCACCTGGTCATGGCAGTCCACTTGCATTTAAGTACTTATGCACACTCCGGCTCCCGTGCTGTGACTCCCAGGCCAGCGGTGGAAGTGCTGGTTGTCAGTTCCAGTTCACCATCTGACAACCCAACCTGGAGAGCGTGGGTCTGCGGAAGCCTGGGACATGGGGACTGACTCAGCCTTCATGCTTCCCTGCCCAGGCTGCCCCCATTTCACCACCTAGTGTTTGCCTTCCCTCCTGCTTCGTTTCTCCTCTGCCACCCAAAATAAGAATTTTTACCTGTCAGGTTGAAGAATAGAGTCTGGGCGTAAGACACAGCCAGGCTCCCAGTATATTCAAACTCATGTTTCAGTGGCTTATAGTCTGTTCTTATTCCAATGTGGGAAAGACTATTTCACTGAGGAGAAAATGAGTGAGAGGGGGCGGTACATTTTTTTATTTTTTTAATGCTGAGTTCCCAATGCTTGGGTGCACAGTCGTCAGTGACGTGTCAGTGTAACCGATTGCACACTGCCAGCATTCTGCCTCCCCATTAATCAGAGGTGGATTACGTGGTTAATCCGTGGAGGAGGGTGTTTGTGAGCAAAGCTGACCTGACTTCACATGGAGTTCTCGGGAACCAGCCACCAAATAGAGGTATAAAGTATCTGGTGAAAATCATTATAAAAATAATTAGATTTTTAAAATCTCCCTGCTTCAGCTTCTCAGATGAATTTGCAGCTGGGGAGATGTTTAAACACGGAATTCAGCTACTGATTAGTGAAGGTAACATTTGGGTATATTTTATCCAGCATAAGAAAACATTCTGGGTTCTTTAATTTGAAACCAGCAAAAAAAAAAAAAAAATATATATATATATATATATTTCTTTTTATTTTCCTGTGGCTGCTGCTTCTCTTTTGTTAGAGAATTAACTTCAATAGCTCCATCATTGGAAGAGAAGATGGCACTAGGAAGCCTTATTTTTCTGCATCAGAACGTATTTCTCTCTATTACTGGTGTGAAGTAACAGAATGAAACTTGATGGTGCTGCTCCGTTTTCCTTACCATCAACATGAATAAGTATTCTGTGCATTTGCTTAGACTTCTCCATCGACACAACTCACAACCAGAAGGACCAAAGGTCAGGAGCTAGACAAGCGTCTGTGTAGCCAACGTGTTTCCTCTCCTATTGCCTCTGCATTCCTGGGTGCTAAGCCAGAATGAAAGCACCCAGAGCAAAAGCAGATGAGCAGGGAGCTCACGATGGACAAGGTTTGGAGTGATGCTGAGCCAACATCCTTAAAACTCATAACAAACTGCTTGGTCTTTGCTTAAATATTGAGCAAGGTTTTTTCGGTATGATTAGTTGTAGCCAACATTTCTTCCAAACAACTGTAAATTCCAGAATGCAGGGGTGTGTCTAAGACACCTTCATGCATGTTCTTAACTAAATTAATACAGCCATTTTGATAAAGTCATTTGAAGAATCAGGGTACCATGGCAGTAAAAGAAGAAAAAGCAGCATCGAAAGAGAAATATGTGGGAAACACCTTAGAATTCACTGAAATATAAATACGGTGAGCTTAGAAATCAAATATGCACCAACTTTACGCTTAGCCTTTCTTCTTTTTTCCTTTCTTTGAGCTTTGTCCTTTCTTCCTTCTTTCTTCTAGATAATGCTGATAAAGTAGTCTAGAAAATAACTTATAAACTACAAATATTAATGTTCTGGTACATATCCTAGTATTTAAAGTAGTAATTATTTTGATGGGACTAACGTGAAAAGAAATAAACATACATTATTAAGTATTCAGAAAAATGCATATGTTCATTTTCTATTAAAAATGCTATCTTTTTTTAAAAAAAATAAAAGATGCCCTGTTGGTCTTTATTTTGCCGAGTGCTTACTGTGGCCCACACCTCCGTTACTCGTGTGTTTTTCTTTGCCCTTGTTAAGTTTTGCACCATCCTTTAGGCATGTTAAAAGTAAAATGGAGGCTGGGTGTGGTGGCTCATGCCTGTAATCCCAGCACTCTGGGAGGCCAAGGCTGGTGGATCACCTTAGGTCAGGTGTTTGACCAGCCTGGCCAACATGGTAAAACCGTCTCTACCAAAACTACAAAAAAAAATTAGCTGGGGGTGGTGGCAGGTGCATGTAACCCCAGCTACTCAGGAGGCTGAGGCAGGAGAATCGTTTGAACTCAGGAGTTGGAGGCTGCAGTGAGCCGAGATCGCGCCACAGCACTCCAGCCTGGGAGGGAGAGCCAGACTCCATCTCAAAAAAGAAAAATGTAAAACAGCACACAATAACATTTGAAGAATTTATCTGAGCAAACAGCAATTCATGAATCAGGAAGCTCCAAACCACAACTGGGTCAGGAACCCCACAAAAGGAAAGGAAGGATGAGCATGGAATAAAGGAAAAAAATTAATGGGTTGCAGTTACACAGTTTTCCTTCTGTGGTCTATTTTATTGGAAAGTCCCTACTTCTAATTATAAGTTAGTTGGCTGCTTCAGATTGGTTGGGCTTCAATTCTGTTTTTCTTTAATATAGGCATTTACAAGAAATAGCTCAAATTAAGTTTCACTTCTGTTTGCCAATCGAGCAAGGTTAGGGTCACTGATGAGGGCTCACTGGCTGTGTCTGGTAGTTTCATGTTAATTTGCCTTCACAGGCATGACTTTTCTTTTGAGGGAAGAGGCTCTTGGAGGAAAGGTTCCACTGAAGGTGTAGCCAGGACATGCTGTGTGATTTTCCAGACGAGAAAGTGAGGGAGGGGCCTCAGTGCAACAGATTAAGGAAACAGAAACAATGACATTCTAAACGGAAAAGCAGAGATTTGAACAGAGCCTTCGGTGATGCCAAAACCTTGTGTCTCCACCAAGAACCTCTTCATTTCATTTCTTTTTTCTTTTCTTTTCTTTCTTTTTTTCCTTCCTTCCTTCTTTATCTCTCTCTCTCTCTCTTTTTGACGGAGTCTTGCTTTGTCTCCAGGCTGGAGTGCAGTGGCGCAATCTCCCCTCACTGCAACCTCTGCCTCCTGGGTTCAAGTGATCCTCCTGCCTCAGCCTCCCGAGAAGCTGGGACCACAGACGCGCACCACCACGCCCAGCTAATTTTTGTACTTTTAGTAGAGACGAAGTTTCACCATGTTGGCCAGGTCGGTCTCCATCTCTTGACCTCGTGATCCCGCCCACCTCAGCTTCCCAAAGTGTTGGGATTACAGGCGTGAGCCACAGTGCCCTGCCAAACCTCTTCATTTCTTGAAAGCTAAGTGTTGTGCATATTCGCCTTTACTTATTCAATGCTAACATAGCACCTGGCAATTTCTCAATGAAACCTGTGAATTTCACCTTTTAAGCCTACGTCCTTTTAAAACTGCTTCCGATGCATTAGGTCGTTGCCTCCTGTGGACAGCTGAAATAAACTGCAGAGTCATTTTCCTGCCTCGTATTGTTACTTCCAGTCTATCCACTGTATGATTCATTCCCTGCTTCCTTCAGTATTTCCTCAGATTACCATCCAAGCTCCACAACTGACCCATGAAGGTCCTTAGTGTCGCCTGAACAGCCAATGCAAATTCTATGCTGATACTTCTCCATGACAATGTCACTTTCTCTCTTTGCTGAAATGACCTGGTATGCACGAAAAAACATCTGACTTATTCTTTGAGACTCATTTCAAGGTTTCCTCTATGGCACTGTTTGGAATCTGCCCAGAACTGGCAGCTCTGTTCTTTTTGCTAGTGTCGGGTCTTGTGTAATCGTGGTTACAGCGGATGTCACAGTGTCATGAGGATGGGACTATGTCTGTTTCCCCACTAATCTGGAAGTTCCTGTAGGCAGGGACATGTACTTGGCTTTGTATCCTTGGAGCACATGCACTTGAGCTCAATAAATGTTATTAAATGAATCTTTGGTTGTGCAATCAGTGGGTAATCTATTCTCGAGCAACGAGACACTCACAAGTGCCAAAAATACACTGTTCTCTAATTAGAGGTTATAATTGGTGACAAAGATGCTTTAGACAGTGCATGAATTCACAGAACCCAAGTCTGGTGGCATGCTGAGGACCGCAATGTGACACCAAGTGACTTGGGAAATTTCGAGCAGGGTGACATATTAGCCTCTTACACCACCTAGAAATGCATGTGGTTTACAACCGCACTGGCTAAAATCAACATCAAAACCCCAAGCGGGAATACTGCTCAGTGGAATGGTATGGTTAGGTCAAAAGTAAACAAAGATCACCAGGAAAAATAACTAAAAATAATGGCCTGAAAAGTGATGACTCTTCTCTCTACGATGTAATCCTTTCTGAAGGAATTGCTTACCCGAATAATCTTCTAATGAGCTCATCAAAGTTAGGGAGAACATTAGGGCCCTTAATTCTCGCATCCCACCTAAGGCAGGACTTCTGGGGAGATGCCAGTCCAGATTCTACTTGAACGCTTCCAGAAATGAGAGTGTCATCACTGGAGAGGGAAGCATCTCCTTATTTTGGAGGGAGCTGATTGAATTTTGGATTATTCACTCTGAGATGAAATCTGCCTTCAATCCATTGACCCTGGTTGTTTTCCCAGAGCTACATGGAACACATCAACTTGTTTTCTGTGTGACAACCTTTCAATATTTGAAGACAGCTATAATTTCTGCCAAAGCTTATTTTCCATTAGACTAGAAACACCTCATTTCATGCCATAATTTCTTATGTGATGTTCGTTTAAAGCCTTCAGCACTCTCTGGCCATGTTCCAAAAGACACACTTCAGTATGATAAGGAAGCGTGGACCCAACACTGCGCGTGTACCTGACCATGGCAGGCGTGTCTCACCTTGTGTGTGCAACCTACTTCATTATCAAAATCAAATATTGTACCGTAGTCAATGAATAAATGGATTGAAAATATTATTAGCTAGGAATTGTTCTTGAATAGAAAGGTAAGACAGTCTTTGCTTCAAGAAACCTACAACCTAGCAAAATAAAAAATACTCTTTCAATAAATGTTGCTACTGTCTGAGCACTACAATTGAGGCATAGCAAGATGTGATTATCAAGCAGCCGACATACTAGGTTTTTGCACCATGGGAGATCTCTGCTTCTTCAGGCCACTTGATATTAATTAAGGCCTTCCAGACTGTGCCATTTAAAAATCTAAATGCGGCACCCTCTCCCGTCTTTCCTCACTTCATGATGTTGATTTTGCTATAATTCCAGCAGAGCGAGGTCTTTTAAATCTTTGTTCTGTCATCAAGTATGTTCGTTTTCCTTTCTAAGCTCCATGTCACCCCTGACAGCAACAGGGAAGCTGGCTGCACTGTTCATGAGCAGTAGTCTGTGTTCAGCTTTCCCAGCAGAAATATGTGTTGGGGAATTTGGCTAATGGGAAGTGGTAAGGCATATATTTAGAAAAGACAGTTTATTTTGCCCCAGACAAATATAGACACTTGGAATTCTATCCACTATGACTCACAGAAAGCGCAGAGGGTTCTCAGTCCCCAAGGGCTGTGTGGTGTTGGATGTTGGCATCCAGTGAAGCCAGGGCCTGAGAAACAGACAGAAACGCAGCAACGGCTGATGGTTTAGGCCAGTTTCTGACACCAAACGCCAGACTGCAAGTTGAAATGCCCCCTTATCGCCGGCCCTGCAAGGTCACTTATAATGTTCTTAAAATATTTTTTTTGAATTGCATTTTAGGTTTTGGGGTACATGTGAAGAACATGCAAGATTGTTGCATAGGTACACATGACAGTGTGGTTTGCTGCCTTCCTCCCCATCACCTATAACTGGCATTTCTCCCATGCTCTCTCTCCCAACTCCCCACCCCCCACCGTCCCTCCCCTATTTCCCCCCAACAGACCCCAGTGTGTAGTGTTCCCCCACCCCCATGTCCATGTGTTCTCATTGTTCAACACCCACCTATGAGTGAGAACATGCGGTGTTTGATTTTCTGCTCTTGTGTCAGTTTGCTAAGAATGATGGTTTCCAGGTTCATCCATGTCCCTACAAAGGACACGAACTCATCGTTTTTGATGGCTGCATAGTATTCCATGGTGCATTAAGCTTCCTTTTCGTTGTCTCTGCTTGAACTGCATGTAGTTGTTAAGGAGGCCTTTCCTGGCTGCCCTGCAGAGCAGCACCAGCCCTGCCTCTGTGCCGGCTCTGCCATCACCCAGCCCTTTTCCCATGGCTCTTCTTGCCACGAGACTCACTAGAGTTCCTCCTCAGAGGGTGTTGGACCCCCTTCCACACCACATCCCTACATCCACATGCACCAGAATGTGAGCTCTGTGAAAGCACGGGCTTGGGTTTGTTGACTGTGAACAGGGCCTGGCACGAACACGCGTTCTGTCGGCCTGTGCTCAGTAAATATTTGTTGAATACATGAATGAATCTGAAGCAAAATGATTGTAAATTATTTATGTACTTAGCTGGTAGAAGATTAAAAAAAAATGACAATGGAAACCACTGAGAACGTCATGTTTATTTGATCCTTCCTAGAAAGACAAGATTAATTATACAAAGAGTTTTGAGCTTCTCTAAATGAAAGAGCTTTCTATGTAGTTTCAGTGTGTGCTGGTGTCCTTTAGCATGCAGAGAAAGGAGTTTATGAAATAGTAATCATAGCTACCCATTACCAAATACTGACTAATGGGGTAATGGCTTAACATACATTTTCTCATTAAGCATAGATTTTATTGTACATCTTGTTTATAAAACAGAGGGAGCTCAGAGGGCATCAGTCATTTGCCAATGGCCCACAGCTCAAAGGGCCAGAGTCTAACTCCTCTCACCTTGCAACGCTTACGAACAAGCAATAAGCAAAGAAACACATGTGTCTTCGTTTTATGAAACATGCCAGACGGTCAGCACCCTCGCTAGGGAATTTTATATCCAGCTGATGAGAGTCCTGTAGACTGTAACCACATCGTCATGATGGCTTTGCTTAGAAAAGTGACCTCCGAAGTGACACCTGGGTATTTTCTACTCCTCGCATTGCTTTCAAATTGAATTTGTCAAGAAGATCAGGGAAAGCGATGTTTTTGAAGCGGTCAGCATTCTTTACATCTGAAACAAGTTACGTGTCTTTCTATCACATTCATCACTCCCTCAGTGTAGATTTTACAAGCCAAATGAGAGAGCTATATCAAGAAAAGTTTGCACTTCGCTCTTGCTGACAATTTTGTTAGGTAAGATAAACGACAAAGCTTGCTCTTCAGACCCTATCTGAATTCTAAAAGTCTTGCAGAAGCAATTCTTACCCAAGAGTTCACGGGAGGAAGTAAAGGGATTGCCCATAAACCAGACACATACTGGGAAGGGACGGAAAGCAGAAACGTGCAGCCACAAAGGCCTTGCGCAGAGATGCTCCTAGCGATTCACCCACGCCAAGCCGCCGATGGTAAGCGAGTTTGCGTGGCTGAGCTTCGGGGCACACTGGGGACTTTCCGGGCCTTGCGTCTCCAGTGCATGCCGTGATTATGGACCCCACGCTCATACAGGTGACTGAAACACGTGTGGTCTGCACCTAAACGAAGGCCACGTCTCTCCCAAGTGGGACGCTCTCCTTCCCTGCCCCAGCATCACCTATCGCCTTTCAGCAGCACTTACATACAGAAATGAAACGGGTGAGGGGAACGTGGGAAACATGCAACACTCAGCAAAGACCACTCGCAGGTGCAGCTCCTGAGACACTTTCTGCAGCGTCCCCCCGGAGGGCTCCTTCCTGTCAACATTTCTGTGAAGGATGAGTCGGCTCTCAGGGCAGCTGCGGTGTCTTTCGTCTCGTTGGGCAGACATAAAGCATCTGATTTAGGAAGTCTTAGGACTCCTCCCAAAAGGCATCTCAGGTTCTGATCTTAGTTATGACAAAGCCCGTGACCTAGGCTACTATCCGACAAGGATCGCAGTCAGGGTGAATGCACGGAAGAGTTTGCAACAAAAGATGTTGAACTTACGTGTAGGAAATAAACCACCACCAAGGACTTTAAAGGACTTCGTCCTCAGCTCTCAAACCAGCCGGAGGCATCACACTCAGGAACGTGGTGGTGACCATTACAAGCCACCAGTGTCTCCCTGTCCAAGCAGAGGGTGCAGAGAAAGGGGTGCAGAAATCCTACTTCCTAAAGGGCATTGCCATCCTGAAGGCTGAGCAGTGCCACCATCTTGCCTCGCGTCTCCACAGCCCGGATGACCGGGCAGACCTGTCCCAGACCACCCAGTTTCTCCCATGCAGGGTCGGGGGGAGAACACAGTCACAGACACCCCTCTCCAGACACTGTTTTCTTCCCTGCACTCCTAAATTAATAACGATAATAACACATTTAGTGAGCAGACCACTCAAACGTAATAACTTTAAACCTCTTCATTTATTCACAGAATAAAAACATTATGAAGTAGCTGTTAGATGTGGGAGGTTGGATGAGCTTCTAGGACAGCAACAAATGTAAAATCTACACAGTTCTTTCTCTTCCAAAAGCCTTAGTGTGTGTGTGTGTGTGTGTGTGTGTGTGTGTGTGTGTAGGGCTGGGGGGCACGGGGGAGAAGGCAGTCATAGAAACCAGCATTGTCAGCCACGCCACAGCTCCTCTCTACCTGTGAACGTCCTCCCTGCACGCTCAGGTGCCTCTTTGCCTGGTGAGCAAGATCAGCCAGAGTCCTCTGGCCCCGCTGCCTCCCCCGCTCCCGGTCCCCTTTCTCCGGCCCTGCATCCAACACTCACATCAGCAGGCTGCCCAAACTTTCTTCAGCGTTTCACGATGTTTTTCATCTCTGTTACCCCTTTCATCTAGAACACCCTCCCCTCTTACCTCGACTACCTATGTGTTTTTTAAAGACTCCACTGCAGCCTCCTTCTAGAAGCTTTTTCTGAATTTCTTACATAGTCTTGAGCACTCATTCTTCAAAGCTCCCGCTGAACTGTTACTTCTATGAGGGTTTGAAAGAAACTCACTGCAGTGACTGTCTTCATATTAGACTGTGTGCCCCTTGAGGCTGGACAGCTTCAATTCCTTCTGTTTTCTTAGCACGGGTCCCAATGCTTCTTATCCCATATGCCTTAAAAATGTTGGCTGGAGGTAGCTCAGGCCTGTAATCCCAGCACTTTGGGAGGCCGAGGGGGGCAGATCACAAGGTCAGGAGTTTGAGACCAGCCTGGCCAACATGGTGAAACCCCGTCTCTACTAAAAATACAAAAATTACCCAGGTGTGGTGGCAGGTGCCTGTAGTCCCAGCTACTTGGGAGGCTGAGGGAGGAGAATTGCTTGAACCCGGGAGGCGGAGGTTGCAGTGAGTCGAGATCGTGCCACTGAACTCCAGCCTGGGTGACAGTGCGAGAGTCTGTCTCAAAAAAAAAAAGTTAAGTAGATTACCCAATGAAAGAAAAAAGATGATACAAAATAGTTAGTAAAACACAGACAGGAACGCTAAACAGAAGTGCGAGGTAGGTGTTCAATGTTGGAAGAAAGGTGAGTTGATCATGTGTCGGCTGGAGCCTGAGTTGGAGAAGTGGATCTGAGGACAGCCTTAAGGATGGGGTTGGATTCAGGAGCGGAAATGCTTTTCAGAATGAAGATTTAACTTGAAGAAAAGCAGAGATGTCTGAAACAACTGAATAAAGCCCTACAAAATAGACAAAAAGGTTGTGTAAGATTATTTATGGAGAGTTAAGACCACCATGAAAGGGCTGTGATCTTTATTTAGAAAGCGACAGGGAGCCATTGACAGTTCGTGAGAGAGAAAATTTCACAGTATAATGCTTGTTTTAGGAAGACCATTTTTGCAGCATTGTGAAGGATGGCTTAAAGTCAGTGTTTTAGAAAGCCAGGGAAGAAAGTATTTCAGAAAGAATGCTGCCACTGGGAAATTGGATGAGAACTGAGAACAGTGTCTTGTTGGCGTAGGTCAGGTGGGAGGGTGGAGGAAAGGAATGAAAATGTGACCAGGGGTGAGGAGAGGAGAACAAGGGACTGAGGTGACAAGCAAAGTGGGAGGATTAGCCTTGGAAATTAGTGTCAGCTTCTCCCCCAGGAGAAGAAAGAGGAGGAGAGCATTGTTGAAGATTTGAGGCTCTCAGAGAAGAACTTACATTCATCATTCATTTAGGATGTTTTGATACTTTCTTTTCAGGGAAGACAAGGTCTTGTGATGCTTGTAAGAAAAGCGACGGATGTGGTTTGGGTTTGGACTGAGTGGAAAAGCTCCGGAAGAACAGTGCCAGGGCAGTAAGAGACAGAGACCGGCAGACAGTGCCAGGGCAGCAAGAGACAGAGACAGGCAGACAGTGAGGAACTGCCCGGGCCAGTGCGGCCGTGCCCGGAATAACACAGCACGGGCTTTGGTTTGCTTTTGTGGAGACAACCACCAAGGTTCCAGTTATCTGCTGCTGACTAGCAAACCACCCCAAGTTCGACGGTTTAACCCAGTAACCACTGTATTACGTTCCTGGTCTGTTGGTCAGAGTCCAGGGCAGGGCATGCCCAGGCGATCTTCTGCTCCATGTGATGATCATGGGGTCTCCAGCTCAGGGACACCTCTCCATGGACTCTCTATTCAAACACCCAGGCTTCCAACAGCATGGCTCAGGGACACAGAACAGCCAGGCCTGCAGTCCTGGCACCAAAAACCAGCACCAAACGCGGGTCAAAGTGAATCGAGAACCCACCACACTCTTGGTGGAAGCGGGGTTACGGTATTCTCTGTAGCTCTCACTGTTTTTTCATAGTGTTAATCACTTTCTATATGATTATTTTCTATCATCCGCCACTGGAATGGAAGTTCCGTAGATCGAGGAGTTCTCTGTTTTGACTTTTCTCAAATGTTTGATCTGTAGTAAACACAATAAATAATTGTTACATGAAGATGGAGAAGGTAGAGAGAGGAACAGAGAATATGGGCCCAAGTTGCCTGGGGCTGTGGTCTTCCAGGAAGATGGAGAAGCATGATGGGGACTGCAGGGTGGCGGTTCCCTCTGCTACATCATGGTTCCAGCACTCACCTGCCAGCAACAATGTCTCCGCGGTGCTGTGGCTCAGGATGTAGCTGTCACCTCCACGGAGCAAACACGCCGTCTTCCTTAGGACATGAGCTATCGGTGCTAGGGAGCATATGTATGTTTCTTCCAATGGCAAGCCCTCCTTCAATAAAATCATTGCATCTGACAAATAATTAATCACTCGGTCTGAAAGTGTCTTCTGTTACATTTCACAGAGGAAGTTAGGGGTATGAACCCCCCTGAAATTGTACTGGGGAATGAGTCATCTTACTGAGGTTTGTATGAGTTCTATCAGAATCTGCAAAGAAGGTTTGACCCAAACATATTAATACCCTCAGAATGAACTCCATGTTGACTTTGCTTTTTAAATAGGAAAGTTAAGCTTTTCAAATACAATGAAGGGAAAAAATAATCCGAAATGGGGAAAAAAAAAGCACTTACAACATTAACTAAGGTCACATATGTAGCAAGAAAATTGATGAAATAATCTTTAAAGATTTCCCAGGAGCTGTTAAGTTTGATTTGCTAGCGGCATGTAAGCCCACAGGATTTACAGGTAAAGTGATCACAGACAAAGAGAAGCCATACCATCATGTAAAAGTAACTAAAAAAGGTATTTTTGGAGACTTAGACTATGCAAAAAGTATATTTCTCAGTTAGTCAGTGCTTAAAAGCTTCTGGTGATTACAATGTGCTATTTCTTTAAAAATATCTTAAGTATCTCTTAACTATGGAACTTGAACTAAAATGATCACTCCATTACTTGAAGGTACTTTTAGATACGTTTCTTTCCTCCTATTAAATTACTCATAAAAAATCAGATTTTAAAAAAAGCTTATGGTTGCCACACATAACAACATAATAGGGATAAAAACGGTCATTTATTTTGAGAATCAAATAGTTTATAAACTGAGGAGGCTGTATCAGAGGGATTATGTCTAGAAACAAACCCTACAGATAAGATAACATGGATGAAAATACTGCTATGATATTAAAATGCAGACTTTTAACAGTTGTGTTGTTTGCCTGTTTCCTTATTTATTTTACTTTTTTTAAATTTGACAGATAACTCTGTAGCTATTTATTGCTTATGGCATCCTACTTTGAATGGTTAGGTCTAGCTAATTAACAACTGCATTATCTCCCATGGTTATTTGGTGGCGAAAGCATTAACACTTACTCTGCATTTTTCAAGAATACAATAAATTGTCATGGGTGATCAGAGCCTTGCTGTACACTAGATCTTTTGAGTTCATTCTTCCTAACTGTAATTATGTATCCTTTGGCCACCCTCTCCCATGCTCCCATTTTCTTATTTTTAAGCATAACTACTTAAAATGTATCTACTAGCCTTTTTTTCCATGATCTGAATTTCAGGCAGTTGAAAAAGCTAAATCTCAGCGCTGGCTGGCCAACCCCCACCCCGGTCCCCAGTGACTGCATTTATGTCAGATGAGCTGCCATGACCCAGGGCTACTCTGGACTTCCTCCCAACCATGTAGACTTGGAGCCGTCCCTCAGCTTGAATGTCACTTCTGGTACCTCTGGGTCCTGTTCCCCAGGTGAAAAATGGACAGACACTGTGCAAATAGAAACGTGAAATAAACACATCTGCACACTCTGCTCCGATTCATTCTGTTTCCAGTCTGTAGCTCAAATCCCATTTATTTGCACCCTCACTTGAACGTCTACCACCTTGAGATCTTTATGATCTTCCTCCAAGATAATAAAAAACAGCAATCCGCGATCTCATCTGCCTGGTGAGATGACTACATCATTTTTTATTCGAATGTTGCCGAGGAACAGAACTTTGTAAAACAGTTCCTTTTTTCTTCAAGTACCAGTAGTGGCTTCTCGTTCCTCAATGATTAACGCTAGGCCTCTTCCATCTGTGATACCAACGCGTAAGCGACATGAACACTTAGGCAAAAGTTAAAAAGATGGAATAGAAGCTGGAACAAAGGCATTCGGGTAGGCTTTTTTTGGGTCCAGTTTTGGGTCCAGGAACCAGGAGTTGGCTAAGTCCAAATACAGCATTAGCAACGCGGGGTGACCGTGAGTCTGACACACGGCCGGGATGCTAAGGAGTGTGTTGTGCTTTCTGGCTGACAGGAAACTGGGCCCCGTGCACGTTGCTCTGCTCCAAATTGTGTGCACTGTGTGTGCAAGAGACACTTCCGGCGAAGCAGCCTCCTGGTCCTAGCTGTGATTTGTATTGGAGTAAGAATTGCAGGAAATGGGTTCTAAAGTCTTTAGGCAGCCTATTTTATTAGTCACCTACATGCGCTTTCTCACCTAGCTGGGAGAGGCTCTTTCCTTGGCCCCCAAATTTTCAAGCTTGCTGTCTGAGTCTAATTTGGTGTTCTAAAGGAATCCCTGAGGCTGGATAATCTATAAAGGAGAGTTTATGGCTGGGTGTGGTGGCTCGTGCCTGTAATCCCAGCGCTTTGGGAGGCCGAGGTCAGGAGATAGAGACCATGTTGACCCATGCAGGGAAACCCCATCTCTGCTAAAATACAAAATGTTAACCAAGCGTGGTGGTGCGCACCTGTAATCCCAGCTGCTCCGGAGGCTGAGGCCTGAACCTGGGAGGCAGAGGTTGCAGTGAGCCAAGATTGCCCACTGCCCTCCAGCCTGGGTGACAGAGCGAGACGCCATATCAAAAACAAAAACGAAAACAAAAGGGTTTATTTGGCCTACAGTCCTGCAGGCTGGACAAGAAGCACAGCACTGACACTGCCTGGCTTCTCGTGAGACCACGGTGGAAGGAGAAGGGGAAGGGCACCCAGCCTGCAGGGACCACGTGGCGAGAGAGGAAGTGGGGGGTGGGCGAACGCAGGCGCCAGGCTCTTTTGAACAACCAGCTATTGTTGGAAGCGTGGACATGGATACAAACGAGTGTGTTGTGCTTCCTGGCTCTGTGAGGTGAGAGCTCATCGTCAAGGGAGGCCGTCCATCTGTTCATCAGGGTCTGCCCCGGGACCCAAACTCCTCTCGTTAGGCCCCACCTCCAACATCAGGACCAGGTTTCCGTGAAGGGTTTAGAGAGGCAAACATCCACATGATAGCAGGTGTCTTCTAATCTCAGCTTCTGCTGATGCATCTCCCTTTGTTTGAGATGTTCCTTTATATTTTCTCCACCTAACCGTATCTTTTATTCTACCTCGTGTTTAATTTTCGATGCTAGTGAGATGGCATTGAGTTCCAGTTCCATTTCACCTGTGAGGCCATCTTCAAATGGCTTATGCCATTCTGACCTATCTCCTCTTGGACCCTCGGCATCACAGTGAATCATGGCCACACTGTGTGTGCTTCCTGTCATCCAGGGAGAGTGGTGAGCGTGTCTTTCACCAGTTTTCTGTCTTACATGCAGCCTAGCATAGTGCTGAGAACAATAAATAACCTTTGGAGGACTCTGTTAATCAAAGTTCAATAGTTCCAGAAAATTATCAAGCTTTTGAAAATATAAAACTGTTTTTTAAAAGAATAGGGAGAAATATGACAATCATGAAACCACCAAATGTCAGACCAAAAGTGACAGCATCTATTCTAACGTCCACATTTGATGAAAGAGGAAAATTATACGCAGAATCATTAGGTAATTGGTACAAAGCTAAGCAGTAAACTAGAGACAGACACAAGGCTGTCGAGATGCTAGCCCCAGCCTAATGCTCCTGCTGAACTGGACTACAGTATATACCGAATGGAATGCAAAATTGAATGAACATATTCCAGCTATGCTTGTCATTTGAGTTTATCTTCAAGCATGCCCTCTTCTAAGCTGAAAAATGAATTGTCTAAATATAACCATGGCTGACATTGCTGGTTGGCTATCCAATATACCTTCTCCTTTCTTCTTTTGTTCTTTCTTTCTCTCGTGTCTCTCTCTCTCCACACACACACACACACACACACACACACACACACACATACACACACAGAGAGAGAGAGGGAGAGAGAGAGAGAGAGAGAGAGAGAGAGAGAGGCAGAAACAGATAGAAAGAAAGGAATAGCTATATTTCCACTTAAGACCTAAAACCTCCTACCCCTCTTTGTGTTAAATGGCAATTTGGCATATTTCTTCTCACTAATAGGGTATAATTAAAACTTAGTTAGAAAGAGGTTATCTTTCCAAATGAAAAAGAAAAAAAAGTACTTACGTGAATAACATGTTGGGCTTTTCCCCTTTTTCCTTCTTCGTGGTTGGAATGCAGACACGACATTGGATGTGCAGCAGCCGTCTTGGCATCATGAGGATGAAGGTCACAACCAAGGATTAGGCCTGGGGAGATGGAAGGAGCTCAGGTCCTTGACAACATTCTTGAAGAGCCAACTCTGTCCTGGGCTAACTCCGTATTTTTAAGAGAGAACTACAGATATCTTATTTATGTAATCCAATAATTTTTAAGTTTTCTGTTACTTGTGTTTGACTAGTCACTTTTGCAGTGACTTTGGTGCCACAGAACTTTTCAATATATAAAAGCAAAACATTTTTAGATGGTTTAAATATGCTAGGCACCTTTCTATACTCTTTAAATATGTTATCTCATTTTATCATCATGTCTGTATAAGGACTTCATTGACATCCTCATTTATACAGATAAAAAAGTTGAAGTTAATTATGTCGCTTATGGTCACGTAGTAAGTAGCAGATGTTCTTGTCATGCTAATGGCCACTTTCTGTTCATCCTTCACACTACTCATGCCAAGCAGAGCTCTGTTAGTCCGTGTACTATTTCTTAGTTTAAGATATGTGACTAACAACCTTGTTTTCTTCTCCAGAAATGAAATACCAAAACTACGGTAAAAACACATAACCTGTACGATCTGCATATCATCCAGACAGAGGGTAAGTTAAAGTTGTGCAATTTTGCAACTGTGAATTTAGTAGTTTCAAAGGGAATCAATTATAGAACTGATTCTATTCTTCACTCTGGCTCTTGAACTTGGTCGTAAGCTGTTATGGTAATTATCCAGGTATAGCTGCCTCAAACTTAAAAATAAGTAATATTTTGCAGCTTTCCAACACTTTAGCACAAGCTCCGTTTAAATAGAAAGGCCTTCTAGAGTTGCTTTTCTCCTGCAAAACATCATCTAAGTTCTGTTCTAAATGTTATAAGCTTTAAGTCTTTTGGGTCCTGCAAAACATCATTTAAGTTCTGTTCCAAATGTTATAAGCTTTAAGTCTTTCGGGTCATTCATGGTTTCTTATCCTTTATTCTCTAGAGATTATTTTCTTTGTTGTTACCCCAGAAAACGAAGGTAAGCATAAGAGAAAACCTGGATATTCTTGGATATAAGTGTTAAATATATATGATAATAAAACCAAGTAATTCGATACTGACATTATTTAAATTATTAGTATTAGAACAACTTTTTAAAAGATGATTACAAATCTAATTGTGTCTGTTCAACTGAGTGAAATGGTATGTTGAGGTCAACTCTAAATACACCTCAAGGTAAAAAGATATGGCCCACTTCCTCACCTATACTACATAGTTAGGAAAAATATGTTTTTCTGGTTTCAATTTTATGTACATTTGTGACAATAAAGCGAAGAAACTTTGCCATGGATAGATAGATAACAGCCTTAGATTCTTTTATTCAGTGTTCCGTGGTTTAGATGACAGTCAAAGTAAAAAATCCAAATGTATAGTTTCAGATGAAATCTTCTGTAACATTGTTTAAAGATTTTGAGCCAAATCTAACACCAATAAGACTCACTGATGGTGAGCTGGTGAGCTTGTTTTTAATGGGCGTGTGACTCTCCACTGGGTTCTCTTCAGAAGGCACTCTGCCACCTTCACTGAATTTTTATATATTTTCCATGATGAAAGTCAATGTGGCTGAACACAGGCTGTTTTATGGAGGCTCCCTGACTTCCAGTTGGGATTAATTTAGAGGTAATTTCTGCAGGGGAAACGCCCCAGTCTCTAAGAACCCGCATCACTACAGCAATCCATCGTTTTCTGCTAGCTGCAAGACCTGGGTGAGTGTGAGCACTAGTTCTACGCGCCACCTTGTCTAGGTTAAAGGGTGTCATATAGCTGGTGAAGCATTATCTCTGGGTGTGTGTGAGGCTGTTTCTAGAAGCGGTAGCATGTGAAATCAGTGGACTAGTAAAGAAGATCACCTTCACCAACGTGGGCGAGCACCCCAATCCACTGAGTGCTCTGAGAGGCCCAAAGGGCAGAGCAAGGGCGAATGCACTCGGGCCCTGGAGCTGGGGTGACCACTGTCAGAGACCCAGCTTCTTGGGCTGTCAGCCCCGGACTGATTCGTGCCCCAACTTCCCCGGTTCTCCAGTTTCCAGGCAGCACAAATCTCAGCCTCCATAATCCCGCAAAGTGATTCCGGTGATCAAGCCTCTCCTATCTCTCTATCATCTATCTCCTGTTGACTCTGTTTCTCTAGAGAATTCTGACTAATGCAATGAACTAATGGCCCAGTGGAGAGACAAAATTTACAAACAAAGAATGAGTAAATAAATAAAAGGAAAATGAGAAACAGGCTGTACCCACAGGTGAAACAGTGGCACAAACGGTAGGTATCCTCTGGTCAGTGGCAGAGAAAGCTCACTGACATGGTTTGGATGTCTGACCTCCCCAAAGCTCATGTTGAAATTTCATCCCCAGTGCTGGGGGGCCCTGGTGGGAGGGGTGTGGGCCAGGCTGGAGGATCCCTCATGGCTTGGTGCTGTCCCCGATAATGAATGTGTTCTCCAGCGATCCGGTTGCTAAAAAGTGTGTGGCACCTGGCCCCTCCACGTCCTCCTCCAGCTCCTGCTCTCGCCGTGTGAAATGATGCTCTTCCGTCGCCTTCGACCGTGACTGGAAGCTTCATGAGGCCCCCCAAAAAGCCCATGGTAGCATCACACTCCTTGTCCTGTCTGCAGAACTGTGACTCTATTACACTTCTTTTCCTTATAGATTACCCAGCGTCAGGTACTTCTTCATAGCAACATAAAAACAGCCGAATGCAGACATGCCCACATACCCTGGACGCTGTACGTGCTGCGCTTTGAGTTCAGTCACTCATTCATTTCATACTGGGTGGCTGCCGTACGCCAGTCACAATGGTGGACTCAGAATATAAAGATCAGTACAACACGCGCTGTGACCTCAGGGACTTTGTGATCTGTGGGGTATCCCACGAGAAACAGCTAATGATTAGCTGTGATGGACTGTGATAAAGGCTATATGCAGGGCTTCTGTGGGTTACAGAGGAGGGGGTTTTCTTTGGGAAAGAAAAGCACTGAGAATAAAAGATACATGATTAATTAAAGAAATATTTATCGATTATCTAGTCTGTGTGAATTATTGTATAGTTTCCATGAAATATGGTAAAAAAAAAAAAAAACACACACACACACAAAAAAACACCAAAACACAGAGTTTTGAGGAGTTAAAAAGAAAAGAATAATTTGTTCTTAAGACAGGGGGCTTTAGATGAAGCCTCCGGAGAGAAAACTGCCAAGTAGGATGCGTTTTCTGAAAACAGAGGAATGAAAGGACGGTAGAATAACAAGCACAGCAATGGGAAGGGACGTCCGTGCGGGGGCCAGAGGGGCTCGCGTGGGGGCCAGAGGGGATCGCGTGGAGACCAGGGGACTCCACGTGGGGACCAGGGGGGCTCACGTGGGGGCCAGAGGGGATCGCGTGGGGACCAGGGGGGCTCGCGTGGGGGCCAGAGGGGCTCTGCGTGGGGGCCAGAGGGGCTCTGCTGGGGATCAGAGGGCCTCTGCGTGGGGATCAGAGGGGCTCACGTGGGGACCAGGGGACTCTACGTGGAGATCAGAGGGGCTCTCGTGGGGACCAGAGGGGCTCGCGTGGGGGCCAGAGGGGCTCGCGTGGGGACCAGGGGACTCCGCGTGGGG
>NW_022436979.1:20264368-20611658 GCF_009761245.1 Sapajus apella | reverse complement strand
TGGGGGCCAGAGGGGCTCGCGTGGGGACCAGGGGACTCCGCGTGGGGATCAGAGGGGATCGCGTGGGGACCAGGGGACTCCGCGTGGGGACCAGAGGGGCTCGCTTGGGGGCCAGAGGGGTTCGAGTGGGGGCCAGAGGGACCCGCGTGGGGACCAGAGGGGCTCCGCGTGGGGATCAGAGGGACCCGCGTGGGGACCAGGGGACTCCACGTGGGGACCAGAGAGACTCGCCTGAGGATCAGAAGGGCTCCCCGTGGGGACCAGAGGGACTCACGTTGGGATCAGCGGGGCTCCGCGTGGGGACCAGGGGACTCCACGTGGAGATCAGAAGGGCTCCGTGTGGGGATCAGAGGGACTCGCGTGGGGACCAGAGGGGCTCCGTGTGGGAACCAGGGGACTCCCGTGGGGCCCAGGGGACCTGCGTGGGGACCAGGGGGCTCTGCTGTGCTGAGACAAAGAGGGGCAGGGGTGAAGTTGGAGGGAAGGAAGGGAGGCAGGAGACAAGGCTGGAGAATTAAACAGGGGTCAGACCATGTGGACCCGCAGGCCATGCCAATGAGAGGGCCGGAAGTCAGCCACAAAGAGATTGATAAGAAATCCGTGAAAACGAACGATGCCTTCAAGGAAGAAAGTGTATATTCAAATAGAAGGGCCAAGAGTAGAGAAAGACGATTCCACTTCTTTTCACGGTTACTTAGGAAAGCCGGGGAGGACTGTCTTCACTAAGTGCTCATTTTACTGGTCTTCACCTATGGCACAGAGATTATTGATGCGCCATTAGCACACCCCAGGTTTCATGGTTCTCCCAGCAGTAGGGGTGAATTCTCACGAAATGTCAAAGCCATCTTGTCACCGCCTTTTCAAGAAGGCTGGGAGTTATTAAACGTTGTAGTCTGGGCTTAGACACAGACAAGATTCTGAAGCAGGCAAAGCTGTTTTTCAGCTATCACTTAATTTCCTAATGAGACAAGAAAGAGACAGGAACCGAGAGAGAGAGAGATTGAGAAGACAGCACCAAGTGCGTTTCCTTTGGATTGGAGCTCTCCATGTATAACTCAAGAAAAATGTCACCTGTTTCTAATTACAGTAATTATACCTCCACAAAATTTGATTGGCAGGAAATATTAGCATCCCACTTCCTCACAATCTCTCTTCCAAGCCTCCTGAAATCTCTTTGCTTTGCAGTAAGAATTCATGGCTTGCCAGCTCTCAATGAATCTTGCATCTTGAGAGACGCGAGTTTTGTTCTTGGCATTGGAATGGCAAAATACATTCTATGACTTCTAATTGTAAGAGCAAGAAGTCTCTTGTCAGGGCACTCTAAATACAAGGCAATTATGTATGAATAGTAGTTTCTGAGGACACAAGTGTGAGCCAATTTCTCTCTTCTGAGAAGTGCATCGAGGGAAACACAGAACATGGAAAGGGGTTGCTAAAATAATAGTGAGCAAAGCCCTGTAAAATAGCTACTTTGATTCTTTAGGACTGGCTGGCTGCTTAGAGGGTGACCTGGGGCAGTTTCAGAAGCAAAGAAAAGGGATTTAAGTCCAAAGTTGGTGAAGGGGAGGGGAAAAGGGAAAAAGGGTCTGTATGTCTCAGGCTGACTTGTGAAGATTTTCAGAGACCAAGGGCTGGTTGTACGTGCTTATCTTTAATTTTAATATGCCGGAGCGGCACCATTGCTCACAATACCGTATGTGACATTTTAATTTAACTTTTATTTTTCATCGATTTTTGAAACAGAATGCTATTTTCACCACATTAACAAATGTGACAATCTGTCAGTTCTAAGAATGGGTATAATAATATTTTGATCCATCTTCATCCTTAAATAAATTTATTAAAAAGCTCTTGATATTCTTCAGATACTAATGTCAGGTACGACCGATTTTAATTTGCCTTTATGAAGTCTTCTCAGAACATTCATTAAATAAGGCAGGGGCTGCAAAAATTCATACATCAAGGATTTTCTGCTTGACAAATTCCTTGAAGAAGACTTAAGTATTGCGGGATTCTTAAAAACATTTACTCCCAGATGATTGCGATTTGCTGACATTTGGAAATAAAAGTATATGCATTTGATTCAAATTTAGAACAATGTTGAAATCTTCAAGTGTCCCATACATAAAGTCAGAAATGTACAGTCAGTAGAAAAAAGAAAAAAAACTCACTTTAAAATGCAATGCTGATAATTTTAAAGAAAAAAAAAGCATATTCAATTTAATATAAATGAAAATATCTGTGCTGTGTAGATAGTGCTGATTATTTCATTATCGGGTCAGTAGTAGGAAGAGAATCATGATGAGAAATGTATGGGAGAGTTACACTTTTCGGCACATTTTTAGTTTTATTTCATCTTAGCAAAAAGCAGTAAATGACAAGTTGTGCTGCTGATGCTGAAGTTTTGATAAGTAGATTCGTTACAAATGGTGCTGTGCTGTGGATGCTCCATGTCGCACCCAGGGCCTCCTGCCATCCCACCGCCACTGCCCTCGTCCTTTGGGTCCTCTTATTTCCCGAGGGCACTGCAAGCTCCTCACTGCTGCCGAGGGCACATCTTCCTAAATCACCGAAAGTTGGCTGGATTTCCCACTGCCTCCATTCTCCACTTCCAGTGGGTTGTGGGTTAAATTATATCTGACCAAGGAGAAGTGGAAGTCCTAACTTCTAGAACCTATGAATTTGACCTTGTCTGGAAATAGGACCTGCCTTAGTCCATTCATGCAAAATAGCAAAACAAACAGAACTGGATAATGTGACAAACGGAAATTGATTGCACACAGTTCTGGAGACTGCTAAGTCCAAAATCAAGGTTCCCTCTCTGGTGGCAGCCATTCCTCATAGATGGCGCCTTCTATGTGTGCCCACATGGCACAGGAGTGAACAAGTGCCCTCAGGCCTCTTTTATGAGGCGCTGATTCAATTCTCGAGGGAGGAGTCCTCATGGCCTCCCAAAGGTCTGACTTCTTACTACCATCACCTCGAGAGCTAGGATTCACATATGTATTGGGAGAAGCATAAATGTTCAGACCACAGCAGGGTCTTTGTAGATGATCAGCTGAGATGAGGTTATAAGGGAGGGCGCAGTCATCCGATGTGGCTTAATAAAGCATGTCTTCCTTAAAAGGGAAAATGTGGCCAGGGCCACAGAGACACCCGTGGAGAGAACAGCCTATGAGGACGGCAGGGGCGCTGCCTCTGGAGCTGCAGGCAGCCAGGAGACAGGCCCACAACGGTGGCATCCTTCAGGGGAGCACGCCCAGCCCGCACCTTGACCTCGGACTTGTGGCCTCCAGGGCTGTGACAATACACTTCTGTGTTTCAGTCCCCCTGTTGCTAGCACTTTCTTACAGCAGTCCTACCAAACTAATACACAGTCCCCCATTCATTCTCTTTGCGGTGGGAATTGACGTTCTAAAGCTCTGTGTGATTTTACCACTTCGCCAGTGAAAAGCCTTTGATGGCTTTCCATCACCTCCATGCCTGGGGTGAGGTTAGGCACTGGTAACTGCTCGTAATTATTTGTAGAAAAAATGATAAACAACCATCTTAACTACCTACCATGTTAAGACAAAGGACCTCATTACCGTCTGGCCCCAGTCTGCTTTTCCAGAGTCTTCTTTTCTCCCATTCTCTCGTGTAGCATACCTTACACCCACACCTGGCTCCTAGCCACACTTTTGAAACACCGAGTTCATGCATTTAACTGAGATATTTTCAGGTCCTGTGACATTCATGTTGCACTGGCTGCTTCTCCAAATTTCAGCCGGTCAGGACACTGCCCATCGTCCGAAGCCTGGCACACCACCCTCAAACGCTTTTGTGAGTTGTTTTAGGCCATGTATATTCTTCTTTGAAATTTAAATATCTGGGAACTGATTTTACATCCACAATTAAATGATTCATTATTCGAGGGCTGGGACTGCATTGCATTTGGATGAACACCTCACGTTGCATGACTGAAAGTAATCCCCAGAATAGACACTCAGCACGCGTTTTAAATTAAACAAAATTACTTTAAAATGAATGAGACCCATTCAAACGTGATTCTTGGAGGATCTTTGCCAATTTTACGGGAAAAAGGAGCTGTGATGACACAATCAGAAGCTAGAGCGCAGGGCCAGAATTCACGAGCGCCCCGGGGAGCTGGAAGCCGCAAGGCAAGGCCTTCTCCGCAGAGTCCCCCGATCCATCACACCGGGGCCTCAGTGTGTAAAACGCATCTCAGAATTGTGACCTCCAGAGCCACAGTGAGGTTAACTTGTGCGGCTTCGAGTCTCCAAGTTGTGGTGATTTTTGTTGCAGCAGCAACTGGGAACTAATACAGAACTAATACTACTGAACACACCAGCACTTTCCAGAATGTTTTCTGCGAATTGAAAATCTTGTGAAATGCTACAGGAAAAATTTGCAGTCAAATCCTTTTGGCAAATGTCGCACATCCTTCTTAAAGATTCAAGATTCAAATCACCATATTAGGCTCCCAGTAGGTTGAAAGCATCTGTTTAGCCGAGTACTTAGCAAAAGTATTCAGCCATGTGATCACCTTCACTACCACCAAGTGCCCGCGCGTGCGTGCACACACACACACACACACACACACACACTCCCCATGAATACATCACCTATTAACATCCCAAAAAAACACATTTGGGAAATTCTTTTTTTTTTTCCTGAGACAGAGTCTCACTCTGTGGCCCAGCTGGAGTGCAGTGGCACAATCTTGGCTTTCTGCAGTCTCTGCCCCCCAGGTCCAAGTGATTCTCCGGCCTCAGCCTCCCGAGTAGCTGGGATTACAGGCGCACGCCACCACACCAAGCTAATTTGCTTTTGTATTTTTAGTAGAGACAGCATTTCACCATGTTGGCCAGGACAGTCTCAATCTCCTGACCTCATGATCTGCCTGCCTCTGCCTCCCAAAGTGCTGGGATTACAAGCGTGAGCCACCACGCCCCACCAGGAAAGTCTAATGTAAGCTAGTTAGATCATTGTAGAGTGTTGCACACTGCTGTTGTGTCACAGAGAGATATTCCCTTAGGATACCCTCACATAACAAAATCCAAAATAGAAATTTCTAGTTTTCAAATTTGAGCTTATCTGGATTCATCTCTCATTCATTGTGAACATACCTACCAACAGGTAATAAGAAGCATGTGACATTCTAAATAATAAAATGATTTTAATTCAAAATCTCAGGGCTTTAGATATTTAAGAATTTTAGGCAGCCAAGTGTTAAATTGCTGCATTCTAGTGACAGCATCAAGACTTCCTACTTTGCTTTTGTGACTTAGGTAAGGAGACATGTCCCAAGCGAAAGAAATTGAATGCTCTAGCATTTGTATGTAGTTTCATAAGGCTCTCTGGCCACTTGTAATAGATCCCCCAGTTTTTGCAAAGCTGAATGTTCTGATTCTAAATCATCAGAAACAACAAGACAAAAATTATCTGGAGCATCTAATGAGGTTGTTACCCTATTTTCCTTCAGCCGGAGATGTATTGTCTGATATCCATATTCCTATACTATAAGATCGTCGATTAGTTCATTTGCAGTATTAATCAGTATGTATTGCTACAGTGGTGAGGTTAACAACAGCAACAAAAGCCACTATCCTGCCCTCATAAATCTTCTACTCCAGAGGGGTCCGGGGCAGAGAACACAGAATAAACTGCTGCTGGCCATTTAATTACCAGCTGTCATTCAAGGATGAGCTTATCTCTAGGGCTCACGTCACAAACAGAAGATCAAAACCAGGCAGTTTCTGGCAAAGAAAGTTTATGAGTATACATAACCTTGCTTGTTTCAGAAAACGGGAGCTCTTCAGACTTCATATTATAAAATACATCAGGTTTGCACACATATTTTCAGAACTTGGGTTTTAAAACAGTTATTCAAAATGCATTCACGAAAGAAACACACATAATGAAACACACAGTAAAATTATGGGCATTCGCCAAAAAGCAAAATGCAGTTTATTGATTCTAATTACCTGGGCTGAGACTTGAGTTTGGAGAGTGATATTCAGCTTGAGTGGAAAATTTAAGGAGTCGCCAAAAAGACTCAGTAATCAGGACAAATATTATCGTATTGCCATATCTTAAAAATAAGATTGATGTCAAAAAGTTGTGATAAATCACAATGTCAACATTTTAAGCACAGTGTCATCACCACAGATACTTCCTTTAGTCTTGGGCTCCGGCACGGCTCAGCGCACCGCTCGTGAGCAGCCTGCCATCCTGTAGCAGACCTGGGATGCTGGCTGAGACCACCCAAATGCTGTCTTTCCCCTTTTCCAACTCGTTTTGTGCCCTGAGAGGCTGACTTTAAGGACTTTCGTTAATGGTCTCCCTTTCTCTCCGACTTCTCGATTAGGCGTAGCCAATGGGAAATTTAGGCAGATTGTCAGAGGACACAAGAATAATGAGATTGGAATATTTATTTCCAGACTTCTTTCCTACTAAGCAATGGCCCAGAGGGGGGGCTCTGCCAGCAGCCACAGACCCTCTTCAGCCCCCCTCTCCCACAGCTGTGACTCTTTGCGTCCAGGAGCGGTGATGGCTTTCTGTTGCTAACGGGAGGCTTGTCTCCCTTCTGGGTTTCCACAGCTCTGCCCATACCTCTGTAAATCTGCTTTCCATTCAACGCTCCTTCAAAATCCTGTCTGCACAGCCCAGATATTCCCTGATGGGACCCAAAAGCCTTGGGGCAAGCCAGGTCTCATGGGACACCCGAATGCAGGCCCTGACTAGGGCAGTGTCTTCTGCACTCGTAGTTAAGAGCTTAGTTTGATGAGGCCCTGTCCCAAAGGCAATGCGGAGTTTTGCCCCGGTCACTTTGCCTTCAGAAGACATGCTGCTGTCCAAATACGGCAAATTGTTTGATTCCCCTGTTGTGAGCAAGTTTTAATGTTTGTCAAGACTAGAAAAAATATTTGTATAATTAATTACACCAAAAAAACTTTGGCAATTATTTAATGAATCCGCTCAATGCATTTATTTCACAATTCAGCCATCCTATCAATAGTTCAATATGCCCTTCAACCGAGGGAAATATTTCTAAAAAGGCTGAACTGTGAAATAAATAAATAAATAAAAATATCTTGTGGATTCATTATATTAGTTCCCAATATTTCTAGGCTAATTTGAATAAAAATTGTTTAAAAAAAATTCCTGGTCTGTTCTGATGGCTCATGACTGTATTCCCAGCACTTTGAGAGGCTGCAGTGAAAGGATTTCTTCAGCCCAGGAGTTCGAGACCAGCCTGGGCAACTTAGTGAGACACCCCCCTAGCTCTACAAAAAATACAGAAAGTGGCCGGGTGTGGCGGCATGCGCTTTCAATTGCAGCTAGTCAGGAAGTGAGGTGGAAGGATCTGCCACCTCAGCTGGGATTTTGAGACTGCAGTGAGCCATTGTTCTGCCACTGCACTCAGCTTGGATGACCGAGCAAGACTTTGTTTGAAAAAAACAAAACAAAATCCCTGGCTGGTTGAGGTAATTAGATGTATGATGTGCCTCTAATGTGGACTCTGAGCCGACATCAAAGGAATGATTCCTATGGGTGCAACCAGTTCATCTTGGAAACGATGCATTTTTCACATTAATACCAACAAAAATAATATTCACAAGTTTGTGTATTCTCACATAATTTGCCTAATAGTCCAATTCTTTCTCATGAGGATCATAAAATTTGGTTAGCGTAATTTCCTCATATACCAGTAACCATTCAGTCTTGATTACGTTAATTTTTCTTATTTTCTAAATTTATTGAATGCTGCTTACTTTAACTTTTTATTTTTAAATATGCATTTATAATTACAGTTCTTCTTTATCATTAGGAAATACGCTACAGTTTGTTCTAAAAGACTGGAAATATGACAGAGAGTAGTACATGGCAGGTATCTGGATATATTTATAAAAAGCGTTAATTTTCACCTAAATATTCGAGAGAATTGACAGGAATAATGATCTACACTTATTCTTTATGACAAAAGTTAGTTAATGAATACAAAGTTGCTTGTTTCAAGGCAGACCATATTATACCAACAATGTAATTTCTACTTTTAATATGTTGATTTGTCTTATGAATTGATACAAAATTCTTTGAGATCCTCTGAAGGACAGTGCTATGTAAATGGAAATTAATAGAGAATCTATGATATTTTGGTTATGAAATATATTATGTTCCACTTATTTGTATTCAATCACATTTCTAATTTCATCTCACTCAGGTCAAAATGTATTTGTGTTCACATTGGGTAGTGGGGTTATGAGGGAAACCTAACTTATTAAAATCTTCTCTATATTCTCTGTCTCTTTTAACTATAAGTTTCAGAGCTTCATGAAAGACACTAATACTGACACTAATTTTTACATACTATGCAAACACCTTTTATGAGGTCAAACGTTTGGATCAACATTTTATTTACTCACATTTATATTATTGTGAGAATTTTGCAAAGTTACAATATAAATTCACACTAAATTGGAGCACTGAGCCTTCAAAAGCATTCAGACAACTCAAATTCTAAATCCTTCTAAAATAAAATAAGAGAAGGCACAGGCAAAAACGGAATCGATTAAATTTTTCCTGTTGAGATAGATCAGTCAGGATGTGATGAAATCCATCCATTTCTGGAAGCCACAGAAGCATTGCACTGAAAGCAAACATCTTTCTGTGTGTTCATGAGCTTTCGTTTGACAGACTAAAGGGGTTTAATTAAATGTGAATTGAGACTCCCATCCACAAAATCAAACCCATGTGATGATAGATCTAAGTAGCTATCCAGCTCTAAGACTACACATTTAATCCATCTATACCTTTCTGTTGCCAGAAAATGTGTAAATAAATACATCTCTGCCTTAACATCTACTTAATGCTTTATTTTTTGACCGCAATAGCAAATCAGATGAGGGGAAGCATAACCAAATATGTCACGGTTGAGAGGCCTCCATCTCCTCTGGGCCCCCTCACCCTCCGCTGAAAGGTTCGTAAACACAACGTACACATGTTCATACGCACCGAGGTCTGTGCGAGCATGGGTCTCTCACGGCTGTTACTTCACTGGCCATCTATTTTCAGTGTAAATTAAGATGCCTACTGAAATGGATCGAAAAGAAAATTCATAAGATCAATTTCACAGGCCAAAGAAGAGCAAACTAATAATATGGATCTTCAAACAGTAGTGAACATAGAAGAGCCAGATGTCAAGCAATTTACCAGAAAAGTGCATATTCAGGATGACCTCAAGTCTAGTTGTGGATGCCGCCTTGTTACTGTATCACGTTTCATTTTGTTCCTAGTGGTTTTTGGGTTCCGCTACAATTCTAAATTGTGCAGACTATGGAAAGCTCTCTGCGATGTGCCTTCATTTGAAAAGGGCGTTAGCGTAACAAGTGTGACAATTCATCACCTCAATGTCGTGCCCTCACTGCAACTGTCACACTCTGAGGCCCATGGCAGGCATTCTGATGTGCCACTGGAGGCAATGGCAAGGCGCCTGGGGAGGGTGGCCGGGGCACACGTGCCTTGTTTTGCTTTGTAATCCCCTCTGATCTCATTCCCAGTAACAGACATTTAACGAAATTGCCTATAAGGCACAGATTCCTCCGGAGAAACAGGAACACTTTTACACTGTTGGTGGGAGTGCAAATTAGTTCAACCATTGTGGAAGACAGTGTGGCGATTCCTCAAGGACTTAGAAACATAAATTCCATTTGACCCAGCAATCCCATTACTGGGTTTATACCCAAAGGATTATAAATCGTTCTACTATAAGGACACATGAACACAAATGTTCACTGCAGCACTGTTTACAATAGCAAAGACCTGGAACCAACCCAAATGCCCATCGATGATAGACTGGACAGGGAAAATGTGGTACATATACACCATGGAATATTATGCAGCCATCAAAAACAATAAGCTTGTATCCTCTGTAGGGACATGGAGGAACCTGGAAACCATCATTCTCAGCAAACTGACACAAGAACAGAAAATCAAACACTGCATGTTCTCACTCATAGGAGGGTGTTGAACAATGAGAACACATGCACACAGGGAGGGGAGCATCACACACTGGGGTCTGTGGGGGGGAAATAGGGGAGGGACAATGGGGGGTGGGGAGTTGGGGAGAGATAGCAAGGGGAGAGATGCCAGATATAGGTGATGGGGAGGAAGGCAGCAAATCACACTGCCACGTGTGTACCTATGCAACAATCTTGCATGTTCTTCACATGTACCCCAAAACCTAAAATGCAATAAAAAAATAAGGCATGGATTCGTGAACATATGCATGAACTTTGGAGTCATACGCCTCTGGATTTGAAACCAGACTGTGCTGTTTGCTCCCTTCATCGCTGGGCGAGTGACTGAACACCACTAAGCTTTATCTCTCTCACCTGTAAATGGAAACTGGTGGGGATGGTCCCTCCCCACAGGGCTGCTCGAGGGTTACGTTACGTAGTATATGCAGATAGCCTAGCAAATTGTCTAGTGCTACAGAGACAGTAGCTGTTTTCAATAAGGAGCTGCAAAGTTTGTTTTTCTGCATTTCCTCTTTGCTGCCAGTCAATACTCCACACCGTTCACTGACTCTCCTGCTTTCCTGTCTGCATGTCACAGTCTAAGAATCGAGAGCACGAAGCACTCCGTGTCCTTTCCCGGCTTCAGCTCCCATCAGCCCCTCATCCACTCCATCATCCAGCCCCACTGATCTTTCCCCAGCCCACAACACTGGCCTCTTCTGAATCCACATCTTTGCATGTGCTGCTCTGTCCCCCGTATGAGGACACTGTATGGCTAGGGTAATATTTATGTGTCACCTCTTCTTCCAGCTAGGATTCTTCACTCTCTGCATTGCAGTCGGCCCCTGTAGCATTGATCTTGCATTGTAATTATGACCTGATTACCTCTTCCACCGGATGTCACTGAATGGAGATCAACAAGCATCTCTGAATTTTTCATCTTTTAATTTTCTTGCTCTCCTTTTAATGTCTCCTGACACCCTGAAAATCATATCGCAGGAGCTTAATAAATGTTTGTTGAATGAAAGTCTGGGAACCTATGAGATGGGAAATGGTCATGTTATTCAATGAAAGGCAACGTATGTTCATGCATTACACACGCACAGGCAGTCCCTGCCCTCTAGATGCTTAATGTCTTAGAGGAGACATGAGCAGGTCAGTAAACGTCACAATATAATGTGTAGTAGAAAAGGCTGTATGAGAGCCCATGGGAGGATCCCCCAGGAGAGGATCATTTATTTCCACATAAAAAAGGTTTAAAAGGCATTCTGAAAGAGTTTAAACTTGTGCTTCAAAGAACGTCTCTAGAGCATTATCATTATTCTTTATTTTCAAATTTCAAGTATAGCAAATTTAAAACATAGGATCAGCAAGGAGATCTATGAACTTCTAATGTTAATAAGCAACTTATAGAGATTATTAGTCTGAGGTACCAATTTCAAATAATTCATATTAATAACATATTCTTAGCACTAAAACTAAATTGACCATAACTGTAATTCAGAGAGTGCTTTGGAATGTTGGAGTGATTCAAAGTCGGTGCGAAGTTATCTCCTAATACATAAAGAAAATGATTATTGGAATATTCTATTGTTTGAATTATCTACAGTTAAGCATTTACTGAAACAGCTAGAATTTTGCCACCTGTGTGTAGAAGGACTGTATGTTTGGTATTCAAAACACCATTTGTAGTTATAAATAACATAATTTAAAATGTTACTCTTATTCCCTGTCTTTCTCTTCTCCAGATTTCAGACTATAATTTTAGAGAACTCGAAGCATAGCCATGAGGAATCTCTGCAAAATTAGAGAGATAATCATTTTGTTAAATTTTATCAGATTACTTTAAATTTTTAATCGGGCTGACACAGAATTGATAGATGGAAAGATTTCAAATGTAGCATGAAGGTGGTGGATGAACTGAAATGCAGCATTGTAATTCAGTGTTTGCCTGTGCAGCTCTTGCTGGATTAGGGATTCCTTGAGGACTATTTTATACTAAAATGTCATTAATCTATGGAGAAAACTTAATTCTGAAACCTTTTTTTTTTAGCATTTTTTTTCTGTCTACTGGTTCCATTCAACAAACTTTCACAGTTCATTTTCTCTTGGAACTCATTTTTTCCAAAAATTTTGGAGGAGGTTACACAGAGAGTAGTTTATTCCAAATAAAATTCTGAGTCTACACTCTCTTTGCTAATGCCTGTAGCAATATTTAGGGTTGACAAGTAAGTCGTGAAACATTAAGTTGAAACAACATTTACAATGTCTTTTATATTTTTGATGTTTGTATTATGCATTACGCGGATCTTATATTTGTATACTTATATTAGTCATATATGTATACAATATATGGATTAATTAGTCACCAAAATGAAAGTGAGGTCCCTGGAAAATAAACTAAGGACATTCCAGATCACTGTACATAAACTTGCTTCTTTCAATTTGCCTTTTGTAGGCCGGGCATTGCTGTCTTCCTGCTCTGCAATAAATGCGACACCCTCATAAGCACCTTTCAGGGTTCACCAGGAAGGGAGATTTTATGTATACGATTACACAGCAGATACAAATATTTGATGTCACACAAAATGGATTTATTTCTTTGCATTTATGTCAACTCTTCCAAGAAAAACAACAGCCAGAACCAAGCATGAACACAAACAAGCAGAGGGCACCAGCTTCTGCGGCTTTGTTCTGGGCACTCCTGGCAGACGGCTGGGCATCTGCAGCTCTCCGATTATAGGCACGTGCTTCCAAAAGCAGCTGGGGACAAAAATAAGTCCTCATTCCGAGTGGCACAAAAAGCGCTCTTCTAAAAACATTCATTTTACATTACATAGTAGCCTGGCTAAAATAGCATCGCTCCTTTTATATGCTCATTCTCATGAAAATGAAGACAATAATTGAAAAATACACAGGAACACGCTTTGATTCTCATTTCTTATATTAATTTGCTTCGGGAGAAGTGAGGTGAATGCAAGCCCTCTTTTTCTTGTCTATATGTTTTGTTTATATCTGATAAGGTAAAATACTAAGTTTTGTATTTTTTATGTAGGTAATATGGTCACATGGCTTGAAAATCAAAACAGCAGATAAAAGATAGATATGGAAAATAGCCACATTTGTGAGTTTCTTTGTATGCTTTAGTGTTTATATATGCAGATATAAATATATGTTATTTTTCTACTTTCTTAGCAGAAGATTGCATACTGCAAAGCTAATTCTATACCTTTATGCATGATACCTGTTTCTTCATTAATTACTTGGGGGTTGGGAAGATACAAGCTTTGTTTCATGCCCTTCTTTAAAAATAAAAGTTCTTAAATGAAATGATAGTATTAGGCCAAAGGTGAAAAAAGAAGTTAAATCCCCTGCTCTAAGATCTTCGGTGAATGTAATAGCCACAAATCAGAAGATGATAGTTTCATGTTCATATTGCAAAATACTATTCGTTATTTGCATAAAAGGTAAGCCCTCACTGATAGTTGTGTATCAGTGTAATAATTGCCACGTTTAGATACGAAGATCATTCAAATATTGGCCAAAAATTAATTATCTAGAGATTTCTTGATACTATACTCTGCCTAACAGTATTATATCATTCAGAGTGACTTACGTTACCACCTTCTCCTTCCTTTTAAGTTAATAAGCTGCTTCCCTTCTATGTCTATTGCCTACAAACAGGGCAGAATTGAAGGCGCTGGGATTTGCAAAGAGATTTAGTCTATTACAGCAATAAATACTCCTTTTTGGTATTCCTAAGGCTATTACATGTTACTTCCTTTGTATTCTTTTGGATTCTCTGAACTACAAGTTCTCTCTGTAAAGTGAATAAATTAAAACCAAGGATATCCACATAATTCTAGGAGACTCCTGACAGTATGCATTCATAGAAAGAGAAGTATGAATGAGAAAAGGACCTTGTGGAATGATGCTCATTTTGCAGATGATTTGAGTGAGTGCAGAGAAGTTGACCAAAGTCGCCCATGCTTGTGCAGCTGAGCCACGGCTTGACTTCAGGACAGGCTGGTCTTGGTCCTAACAGACACTATCCCATGAATAAGTGAACCTGTGTGTGTGTGACTGTGCTGTGCATAGCATGATATGAGGAAAAGAATAGGTTGACATTTTGTAATGACATTACAAATGAACAGAACTTGTCACACTTAGCAGAAAAGTAACTTTAATGCAAGATTACTATTACATTTTTAAGGCATTTAAACGGTGAATTTTCAAGTAGCTGGCAGTTGTTCCTGTAACAGCAGCGTTACGTCTTAGCCTGTTCCCAGGATAAGGTCAGATCTCCTGCGTTTTGTGGGTGGATTCGGAGTAGGCGGAGTCGTAGGGAAGAGCTGAGCGGACTAGGCGGCCTTCCTGGTCTTTGGGTCTGATAAGTGAAAGGCTACTTGGTCGCTGTCCTGGAAGAAATAGATTCTGGAGAAAGAATACATCAAGGGCTTGGAAAGATGGCTTCATTCAATCAACAATTATTAAGCACCGACTCTGTGCCCTGAAACTGTCTTATACTTTGGGGAAGGCATTTGTTCTAGCATCTTGTGGGTAAAGACACAATTTTTTTAGTATGCTGGAAGGTGATAAGTACTATAAGAAGAAAGATAAGCTGCAGATGAGGATGTAATTTAAAATGGATGGTTCGAGAAGGTGTTTGGGGTTGAATTATTTCTCCTCTAAATTTATATGTTGAAATCACAACCCACAGCGCCTCAGATGGAGAAAAGATCTTGACAGAGGTCATGAAATTAGAATGTGGTCCTTAGAATGGGCGTTAATCCAGTGTGACCGGTATCCTTCTAAATAGGGGAAATTTGGACACAAAAGGGAAGACAGTGTGAAGGTACAGGACACACCCCAAGTGAGCATGAAGACAGCCACCCGCATGACCAGGAGAGGCCGGGAACAGGCCTCACAAGGAGCCGCCCTTGATGACACACCTTCGTTTTGGACCTCCAGTCTCCAGGTACCTCGATAGCTGAAGCCACCTGCTTCGTGGTACTTTGTGATGGCAGCAGCCCTAGACAACTCGCACAAGAGCTTCGCCGTGAAGGCAGCATCTGAGTGAAGACATGAGAGCAGAGGCAGCATGGGTTACAGA
This sequence comes from Sapajus apella, assembly GCF_009761245.1. Classification (NCBI taxonomy): domain Eukaryota; kingdom Metazoa; phylum Chordata; class Mammalia; order Primates; family Cebidae; genus Sapajus; species Sapajus apella. Next base: position 20,596,523 of record NW_022436979.1, on the reverse strand, counting down.
GGTACTTGGGAGCAGAGAGCAGCGTCAGCATGAAGATCTCAGGCCGATGTGTGCTCAGGGTCCTCTGCAGGGCGGTGCGGCTGCAGGCGAGTGCTTAGGGAAGAGCCGCTGCAGAGGATGAGATTAGACAGAGGAGGGCCGTCGGGAGCCACAGACCCAGTGAGGCCTTGCGTGCCATGGTTAGGGTCTTAGCTTTTACTCTGAGTGAGGCAGGAAGCTCCGGGAGGGTCTGGACAGGGGATGGATGTGACTTCTACTCAACAAGATCCGTTTGTTTCTATGTTGGAAAACAACTCTATGGGAACTGGGACAAATGGAAATCAGGGAGGCCATCTGCAATCCATTGTGACACTCCGGGCTGCAGATGGCGACAGCTTGCATCAGGTTAGTGAGTGTCCCATAAAAGGGGCCGTATCTGCAAAGAGATCACAAAGGCAGAAAGAGCAGAGGAGCCAAGAACAAAGCAGAGAAATCCCATTTGTTGGTAGAAGGCGATTTATAGGAAAACCTATGAACAGCAGCATGGTCTTGGGAGGCACCAGACAGGTGGATACCCACACTGTTACCCCCAGACGCAGGGTCCATATACTGCAGAGAGAGGGAGTATGTCCTCTATACGGACAGCTAAGTGCAGCCTCCGGAACAGGCAAGAAGGTCTTGTGCGTCTCAGCCTGTAATTTGTGTAATAGGTCAAGGTTGGCATGCTTCTTCACTAGGGACAGTAGGAAGAGCAGGAATCAGGAGGCATTCATGGGACTGGGGCTGATGAGAAGTCAGTGTGGCAGGTTAGTATCAAGGTTATGTCTCCACAGAGAGTCTGAGAAACGGGTGTATTGGAGAAATGTTTTAAAGGTACGAAAGGTAAGATTGTATAACGGTTTTGATGTCAGCTCTGAGGACAAGGGTGAAGTCAGGAAAAACTCTAATATGTTTTGGCCTGAGACATTAGAAGGCTGGAATTATCATCCGCAGAATTGAGGATCTTATCATTGAGGGAAAATCAGGTGCAGGAGGAAAATTAGGAGTTGCGTTTCATTTACAATTGCTGTGATAGTGCTGGGCAACAAAGCATTCTGAAACTCAGCGACTGCAAAACAAGCCACGGATTCTCTCTCTTGGCTGAACTGGCTTGGTATTGTCTGAGCGGGGCTGAGCTCACTGTCATAACTCTAAGCTGCTGGTTAGGTCCCAGTTACTCCACTTCTCTTTCACCATCTTTGGATGGGCAGGGTAGCTGGGGCACGGCTTCATGGAACGTAGAACCACTATGGGAATTTGGAGGACATGAGCGTTCTGTATTTCTTAAGGCCTAGGCTCAGAACGGGCACTTCCCTTCACATTTCATCAGCTAATGAAAGTCATGTGGTCAAGCCCCAATTCAAGGGGCTGCCACTGGATGAGGGAACTGCAAAGTCCCAGGACCCAGGGCAAGCGTGTCTGAGTCTGGAGTTCATGGGAGCGGTCTGGGCAGAAGATATGAATTGTGGTGTCATCAGCATGGAAATGACGTTCAATGCTAAGGGAGTAGATAAGATTATCAAATGAGTGAGTGTGACAGACAAGAGGTTCACGGTCTGATGATCTTGGAACTCAAAATTTATGTGGTCAGGACAGTGAGGACGACCTCGTTATATCATTATGTCATCGGGAGTAAACACTGCATGGAAGACAAGTGGTCGAAGAACTGCTGGGTTTAGCAAAGTGAGGGTCACTGAAGAGCGCAGCTTCACTGGGGTAGCAAGGGAAAAGCCTGACTGAAGTTGACTTAAGAAAGAAGAAAAAGTTGGTAGTAAGTACAAACGTGCAAGGATGTTACCACACGGACACAAAAGAAATCACAGGATAGATAAAAGGTGAAGTGGGCTGGGAGAGATTTTTGGGAAGGAATAAAAGCCTGTTTGTATATAATGGGAATGACCCGATAAAGAGGGGAAAGCCGATGAGACTGGGGAGACCATAAAGTGAGAAGAGAATTGCTGGAGCAGTGACCCGGGAGGGGACGGAATCTCGTGACAGGGGCGGGGGGGTGAGGACAGAATCTCGTGACCTGGGAGGGGACGGAATCGCATGCTCAACTTGAGGGCTTGACTCTAGGAGCACAAACAGTTTATTTAAAACTGGGGGCAGCTCATCCCCCGTAGAACATTTGGCAACGTCTAAAGACATATTCTAGTTGTCACAAGTGGGGGTGCTACTGAAATCTAGTGGACAGAGGCCAGGGTACAGCCCCCCACAGTGAGGATGACCCTCGGAGCACGGGCAGCGCTGAGGCTGAGAGGCCTGGTGCACAGCAGCGTAAGGGGAGACACAGGATGTGGGCACTGTGGTCACTGGGAGGAGGCGTGACAGTGGGAACTTAGAAATCCTTCTTCTCATTGTATGATGGCTCATTTTACACATCAACCTGGCTAGGCTACACCGCCCGGCTGTTTGGTCAAACACTAGGGGCTGCTGTGAATTTTTCAGATATGATTAACATTTAAGTCAGTAGATGGAGTAACATAGATTCCTCTTTGTCATGTGGGTGAGCCTCATCCAATCAGCTGAAGGCCGTAAGAGCAAAAATGAGGTTTCCCGATGGAGAAGCAATACTGCCTTAAGACAGCAACATAGAAATCTTGCCCGGGTTCCAGCCTGCACATTTGGGACTTGAGACTGCAGTACCAACTCTTGCTTTGATTCTGTTTCTGTGTATGTATCTATGTATCTATCTATCTATGTATATATTTATCTATCTATCCATCCATCCTTCCACACACCCATATATTTGATTCTGATTCTCTGGAGAATCCTGATTCAGGCACCTTGCTGCCATATTTTTCACAGAAATAGAATGCAAAGTCCTCAGACAACAGTGAGCAGCATGAGAATGCACTGCAGGTTTGGGGAGAAGAGTGAAAGGGGAAGGAAAGCTCAGCAGTTGCCCGGCTGTACTCAGGGCCGACTGGAAGTTCATGGTCATGCGCCGTAAATGATTCCTCAGCAAGAACATATTATGGTTTCTGTGTTTTTTGAGACAGAGTCTCCCTCTGTCCCTCAAGCTGGAGTGCAGTGGTGAGATCTCGGCTCACTGCAACCTCCACCTCCTGACTTCAAGCAATTCTCCTGCCTCAGCCTCCCAAGTAGCTGGGAGTACAGGCGTAGGCCACCATGCCTGGCTAATTTTTGTATTTCTAGTAGAGACGTGGTTTTCCCATGTTGTCCAGGCTGGCCTCAAACTCCTGAGCTCAGGTGATCTGCCCACCTTGGCCTCCCAAAGTGCTGGGATTGCAGGCATGAGCAACCACACCAGGCCAAAGGAAGATGGTTTTAGTGTGGACCCATTGGCCTTGGGGGGATGGGTCCAGGTTGCTTACCTGCACCTATGCTAGGGTGGGGTGAGAGGAAAGGCAGATAAGGTCTGTTTGGGTTTTCCTAGGGCAGCAGCATGAAAAACAAGGAAGGAGTGGAAAGTGAGGATGAGAGAGTGATCACAAAAGATCGATCACGTAATTTCAGCTGGGGAGTGAGAACAGTTAGAAGAGGGAATTGGAAAGTGAAAAGGCGAGTTCTTTGTTTCGGGGACGTGTGAGGATTGTGTTTTAGAGGGAGCATGTTAGAACAGTAAGTGTTGGTATGCAACGCTGAAATTTCAATCATGAAGAGATTGTTCTTATAAGTAACGCCAGCCTAGGCTATGAGGATGGAAGGGAGGTGCTAAGCTGGGGAGAAGCACAAGTGTGCCTGAGAGAATGCGCCTGAGAGGAGGCCAAAGAGTCAAGTGGTCTGTTTTAGGAAGATTATCTATGTGGGTATTGAAATCACCAAGAATAACGGGTGTATTGTTTTAGAAAGAAGGTCATTAAGCCAATAATTAAAATCTGCTGGAGGGGAGAAGAGTGAGCCGAAGGTCGGTAGATGCCTACACCTCGGAGGGGTAGCAGGTCATCCGACAGCATGTGATTCCAAACCAGATGGCTTTACGGAGGAGATTGTATAAACCACCCAGAAACGGAGAGGAGGAGCCGGGGGCCTCACCGTCGGAATTAGGACATTCGAAGAAGACACAGCTAGAGCCAGGCTTCAATAGAATCACAGTGTAAACAAACTTTTCTGCCAGCTCCATTTACAAAAGTCTCAAAAGAAAAGAAAAGGATTTAAAATGGGCCTAGTTTGGGCACATTTCTGGCCAATTATTGTGTTCAGGAAGGTAAGGGCCTAAAACTGACAATATTTGCTGGGACCATATTCCTCATGAAAGAGTTACACACTAAAACCGTAAAAATAAAGGAAAATCAGTAAAACTAAAGCAGGCCGAAGTAACAGGGCACAAAGAAATACTTTAAATGATACAGTCTGTAGTACTATAACGAATGCAAAAATATCAGCAAATTGGTTAACAATACAGCAATATGTTTCTTCAGAGCTTAGAAAGAAGAAAGGAAAAGAAATGAGCCAACGTACCAAGGATATTAAAAATACGGAACCTAAAGACTATAAGTCCTGACGATGTTTAGAATTTCATCTGTTAGTCTTCTTTTGGCATTCACACATTCTGCTAGATTTTCTTACTTTTAAATTGCCAGAACTCATTGCTGAAGATGTATACTGAAAGGTGGCTCTTTTTATATTACAGAAGTAGTAAGTTCAGAAGAAGTGTTTTCGTATAGTAGGCAGTTTTTGACTGGTTCCAAATCTACATTACTTAAGTGAAGTGCAGTTGACAAGTATTGCTCAGTGGGTTGTTTTTTTAAAAGTTGGTTGGTCAGATTAGGCTGTTATCACCTTCTCCCAGAACTGGAGCTCTGGTTCTGCTGTATAATTATTCAGCTTCCCAGTTCATTTGAATGGGCACATTTAGCTCTTAATAATCAGCTTCTGGATAGAAAAGGGGCAGATCGTAAAAGATGGAAAATTAAAGTGAATATTTATAATAGAATTTACAATTCAAACGCCTAGAGTGAAACAGGACCAAGACGAGAAAGAAGAAAAGTTAACAAAAGATGTCAGCTCCTTGACCTAGAACAGAAATCTCAGTATTCACCAAAAGTAAGGAATTATACCACGGGAATCTTTTGATATATTTCTAAATACTTCTTCACCGAAGGTCTTACACTGGAGTCTAGTCTTGTGTAATTGAACTAGCCAGTTAACTCATAGCAAGCCGCTGACCATCTCTGAGTCTTGCCGAATGAACTTTGTAAACTGACATAAAACATTAATTATTGCTCTTATTTTGAAACTGTACGATTGGTTAAATATGTATACATATATGCATATATATATGTATATATTTGTATACAACTTTTGTATGGACTTACATTCTCATTCTTTAGGGTAGATACCTGGGATTGAAATGCTGGGTCACTTGGTAATTCTATGCTTAACATTTTGAAGAACTGCCAACATGTTTCCACAGCGGGCCATTTTGTATTCTCAACAAGGAAAGAGAATTCCAATTTCTACACATTCTTGTCAACATTTGTTACTGTATTTGATCTGAGCTGGGGATAATTTTTAAATTCTTATTTAGAGTCTATATATGCTTATTAATTGTGTAGCCTTGGACTACGTGCTTGGCCTCTCTGAGTTTATGTTTTTTCATTTCTATCTTTATAGGATTTTCTTGAGGATTATATACAATTATATATAGTTTCTGCCACACGTAGCAACTTAAAACTAGAAAATTATCAATAGACTTGTTCTCTATCTCGTTTCACATTCTTTGGGGTTTTAAATGTGATCACACCTTGAGAAGATTCTTAATGATCTGAATTTTCCATTCTTCACTGTTAGCCACGGGAGGAGAGACACCGTACACATTCTTACTGTTGAGCTCTGTGTCATTGTCCCTACACTGTGGGCACTGCATGTAATAGAGAGTGTAAACTTACAGGGACAAATTGTGACCTACATATAGAAATGAGTCTTATCGGCTGGGCGTGGTTGCTCATGCCTGTGATCTCAGCACTTTAAGAGGCTGAGGCGGGCAAATCATGAGATCAGGAGATGGAGACCATCCTGGCTAACACAGTGAAACCCCGTCTTTACTAAAAACACAAAACATTAGCCAGGCTTGGTGGTATACGCCTGTATTCCCAGCTACTCAGAAGGCTGAGGCAGGGGAATCACTTGAACTCGGGAGGTGGAGGTTGCAGTGAGCCAAGATCACGGCACTGCACTCCAGCCTGGGAGACAGAGTGAGGCTCTGTCTCAAAAAAAATTAGTCTTATTAAGGACTTCTCAAAAAAATGTGAAATGAAAATGGGAGGCTACCCTACTGTAGCAGTGCATCACTCATTTTGAAGGCACATGCTCTTGGAGTATCAGTGAGAGGTTTTTCCAGGTAGATCAGGATTCCCACCAACTGTGTGAGAGACCATCTTTAACTAGGTCTCCCACCAATTCTGGTAGAAAAACGTGGAAGGCCCTCATGACCCCATATTCCATTCCTTCAGAATTAAATGACGTTGGTTGAAGCACAGAGATCAGGTTGGTGACTGACGGTCAGGTTCATGTTTGTATATTTAAATAAGTGGTGATAACTTTAAAATAAACATAAGTTTTACTGCATAAAATTTAAGCATTATATTCTGATGTAATTTAAATAGATTTAAATCATTGTATTTTCAAACTTTAAGGTAATTTTTAGTGAATTTTCCTAGTAACTTTTTTAGCAGTTTTATTGATGCGTCATTGACATGCCATAAAACCAACCACTTGAAGTTCACAGTCCAACGGTTTTTAGTATTTTTGTAGAGTTGTGCAGCACGACCGCAATCCAAGTTTGGAAAACTTTCATTAACCCAAAAATAAATCCTACGATCATTAGCATTCACTTCACAATCCTTCTTCCCAACAGTCTTCAGCCCCAGATACTATGTCTAACGTGCTTACTGTCTTTATAAACTTGCCTATTCTGAATATTCTGAATACTTAATATAAATACGTGGCTTTCGTGACTGGCTTCTTTCACTCAGTGTAATGTTTTCAAGGCTCATCCATGTTGTAGCATGTATAAGTATTTTTATTCTTTTTATTTTCATTTATTTGATTCAAATAATAATCGGTCATATAAGCATACCCCATTTATTTACCCATTCATCAGTTTAAGGACATTAGCGCTGTTTTTGCTTTTTGCTATTTTGGATAACACTGCTATCAACATTCATGTACAGACTTTTGCATGGACATATGTATTCATTTCTCTTGGGTATATAGCTGGGATTGAAATGCTAGGTCATATGGTAACACTGCGTTTAACATTTTGAGGAACTGCCAAAATGTTTCTAAAGCAGGTGCACTATTTAATATTCCCAGCAAGGAATGGGAGGTAGAGTTCCTCCACGTCCTTGTTAACACGTGTTGCTGTCTCCTTCTTTGATTATAACCATCCTAGTGAGTGTGGATTGGCCTCTCATTGTGTTTCTGAGTTGCCTTTTTCAAATGACTAATGATGTTGAATATCTTTTTATGTGTTAAATGGCCATCTGTGTATCTACTTTGTAGAAATACCTGTTCAGGTTCTACACTCAGTTTTTAATTGAATTATTCATCTTCTTGTTATTTAGTTGTAAGATTTCTTACGTAGTGTGGGTAAATACAGTTCATTGTCAGATATATGAGTTTTCAACTATTTTTTTTCTCATTCTCTGGATTGTCTTTTCATTTTCTTGATAGTATCAAGAAATTTTTTATTTTAAAATTTTAATGTAGTCTATATTTATTGCTGTTGCTGCTTGTACTTTTGGGGTGCTCTCATATTTAGGACTATGGCATATTTTGAGTTAATCTTTATAAACAGTAAGAGCAAGGGGGGGTCCAAATTTATTTTTATTTTTATTTCTTTGAGATGGAGTTTTGCTCTTGTTGCCCAGGCTGGAGTGCAATGGTGTGATCTCGGCTCACCACAACCTCCGCCTCCTGGGTTAAAGTGATTCTCCTGCCTCAGCTCCCGAGAAGCTGGGATTACAGGCCTGCGCCACCATGCCTGGCTAATTTTGTATTTTTAGTAGAGACAGGGTTTCTCCATGTTGGTCAGGGTGGTCTTGGACTCCCGACCTCAGGTGATCCACCTGCCTTGGCCTCCCAAAGTGCTGCGATTACAGGTGTGAGCCACCGCGTCCGGCCAAATTTATTCTTTTGTGTTTATTCAGTTGCTGAATAAATACAAAAATATTCAAATGGCTTTATCCAGAGCTATTTGTTGAACACTATTTTTTCCCCATTGATTGATTTTGGGCACTGTTGTCAAAGTCAGTGAACTGTAAGTGTATGAGTTTATCTGTGCACTCACAGTTCAGTTCAGCTGATCTGCAGGTTCATCTTCTTGCCAGAGCCACACAACCTGCATCACAGCCTGGGTCTCTTACAAATTAGCTCAGCCACTCTTGCAAAAACGTTGGAATCCTTCTGCTAAATTGCTGCAGTCCTTCCTCCCAGAGGGGCCCCCCAGTCTTGCCTAAGCTGCCTCTACTTCTCAGGTTGTATCAGGGAATGATAGCTGCCCCAGAGCAATATGTGACCAGTGAACAGCGGCTCTCAACTCAAGGGCAAATGACTCAGCTTTGTGAACTGATCGACTGGAGTAGAGAAGTCCTTGCAAAGAACTTATGTCATCTGGGTATTGTGCTTGGGGCTCCTGATATACAGGAACCCCTTTCCAGGGTTCTTGCTGTTTTATTCGTGAGGTTTTCTGTGCCTACCGTTCCTGAGTTCGAATCACTGTTCTCACAGATTTTGCTTTTCATCAGTGCTTATGATGGGGAGCACATTCAATGTGCAACAAATAATTTTACTCAGCTTTGCCACCAGTTAATAAATGCATCTGTAAAAAGAAAACAGCCCCTGGGAGGAACTGGCACCCTAAAGGGACTATGACAAGCGGCAGATGAATACAAACCAACTGACCTGAATACATGCTGATTTCTGCCAGCTTTGTTTGCAGCAAAATGCTTTAAGCCTGCCCTTCCAGCTCTTGACACTGCTATAATGGATATCTGTAAGGAGAATGGAGCCCGATTAATCATATTTTCTATTTCCTTTATTTTACCATGCTTTGAACATATTTGGAGTCTTGTGGACCGGGGGCGGGGCAGTGCTAATTAGCTAATTTCCTAGAGATGGCTAACAAGTTTCCTGTGCGCACACCTTTGATACGAAAGCCAACCAATTCCAGGTACATGTCCACATTGCTTTCCTTCATCAGCCTCCTGCTGTACCGGGCATCCTCCTCCTGCCCTAAATCACCCCAAGGCAGGGTGCCAGATAACTAGGGATGACCCTTATGTCCCAGAGTCTGATGAAATTATTCCCACTATCAATCCTGCTCCTGCTCCGCCCTTCTGCCCTGTCTTAATCATCTGCTCCCTCAACAGGGCGGTGCTGGCTTTTGTCCGCACGTCCCCTGCCCTTCTCCCTCCTGATTGCCCTGTGCCTCTTCTTGTGGCCCTCAGTGTGTTGTGCCCCTCTCTTGGGAACCATGAGTGACAAACTATCCTTTCTTCTTTTTTTGAGATGGACTCTAGTTCTGTCACCCAGGCTGGAGTGCGGTGGCGCAACCTTGATTCACTGCAACCTCTGCCTCCTGGGTTCCAGTGATTCTCCTGCCTCAGGCTCCCGAATAGGTGGGATTACAGGTGCCCGCCACCACGCCTGGCTAATTTTTGTATTTTTAGTAGAGATGGGGTTTCCCTATGTTGGCCAGTTGCTCTCAAACTGCTGACCTCAGGTGATCCACCTGCCTCGGGCTCCCAAAGTGCTGGGATTACAGGCGTGAGCCACCACACCCGGCCCAAACTATATTTTCAATGGCAATTGATTTCTGGTCTATTGGGATTACCATATCTGAATTAAAAACAAAATCCTAGACACATTGTAAAATAGGAAACGAAGATGCAGAGCACCTTCTATGTTACCCTTCTCATGGAGGGATGGCCATACCAGCTGAGGAACACTTTGCCTTCTGAACAAGCTGAGCCCACCCTGCCATGTCGGGCAGTCATATCATGTGGCATTGAAATCATGTTTGTTGCCCCATGAATGTGGCAAGTCAATACATAGATATACCCCGGTGCAGCAGAGAAAGAGAATTAATTGTAGGGCTGCCAAATGAGGAGATGAGAGGGAACCTCAAAATTTGTCTCCCTGAGTGGTTTGGTGCTAGGGATTTTAAGGGTTTTGGAGCGGGCTGGAGTGCGGAGATCATTGCTTGGCTGAATTGTGCAGGGTGAAGTTATGGGAACGGGAGATGAAGAAACCATATTCTCATGCTCATTCAGGTCTTCTGAGGTCTTTAAGCCGGGTGACCTCTATTGTTCTGGTGGAAGTCAGGATCTGCTTAAGCAATTCTTAGCACAAGCTTTATGATTCAAATGTCAGAGATCCTGTTTTAAGCAAAAGGCCTGTGATTCTAAGGTCAGAAATCCTACCTACAGGAACAGTGGGCATGCAAGTGGTCAGTACCCAGTGCAATGGGACTTTCAGTTACAAGGAAATGGGTCAAAGACAGCCTGATTAATGCTTAATTATAACTACATTTCTGTCCATAATTTTTGATAACCTTGTGAGGATGATTTCAGAATCACATAAAAAGTTGATTATAGTTGATTGTCATATATATATTGCTTGTCAGAGTCCAATAGTTACCAAGTATAGATCTCAAATTACTGGTAGATTAATTAAGCTCCTTAGCAATGCATACTATGAGTTAGCACAAGACTATTCAACAAGTAACCTCTCAGAACTCCCAGATCTGAACCTGGTAAACCAGCGCAATGAAATTATTACTTATGAAAACATCAAAGGGCCGGTGGAGCACAGCTTGTTATGTCTGTAAGAACAGGACTCCGTGGCTTACAAAGACTTTTCAGCACTATCCTTTCACCGTGTGGCAAAACATATGCAGAGAGCTAGACCTTAAAAGGCGGAAAAATATGTCAAAGCATGATAGAAGATGGCAAAATCTGTGCAAGTATTAAGCAATAGAATGCCATGGTTAGTTTTTAATAATGGCCCTGAAAATTATGATGTAAAACCCAGCCACGTTTCATAGCACTGATTGGGAGAACCTGAAGCGGAAAGCACTTGATGAGCAGCGGAAAGCCGGGGATCAAGAGACTGCCGTGAATACCCAAGGTGTAACAAGGTGTGAGATCGCAAGAGGTTTCTCTAAACGTCTCCACTTAAAACGGAAACTAGCAGACATCCTGAGATGGCACGAGTGAAACAAAAAAATGTGAGATGTAATTAATTATCTACTGAAAAATTGTGTCTTTTATTGGAAAACATTCTCACCAAGAAAACTCCAGACATAGATGGATCAACTGTGAATTTTTCTAAATTTTTCGGAAAGAAATAACTCAGCCTTATAGAAACTCTCCCAAAGAATAGAAAAAAAGAAAATTCTCCCAAACCACTATTATGAGGCCGACACCACTTGATATCCAACCTTAAGAAGAACATGATAAGTAAAGAAAATTATAGCCCAATATCTCCCTTAAACATAGATACAAAATTCTTAAAGCATAAATAGTTTAATAGAGTGATATATAAAACGAATAATACGAATAATACATTACAGCCTAGTGAAATTTCTATTGAAAATACTAAAGCGGTTTAACATTTAAATATCAATAAATATAACATGCGACACTAACAGAAATAATAAGAACACCGTATAATCAGAGTACAGATGCTGAAACAGTATTTAATCAAATTCAACACTCATTTGTGATTTAAAAAACAAAACAAAACTCTTAACTGTAAGTCAAAGTAAACTTCTTGATGCCTCACTTTTCTTTGTTTCCCATCATCAATCCATCACAAAGTCTTGACAGTTTTCTCTTCACGATATGTTTCAAATATCTCTGCCGCCCACCATCCGCCACTCCCCATCATCATTCAGACCCCACCGCTACGTTCATCTACTGCAGCCACAGCTCCTCAACTGGTCTCCTAGATTCAGCCCACGGTCCTTTAAACAATCACAATGATTTCCGGAGAACGTAAATTGTATCTTGCATTTTACTTTTCAAAGCTTTTTGGAAACCCTCCCATTTCCCTGAGGAGGAACGTGGGCAAGTTTGATCTGTCCCTTGTCTACATATCCAGCTCGTCTGCAGATATTCCATCCGTTTTTCTTTAAGCTGTAGTCAGACTGGCTTCTTCAGACACACAGATCTCTAAACATGACCAAGAGTTTCACAGATGACCTACCCTCTGTCTTCGACATGGTTAGACCAAGAATCTTTAATGCCCCCTCTCCTCTTGCATCTGCGAACTCTTAAAACCATACTTTGCTACCTTGAGTTCACATGATATAGCTTCTTGGGCTACAAAGTAGTTCAGAGCATAATCTCCAAAAGGATTCCTGCAACGAACTCAGTAATTTATTTTTCTTAATTTATAAAACTAATATTTTGTAAAGATAATAAACACATAAAATTAGAAAAGATTAAAAAATCCTTAATTTAACTTTCTAATAAAGTATTATTAACATTGTTGAATAGAGTTTTACACATTTTTAAATGTAATTTAATTTTAAATATCTTTCCAGGTTATTATAGCCATTTTAATGAGTCCATATTATTCAATCATGTGGCTATATCATAAGTAATTATTTCCTTTCTGATGAAAAATTAGCATTTGATTCTTTTCTATATAAATAACATTTTGATGAACACAGTTTTCTAAAAAGAATTTTCTGAATTTAGAGTTATTTCCTTAAATTTTTCTACTTACATAATTATTAGGTCAAAAAATGTGCACAATTTTGGAATAATTACTACATAATGCCCAATTATTACATAAAGGGTAGTGCTACAGCTTGCTTCTCAAGAAGAATATGACCATGCTCATTTATTTTTAGCTCTTTGTAATCATGGATTTTCTTAATTTTTAAAATATTTTCTAATTGGACAACAGAAACTATGTCTCAATTTAAAGAAGAATTTCTATTGACTTTATTACAAGTATTTCTTTTTTTTTTTAGATGGAGTCTTGCTCTGTTGCCAGGTTGGAGTGCAGTAGTGTGATCTCGGCTCAATGCAACCTCTGCCTCCCAGGGTTAAGCGATTCTCCTGCCTCAGCCTCCCTAGTAGCTTGGACTACAGGTGCACAACACCATGCCCAGCTAATTTTTGTATTTGTAGTAGAGATGATGGGATTTCACCATGTTGGCCAGGATGGTTTTGATCTCTTGACCTCATGATCCACTTGCCTTTGGCCTCCCAAAGTGCTGGGATTACAGGCATGAGTCACCGTGCCCCACCTATTACAAGTATTTTCTATAAAGCTTTGTGGTGGAGCTGCATTTCTTACATGTATTTTATTTATTTTGCTTTACAAGAAAATTGTCTTTAGTTGACAAATTTTCAGTTTGCTTAAAGTTATCAGCAGCTAAGCCACCAGTCCAAATGTATAAACTAATAAACAATGAGTAGAATCCTTTAAGAAGAAAAGAACACGTTTTAGTTTTCCATGAAAACTACTTGAAATGACATTTGAAACATTCATTGAGTGGCTCATGGAAATTAATAATTTCTTAATTTTTATCCTTTGCTAACCCCTGCAAAGCACTATGTTAGACCTAGTTAAAATCACAAAGTTACTAAGTCATGATATCTGCTCTGTTTTGGGGAAAGGTTGCTGATAAAATTGTTAATTAGCAATTTATCAAGATATCCATGTCATTGTGTATTGTAAAATGCCCGTGGGCCAAATGTAAATTATTCATAAATTAATACAGGAAAAGCAAAACCTAGATCAGCAAGTTGAAGGTCATATCTACCCAATCAGATAAAATGCTAATCAACCCATAATTATTAAAAATGAATCTAAACATAAATAAGCATTTCTAATCAAAAATACACATTAAAATTTACCTTTCTTAGCTTAATCAAACGTACATATTAAATGTGTGAAACTGTTAAATGTTAGTCTTGATTTGTGTTTGATAAATCTAAAATTTATCTGATAAAACCTTCATGATACAGTATAAATGAAAAGGATTTAAGTTAATTGTAAATAATACAAAAGGAAAATCAAGAAAACAAGGGTCATTGTTCTGCACCTCTAATTTTATGAACTCTCTAAAATTTGTTCAATTTGTATCATTTCTTGTTTTAAAAAATAAGATCAACTTTTATTTTAGATTCAAAGGTACATGTGCAGGTTTGTTACATGGTATATTGCATGATGTTGAAATTTGGGATATGAATAACCCCATCACCCAGATAGTGAGGATAGTGCCCAGTCATTACGTTTTCAACCCTTTTCCCCATTTTCTTCCTTTTATTAGTCCCCAGTGTCAATGAGTACCCAATGTTCAGTTCCCACTTCTAAGTGAGGACATGTGGTATTTGGTTTTCTAACATTTCTAAATATGATTTCAACATTTAAAAAATTCATGTTAGCCCATACAGAGTTCCGTGGATAGCGTTTGGGAATCTTCGCAGAGTTTATGTTCCATCAGTAATAAACAGAACAAAGACATTGTTCTGATTGATAAAGGTTGTAGCTTCTCGGCAAATAGCTGACTATGTCTGGGTAGCAATGTAGCTGATCTTGGTTAGTTATTTTTCATTTCCATTCAGCATCAGTTTTATTCCTACATGATAAAAAAAAGTGTGCAATAGCTAAACTTTAGAATTTCTACTTCTAAAAACTGTATTACCAAGTATGTCAGAACATTTCAAGTTAGTAAATGTCAGTTGGGCCCTAGGCTGTTTCTGGCATTATACCGGGTGTTAGTGAAACTACCTTTGCAAAGATTATGACAGTTAGAAAAATCTAATATGGCTGACTGCATCTTGCCTCTAGTGTAATAGGCTGGTTGTCTTTGCTCATTCCTAGTACTGTAGGCCAAGCTAACCATGGGAAGAATTCAGTTAATGGTAACTTAAAAGCAAGGATAACAACAGATCCTGCCTAAAACCAACCCCATCCTTGCTCAAGGACCAGAAACGAATGAAAGGGTGTAAGTTTAAGATCATGAGAAGGGCCTGAATTCCTCTAAAATGTGGCAGAATTACATAGTTTCTCTAATCCCTTGCTGTACAGGAATCATGTGGCCAGAGGTCAGATTTGTGACTTCCCCAATTGCTCCCACAGATAACATCACTATTGTAGAACCTAAGATTGGTCTCTGGAGATATTTTTCAGATTTTTGCATTCTGGCAACTGACAGACCAAAGCTGGACCTGCAACTCATGACAAGTGGTCCTGTGGCCCCACCCAAAAGTGTACCAGTGCCTAAGGACCATTTTCCACACCCTATGATATCATCCCAACCAATCAGCCACACCCATTCCCTAGCCTCCTGCACACCAAATAATCCACGAAATCCCTGGCCTCTGAATTCTTGGGGAGACTGATTCGACTGATAACTCTAGTTCTCTTGCAGGGCCAGCCTCGTGTCATTTAAACTTTTCCTTTACTGCAATGTCACCATCTCAGTGAATTTGCTTTGTCTGTGCAGCTAGCAGAAGGAACACACTGGACTATCACACTAGCATTGTCACGATGATGACAGCCCAGGGCCTTCCCTCAGCTGCACTGCAGGAATGGAAAAGTTGGCTCATGGAACTGGGGATATTAGTTCACAAACATTCTATGACTTAACAGTTCACCACCAAAACTGTCGACTCAGCTCTGCTCCGTGGAGCTGATCGAGGTATCTAAAAGGGTACAGAAGAGAATCAGATAGTTCTAAATAAAGAGCTAACAAACAGTAATGTTTTATTTATTGAGTATTTTCATGTGATTTATCCAATAAGAAATTCTTTACATTATATATACATACACACACACACACACACACACACACACACACACATGCTTTCAACCCTTACAATACAAGAATTTATTTTTATGAAATCCACTTTACAGATGACGAGACTGGGGCTCAGAGGAATTGGTGATCTCACCAAGATCCTAGGAATGGTGGGCGCTGAGGCTGAGCCAGCTCTCAGATCCCACAACCTGTGGCTGTCACTCCATGCCATTTCTATGGTGCTCAACAGGATGGTGTTCTTCAGGGCAAAGCCATTGTCTCCAGGACCACTTTACTCCTAGGGCAAGACTCAACATTTTTAGTAAATTGCTTCTTCGTGAAGAGAGTAAAGAAATAACATGTCCTCCTGCAGGAAACTTCCTGACACCCACTCCTAATCTGCAAAGCAATGGGAATCTTTCCACTGCTTTGAACTCTGATTAATATTTTCGTTCTATTGCACGTCAACTTTGGCCTGATGCCCATCAGAGAAGGAGGGAAAGCCTTTGTGTTAATTTTTTAAAATAATAATTTTAATGGAGTGTGGAGTATAGTGATCAAAACAGTGAGAAAATGAAATATGCAGTAACAATGTCAATATAACACTTGTGCACACAGCAGACACTTAATGTTCAAAGATTTCAATGACCTGCTGATTGCATTTCTAAGGGAACAAGTCTATGCTCCTGAGTATTTTTCAGAGTCTTAATGAGCAATCACAACAATAAAGCAATTTGCTTATTCCTCTTTAATTTATTTGTATTGAATAGACCTTATTCAGCGAACAGGAAATGTGCTCAGTCTTGTGGTCGCTAAGACACAGAGCACTTTTGAGAAAAGGAAGGTTCCATAGGGAAAAATCAGAGGAAATCATGGGCTCTGAGGACAGCACAAAGTAAGCAAGTCTGGTAACCGAGAAACACAGCGGAAAGGGGGCGTTGAGAGAAACCAGCCTTCCCTGAGAGATGCTTGGCCTGGAAGCATCCAGAGGGTCAGAGCAGGAAAACACATTGCTTCAGAGGCCTCTTAAAATGTACAAAAGTGCACTTTTCCAATAGCACTGACCCACGCACTCATAATTGCTTTAAATACACCAACTCTAAGAGAACAATTTACAGGCAAGTCAGCAGAGCCTGGGCTCCGTTGTACTTCCTCAGGCGTGCACTGCCAAGCTGGTAGCTGCCCCTTGGCAAAGCTTAGGCAGGCCCAGAGCCCACCGCCTGAATTCCTTCAGTGCCCGCACCCTCGTAACTGCCATCAGACCAAAGGGAAGGCTACCAGGGTGAAAAGGAAGACCTGGGTTTTGTTTAATGCTTTATCAAAGTGTGACGGTGATTGTGTTTCAACATGTTATGTACTCTCTTTTTAAAGTTTTACAAATTTGTGAATAATTATTCTAAAATGCTGCTTCTCAAGGCTGTAGGACAAAACGTGCCACACCTCACCCTCACCCACCAAACGAGCTGCTTTGCTTTCCTATACGCAGGAAGTGTATCTGAAAAACCACTCTTTTTGCTTTTTGGTAAACAATGATAATGTTTTCAGTTTTTAAAAATGTTTGCTATTTCAGTAAGTTCTATGGTTAATTTTGGTTGAAACCCACAAATGGATCCACGAAAAAGATAATTCACTGATTATTTTCGGGGGTGAGGGGCCTCTGAGAGTTTCAAAAGAGACAGTGGAAATTGCTTTGAAAACTGTAACGAATTATACAAAATTTGAGTATTATTTGGATGTTGTGATAGTACAAAGAACAGCAACAAAAATATTTGCATTTGGGTCTTGTCTAATGAAGTGCACAGATGTTTTGTGGGGATGTATTGAAAAGCAGCAGTACATGAACACCCACCCCTTACCCCACAAATGAGAAAATATTTGAAGTCCAGTGGTATTTTCTTTCAGCACGAAGAGCATGTCATGCGCTTTCTTGCTTCGATGCCTTTCCACGTGTAGTTCTCTGCTTGGACTCCACACCTCAGTCTCTTAGTTAGCCACCTTCTTCTTTAGCCTCAGCTCGGGCCTCGCTGCACAACGTGGGTTGGTGAAGATCCAGCAGATCCGAGGCGAAGGCTGCTTTCTCTCCGTTTTGTCGCGAGTGTGACATAAAGACAGGACATGTGGGAAACTTCACAGAATAAACTAATTCCGATAAAGCACTAACTCAAGACACAAGTGACCACGAAAAGGTAACCCTTGTCTCCTTGCTCATATTCTCCTTCCCACCCTGGAATTTGCTGAGTGTTTGTGGAGAACTTGGTCATCTCCAGCATTTGGAATACGGGTTTGAGCCAACCTTCTGTACATTTCGGGGAGCTTGGGAAACCTCAGCTGATACTTGAATACATGAGCACAACAAGGAGAGTTGAAGGCTCTGTCAGGAGGTTACTTTACAGAGAGGTGGGGGAAGAGAAGATGATTACTGTCATTTACGGTACAGTGTCGCACTCACAGAGATGCCTGGATGCTATTTGGGTGATTCATTGGTTTCTCCCATCTGTCTACCTGTCTGGATCACAGAGTCACAAGGTTTTATCACTGTAAGGTCTGCTGGACTCCTCACACAAGCAATCACCTCTTTTATTAGATGAAAGACAAATTTATAGACAAAAGGACAAATAGCATGGCTGGCTGTATCTTCTTACAGCCCTGGTAATCTTCCTGGCAAATTCGAATCCATAAAAACCCATTCCCAATGGGCCAACAGTATAGGATGGACAATGCCACATCCAGTTTGCTACAGGGCTCACATCGTGCACCTGTGGCATACATAATCCAGGAAAAGCGCGGGGACATGCCGTTGTCCTCATGAGCTTTTGTTCTAGAAGAAATTGAGCTTGTGTCTGTAGAAATAAAATGCCAGTAAATGAGTGCATTTGGTAGTTCTGTTCTCTCTTTGCTAATTTTTAAAGATGGCGTGCGCTTCACAAGGAACTTATTGCTCCATCAAAGCCTTGTTTTTTAAAATAATTTTAAGGAATGTAACTCACTTAAACTATAATATTTATCATAAAAGCTTAAACAAGGAAACTTTATAAAGAAAGTTATGTTTTGAAGCTTCTACTGAATAATTCAGAAAAATGTGCTTGTTTTATATGTTTCAGAACCTGTAAAGATATGTTTAGAAGCTTCTACTGAATAGTTCAGAAAAATGTGCTTTGCAAAATCTGTTGAACTGTCTGGTGGTTGCTGCACCTGGTAGGATGTTACTTCCTCTGCTTGAGGGCAGTTAGAAAAGAGTGTGAGGGACGCACTGGGTTTAAAACTTGAAGAGAGTGCCCTAGGATATTCAGTCGTTAGTGAGATTCTTCAGCTGGCAAAGTGGAGAGGCACTAGCGATTTAACTCAAAACAGTTGCCATAATTTAAGAAATTGCAACGTTAAAAGAAAAATTAGCTAAGGGCTCCTAAGGGCAACAGATGGGGAGTGCCCATGATACAGACTGTAGCGTTTGTTCCTTAAATCCCACAACTAGAGAGTCGCTGTAATTGGAGTATAATTAACTTACACATACATATCATAACAGCATTCGACCGGAGTCCTGAGAAACACTCTTTATAACAAACAGTAGCGCTTACCTTTGCAAATCATCCTCACAGCAATCATTTTGTTCATGGGCTCTGAAGTCATACGAACTGGACTTCAGCTCTAGTTCCACTCGTCAGTAATTGTGTGACTCAAGACACCTGCTAACTTTTCTAAGCTGTCATTTCTTCATCTATCCTATGGGGATAATTACAGTATCAACTTCATCTATAAGTGTGTGGGTAATAACAGTGCCTACTTCATAGAGTTGCTTTGAGATTTCAGACAATAAATGTAAAGCATTCAGAACAGTATATATTTAGCAAGGTCTCAGTAATATTAGCTATTATAATCTTTTCAATATCCTAAATTTACAAATCAGCAAACTGAAGCTCAGAGAGCCTGAATGCTACAAATTATGCCACTAGGAAATAACAGGGCGGGGAAAAAAACCCAGAGATACCTGATACCAAAGCACATATTCTTTTCCACATCACCATATTATTTCCCTGTATACGGGTCAAAATAAAAAGAACAACAATCAGGTCATTGTGCTGGTTAGGTACATGAGTGAGGGGAACGAGGGGACTGCTCTTGTGAGATCATTTCAGCTGATGACTTAGGATACGTTTGTGGGAATGAGGTAAGAAAGCGAAATAAGAGTGGTCGCATTTTGAAAACCATTTAAAATTTCATCCTGTCTCGGGGTATGCAATATAGAATTGCAAATAATTCTGTTAATATTACGCTTCTTAATTTGACTCTGTTATATAGTTAGCATTAGATTTTGTCTGATCTAAGCTTCTGTCTTTTTTTTGGTGAAAGAGTGACTTATTAGACAGAGAGGGAAAGAGAGAGAGAGAAAGAGAGAGAGAGAAAACACAGCTCCCATGATGTTGTGGGAGGGGACCCAGAGAGGGCATCCCTGTCTTTTGCATTCTAAATGAATCCTTGCTACCTTGTCCCTGAATAAATATTTATTTTATTTTCAAACATAAAAACTAGGGCAACTATTAAAAGAGTTAAAGAGATGAAGCAATCTGAACCTTGGTCTCAGGAATGCTGCATCCCAGCAGGAAGAGCAAGCTGTCCACATAAAACTTCCAATCCAAGCTGGAAGGGGATCACATGTCTTCTGAAGATACAAGTAGCATGCTGCTGAAATCCAAACATTACTTCTGATTGGGGAATTCGGAAAGAATTTGAAAGATAAGGGGTTCGGATAGGGTCTAGAATTTGGATGTGCAGAAATGGAGGAGAAGACAGATCCTGACCAAGCTGAAGGAACATAAAGTACTTAGGTGAGCCACAGCAGCTTTGCAGGAGCATGGTGGACAGGAAAGAAGAGGTGGAAGATGGAGAGCAATTTCCCAGCAGGTAAGGGCTCCCTGACTCGGGCTGTGAGGCTAGGCTGAGCGCTGGACTGTGGCTTGGAGCAACAGGCAGCCGTTGGGAGTTTTAAGCAGAGGAGGACCACCCCAGAGCTCTGCTTTTTGGAGGAAAATCTGAGAGCAGATGGTTTGCAAGGGGAAAAATCAAAGGGAGGTCAACCAATAAAGAACTGCCGTCATTCCTGTCTAAATCACTGAAGGGACAAATCTGTGACTTTGCCTGGTAGACTTGGCAGGGCCCTTGTTCACCTATTATTGTGCTTATCGAATTACTGAATAATAGTTTGTTTGGAAAAATATGGAAAAACGCTCTGCTGACCCATAATAGAATCCAATATACTCGAGTTGACAAGG
Organism: Sapajus apella; assembly: GCF_009761245.1. NCBI lineage: Eukaryota > Metazoa > Chordata > Mammalia > Primates > Cebidae > Sapajus > Sapajus apella. The sequence continues at coordinate 20,575,505 of NW_022436979.1, read as the reverse complement.
ATGAGAGTAATCCTGACAAAAACATAGCACTATAGAAAACAGGGTGAGGAACAGGAATGTCTCGCCCACAAGACCAAAACTATAATTTAGTACATTACAATATCCATGTTATTTGCAGACTGGTCCTGTTTTCTGTTTTATTTTCATTTATTTCCACATTGCAATCAAAAGTCCAATTTATTTTACATCCAAGTTTATGCTAGGAAGTGTGATACTCTGGTCAACAATACTGTAATACATAGCCTCTAAAAATTTACACAAAGTCTTTCAAAGAAAGTGTCCTCCACAGTCCATTGTAAAACCATGTGATGAGTCTTTTTACAAAATCTCTCCCTTGCTTCATTTCAGTTTTTGGGGTGTGTACAGTGGGACTGAATTAAATAAAACAAGACTGGGTTAGTCATTTCAGCAATTGTTAGCACAAGTCTTCACTGATGACTGTAAAGGATCCTTGAAGGCTGGGCGCCAGGGCTCACACCTGTAATCCCACCACTCAGGGAGGTTGAGGAAGGGGGATCCTGAGGTCAAGAATTCGAGACCAGCCTGACCAACATGGTGAAACCCCATATCTTAAAAATACAAAAATTAGCTGGGCGTGGTAGCACATGCCTATAATCCCAGCTACTTGGGAGGCTGAGGCAGGGTTCATCGCTTGAACCCAGGAGGCAGAGGTTGCAGTGAGCCAAGATCGTGCCACTGCACTCCAGCCTGGGTAACAACAGAGCAAGACGCCGTCTCAAAAAAAAAAAGAAAAAGAATCCTTGTAAATATAAGAACTATATTTAACAGGTCTCCTCTCCTTACATGGCTTTTCTGATATTATTAAGATGACTAATGACTAAAACATATTCTTTTCTACTTACCCTGGGAGTCTTGGCAAATGACAATTTGCAAGCTTATAATAGAGCTTTATAAAATCACCAACTCTTTATGTAATGTATTGCTATTGCATTTTCTTTTCTCTTCTTAGGTTTCTTTGTAGTTTCCATATCGTCTGTTATATGACTGACGATCTTGGAAAGGGGGGGAGATCTGTTCCCCCATACCTCTCTTAGAGCTGAAGAGACATTTCCTCTCTTAGAGAAATGCCTCACTCCTCCATTTTTACCTGCCCTTTTGTCCCAAGCCACAGGTCTTGAGCAAAAGAAAGGGAAGACTATGAACGTGGTTACTGGGGAGTGCCTTGAACAGCGAAGGTCTAGGAGCAGATGCTTCTGAAGTTGAACAGCTTGCCAATCTTGCTTCTCCATGGCCATTGACACTCATGTGGAGACCTGGAAGGACCCCAGAGGAGGAGATAAAATGTTATGTCCTCTTACCTGATTCAATCAAGTCTACTTGCTGACTTATTAGAGACAATAAATTGGAAAGTCATAAAAAATGACATTTACATACCTTTATATTTTATTATCTACTTATCTATTTAATTGTTAATTTTTTATAGGAGATCCATTTTTGAATATGGGTTCACAGGCTGAGGATCCATGTTTTTGTCATAAGCCGCACTCAGTATACATCTACAATTTTAGATTATTATTTCTTTTTAACACTGCCCCGGCAACGTGGACCAGAACCCTACAGAGCATTTCTCCCTGTGCCGGCTAGGTCTGCTCCGTTGCCTCGCCCACATACAATCAACAGCATATTTTAAGAGTTTATATCGGAAAGACTTCAAAATAAGTTTTATTAGTTTTTGTGGAAACAATTCTTCTTTTTTGTACTCCTATTTCATCACTTTATTAAACAGCTAATTAAAGCACATAATCATAATACTTGAAATTGGAATAAACAATCTTAGGAAAAAATACACATAGCACTTAATATGCATAGGCCCCAACTTGTGGGGGTAAAATTACACATTGGTTTGGAGTAGAGGCGACCAGCTACAGGGTCTCAGCGTGCCGGGTCAGCCATGTTGAACAGAAGAAATGGAGGTTGTCACATAATTGTTGGGTCAATTAACTGGTGGTTGATTAAGTAAGCTTATTCTTTCCCAAGTTTGTCAGCAGTGTGTTCTTACTGAATCGCTAAGACAGTAACTAATTTCAAGTTCATATAATATATATGAGGTATGTTGATTCTGTGCAGTTCCCAAAAATAAAGTTTCTTTTGCCTTTAAATAATTAAGACATTTCGATTATTGTAGCTAAGAACTGATAATTATCATTATTGGGCACTCACAGCAGGTACTGTGTTAAGTGTTTTGTTTTATTTAAACCTTTTAATAACCCTTTGAGTTTGGCCCTGTTACTATCAGCATGAGCAGATGTGGACGCTGAGGCTCAAAGCTGCAAAGTAACTTAACAGGGGGTCTCACAGGTAACAGGCGGGCACCACGAATCGAAATTGAGTTCTCTGTGACTCTCAAGTCATAGCTGTTCCCCACTATGCTATTTTTCACCATTGTTTTATTGTTTGTTTGTTTGTTCTTAAAAGAACCTGAAGTTTGTGGTCCATGTAAGGGATTTTGTAAGTTGCTCAACCCTGACTGCACAGTCATTGCTTCTTCCATAAAGAATCTTGAACTTCTTTCTGGAGCCAGCAGTCATTTCTAAGTTTCAATCATCAATGCCTTTATAACTGAACACTTTAGCATCACAGTTTGTTTTTCTCTTTTGAGATGGAGTCTTGGGTGTCACCAGGCTGGAGTGCCATGGCATGATACCAGCTCACTGCAGCCTCTGCTTCCCGGGTTCAAGCGACTCTCCTGCCTCAGCCTCCCTGGTAGCTGGGATTACAGATATGCTCCCCCCATGCCTGGCTAATTTTTACATTTTTTAGTAGAGATGGGGTTTCACCATGTTGGCCAGGATGGTCTTGATTTCCTGACCTTGTGATCCACCCACCTCGGCCTCCCAAAGTGCTGGGATTACAGGCATGAGCCACCACGCCCCACTTCATCAAGCTTATCTGTTAAGGGTCCGAGGTGTCTTAAATTACAAGAGCCATGTCATAGAAAATCTTCCAGTCTGATATGGCTTTGATGTGTGTCCCCTCCAAATGTTGAAATGGGATCTCCGAAGTTGGAGGTGGGGCCTGGTGGAAGGAATTTGGGTCATGGGGGCAGATTCCTCATGAACGGCTTGGTGCCCCCAAGGTGATGAGCTCACCTGAGGTCTGGTTGTTAGAAAGAGTCTGGGACCTCCCTCTTCTCACTCTTGCCCCTCTCACCATGTGTCACACCTGCTCCCCATTTGCCCTCCACCACGATTCTGAGCTTCCTGAACCCTCGCCAGAAGCAGACCCTGGAGCCATATTGGTACAGCCTGCAGAACCGTGAGTCAAGCAAACCTCTTATAAATTGCCCAGCCTCAGGTTTTCCTTTATAGCAATCCAAAATGGGTGGCCACACAATATTTACCACAGTCATGCACACTGTGATGCCTTTCAGAGTCCTGGGGAGTCTCAGCCTCGTCCGGGAACAGCCCGCCCACAGCACAGTCCTCAGAGTAACTCTACTGAAGCTTCAGTTAAACCACACTGTTTTCCAGAAAGGCTGGACTCATTGACATTCCTATCAGCAGTGTGTGAGTTCCCTTTTCTCTGCATCCACTCCAACATCTGCTACAATATGTCTTTTTGATAACAGCCATTCTAACTGGTGTGACATGTTATCTCATTCTGGTTTCAATTTGCATTTCTCTGTTGATTAGTGACGTGGAATATTTTTACATACGCCCGTGGGCCATTCGTATGTCTTATTTGAAAAGTGGCTGCTCATGTCCTTTGTCCACTTTGAGGCCATCTGACTTCTCTGCTCAGGCTGTCCACGGGCTTCCAGCCTCACATGCTCCTGCCCCAGGACGTCTGCATTTGCCACTGCCTTACTTGAAATTCACTTTTCCCACTACGCCTAGCTACAGTCAGTTTTTGGGTTCTAATGTTATCTTTTCATTGATTTCGTTGGCTGGCCACCCTATTTAAGGCTGCAACCTCCCCGAATTTTCTGTCCCCCTTCCTGCTTACTGTACTATATGTTTCTCCATAGTGCTTACCACCTTCTGATAGTATGTATATTTTACTCATTTATGGTGTGCTATGATATTTACTGTGTGAGTGAAACAGGTGCTCTGTGCCAAAGATGAATCCTCAGGGTCCAGGCCTCTGCCCAGCACAGACTGGCCTTCTATCTTTTGTTGGATGAATGATTAAAAGAAGGAATGAGGACTGCAAGTCAAATGTTATAAAATCATGATACACGTGAGTAGGAAGGCGAACATATTTAAGAGCATTTGTGAGAGTAGTCAGTCTGAGGATCAGTCATGTAGACCTAACATTTAAGATAGAAAAATAAAATCATGGCCAAGCTTTTTTTTTTTTTTTGGAACAAAGTCTCACTCTGTTGCCAGGCTGGAGTGCAGTGGCACAATAATCTCGGCTCACTGCAACCTCCACCTTCTTGGTTCAAGTGATTCTCTTCCCTCAGCCTCCCGAGTAGCTGGGACTACAGGCACGTGCCACCGTACCCAGCTAATTTTTTGTATTTTAGTAGAGATAGGGTTTCACCATGTTGGCCAGGATGGTCTTGATCCCTCGACCTCATGATCCACCCGCCTTACCTCCCAAAGTGCTGGGATTATAGGTATGAGCCACCGTGCCTAGCGGGAAAGCTTTAAATTTTTTTTTTTTTTTTTTTTTTTAGTTTAGTGATAGAATAAAAACAAGTGTATCTGAATGTGTATATATAAACAAACATTATTTATGTATAATTTTACACATACATATATACACACACAGATATACATCTTTGTATTAGAATCTTAGGAAGTAGATTCTCAGGTTTTTTTTTCAATAAAACCCATCACAGTACTCGGTCTTTGTAGTAGGTTTATAACCTACCAAGCAACTCCATCTAAGTCTGTTATAATTAAGGAACACAGAATAGCTCGAAACGGACTGTATCAAGCAGTTCTTCAACTGAAATCTTGACTAGGAGGGAATTACATCAACTCGTTTTTCTTTTTTTTTTTTGAGACAGAGTCTTGCTCTGTCACCCAGGCTGGAGTGCAGTGGCGAGATCTCGGCTCACTGCAACCTCCGCCTCCTGGGCCACCTGAGAAGCTGGGATTACAGGCACCCACCACCATGCCTGGCTAATTAAAAAATATATATTTTTTAATAGATATGATATTTTGCCATTTTGGCCAGGCGGGTCTTGAGCTCCTGACCTCATGATCCACCCACTTTGACCTCCCAAAATGCTGGGACCACAGGTGTGAGCCACTGAGCCTGGACAACCTGTTCTTAAAATCTTGAGAGGCTTATGAGTTCAGGTGGATTAAATTACACAGCTGAAAGAAACATTTTCAAATCATGATCTCTGCATCAGTGTCCATGAAAAGTACGGAGACAAAAAAATAGTCACCAAAGCCTTAACTTGGCCCAACAGTGTCACATGTTGGCTAGGTTAGGAGACATGGAAATCTTATACCGAATGTGGCTGTTTAGAAGAAACATTCTGCTTTTCTGTTATATTTTGTGTCAAAATAGCTCTTACTCATTTGGCAGAACAGAAACATCAAGTATACTTTTAAGGTCACAATTAAGGGGAGGAATTTTCACTCAGAACAATCCAACTGTTTCCACATCTGTAATATTAATAAAAAGGTTTGAACTAGACAGTCTGTGTGGGTCCTTTCAGGACAAGATGCTAACAAATCTCAGAATTCACAATTGGTCTAATGTCATAGATTTTCTTTTGAGGCCGATATTGTGACCTTTATTCTAGACATACTCTAGCCCTGCTCATAATTCTCTATGAAGCTCATGTTCAGATTTGAGTTGTCTCCGGAGAGGCAGAGAAAATAACAATTTCTGTTTTAATCTAGTATAAAAAGGAGAGTGTAGCTCACTCAGGTTTTCAGTTAGCAGTAATAAGAAATAGGGTATTTTGAGTTGTGTCTATTTCTATTAGTTTGTGTCAGCTTCTAAAATTTTTTGAGCAATCATGAAAGACAAAGTCTCAAAAATGGGTCAACAAGTGTTTTCTTGAAACATGTTACAGATTTTTCAAACTTTTAAATGAGCGCGACTGCCTCCCTGGGTTTGTGTCTGTCCCTGGAGTTAGTCTCCTGTAAGGCTGCTAGGGCGCTCTTGGAAGGAGGCTGGACTGCTTTCTTCTTCTTGTCTTTTTGACGAGGAAACAATCTTCAATAGCCACCCTGAACCAGTGAAGTCCCGGGCTCCCGTTTCCTGTGTCTATGCCCAGCTTCTTACCAAGCAGATACATAGAAGACCTAGAATTTTAACCAAGCTTTAACTCCAGTTATCTTTTGCAAATCTCAGTTGTACAGAGTTGAGTTGGAGACCGGAAACATTAGCACTCCTCTTTCTAGATCTCTTTTCTACCAGCATCATGCGAAAACACAGAGCCGTAAGGTGGAGGTGCTCAGGTCTTCCCCGGATACTTGCAGCTCCTCTCTTTTCTCCTTCACACCACTGCCTTTTCCTCTCCAGTTCTTTTTCCTCTGAAATTCCAGCCTTCCCCCTTCTGCCAGATGCACTGTTGCATTTCTTAGGGTTCACTGAGTCACAACTATACCTGTCTATTTTGTCAAATGTTGCACTGACTGTAAATGCAAATCATCCTACCTCTTAAGTAAAGGGTTATGGTTTCATTTCTGGATGTGGAAGGGACAAGAATGAACACTGGGTTTCTCCTCCAATCACTACTTGGAATTAATTCAAACTTACTCTGCTAAGTCCTACTCGTCACATTCTTAAAGACTGTGCTAAAGACCCACCTTGTCCAAAAAGCATTCCGCCCCCCCCTCAAATTACTTTAGATTCCATTAACACTTTTCATACTACTTAAATATTGGCTCACGTTTTCTGGTATTTTTACATACAAATATTGTATTTGTGCATACATAAGTTTAAATCAAGGAAAGAGACTTTCTTCTCTCATGTAGAAATTTACATGTAGAATCACAGAGCGCTAGATCCGTAATTCACTTTAGAGATCGTGCAGTTCAACGGCCTCATTGCAGTGATGAGGAAATGGAGTCATTTTACAGCCTCCCATTAACATATAACACAATGTACAGAGTAAATATGCAGCAAGCGCTTGCTGAATAGATGGAGTTCAGCTGCTCATTTAACTGCTCTCATTACCTTTACATGGTTGGCAGCACTTATTAAGTGCCCACCTCTATGTGAAACAGTGCTAGATGCTAAGCAAATGGAATGGAAGTGAGGCAATCACAGTACGAGGCAGATAACTCGGAAGCAGACAACTCTGTTAAAGCCATAAGCACAGCAGAGGGGTGGGAGGGGACCGAGGGGCATCTGTGGCGTCCCTGCCGTGAAGTGGCTGCTAAAGAGGAAACTTCTAGTGGGGTGGAATGCAGGTGTCAAGGAATCTGCCAGTCCTCCGCAAATTAGGAAAATACCAATTTAATTCAAAGGGTAAGAGTTTAGAATAATAGTCCTGAAGCAACCAGGATGACTCATTATTAATTGGTTAAGTACAGGATCAATTCTCTTTTTGATCTATATTATATTTAAGAATCTAAATTATATTTACCTTCCTAATTGGTTCTATTCTTTCCTATAACATGATTCTTCCAAGTCAATTCTTCCGATTGTTGAATCTTTAACACAAATTCATGGTTGTTAGAGAAAATATCTTTATTGGTTATGTGCCTCATGTTGGAAGCATTTAATTTAAATATTAGACTGTGCAAAACTAATTTTGGGTTTTGCCCTTTACTTTCAAAGGCAAAAAACCCAATTTCTTTTGCACTAACTTATATTTAGTTTAAAAATAAAGTTATTTGGTCTTTGGACTAAGAAGGAAAATGACCGAAGTCATGCTCAGTAGATGGGAATGACTGATGTCGTCCTTTCCCAAGAGAGGTAAAATTTAAAGTTTGAAAGTGCAAAGAAAGGCCAAATCGAGGTAGAAGGCGATTTCAGACAACAGGCAATGGGTGGAAATAGCTAGGACGTCTAGGTGGGGCATAAGTGGCTGAGTAAACACGATGTCCAGCAACGACACAGGCAGCGCATCTGGGACACAAAGCAAACGCTGCGTGCTCTGAAAAGATACAATGGTAAAAATTTAAGTGTATTACTGGGTACAAAAATAGAAAGAATATATTAGATCTAGTGTTTGATAGAACAACAGGTGACTACAGTCAATAATCATTTAATTCTACATTTAAAAGTAACTAAAACACTATAACTGGATTGTCTGTAACACAAAAGTTAAATGCCTGCGGTGATGGGTATGCTGTTTTGTGATCATTAAACACTGAATGCCTGTATCAAAATATCTCATATACCCCATTAATGTATATACCTACTTTGTACCTGGAACCGAAATGCAGGTTCAGTCCCTCGCCACTTGCAAAGTTCGGTTAAAAAGAGTGAGGTCTGGTATAAAGAAGGTGGCTTTTTTTTTATTCCAAAGCTACCTCAGGGGAAGAAGCTCCTATGGTAACTTCCTACCACAGGCTCCTACGGTAAGGGTGCTGCTTCCCTTTTGGAGCAGAAAGTGGGCCCTTTTAAATTATGACCAATAATTTAACTTAATTATGGGTCATATTATGGCCCAATTGACTTTACTTTTAAATTAAATATAGGTTGGTGCAAAGGTAATTGCATTTTTTGCCATTGAAGGGAAATGCTAAAAATCGAAATTACTTTTGCACCAATCTAATATTTAAATTAAATGCTTCCAACATAAGGGACGTAACCAATAAAGATGTTTTCTCTAACAAGCATGAATACGTGTTAAAGATTCAACAATTGGAAGAATTGTCTTGGGAGAATCATGTTAAAGGAAAGAGCAGAACCAATTAGGAACGTACATGTGATTTAGAATACGTTCTCTCAGGAGAACTGACCTGTGGGAGGTGGAAGTGAGCAGGTAAGAGGTCTGCATACTTACTTTAGTGCCTTATCTGCTGGGTAATCGAGCTGGCTTCTTCACGTGCAGAAACAGGTTGTAAATGTGGCGGAAAACTCTAGCAGGCATACGTTGAATTGTCAATTAGCTGTTACCTCCCGACGCAACCTCCTGATGGGTGAGGGTTCGGCTCTGGAGATGAACTTGCCCTGTTAGAAGCGCCTGGCATAGCAAAAGACTATAATTGAATAGGAGTGGTGAGAGAGGGCATCCTTGTCTAGTGCCAGATTTCAAAGGGAATGCTTCCAGTTTTTGCCCGTTCAGTATGATATTGGCTGTTGGTTTGTCATAAATAGCTTTTAATATTTTGAGATACATTCCATCGATACCTAGCTTATTGAGGGTTTTTAGCATAAAAGGCTGTTGAATTTTGTCAAAGGCCTTCTCTGCATCAATTGAGATAATCATGTGGTTTTTGTCTTTGGTTCTGTTTATGTGGTGAATTACGTTTATAGACTTGCGTATGTTGAACCAGCCTTGCATCCTCGGGATGAAGCCAACTTGATCATGGTGGATAAGCTTTTTGATGTGCTGTTGCAATCAGCTTGTCAGTATTTTATAGAAGATTTTTGCGTCTATGTTAATCATGGATATTGGCCTGAAGTTTTCTTTTCTTGTTGAGTCTCTGCCGGGTTTTGGTATCAGGATGATGTTGGTCTCATAAAATGATTTGGGAAGAATTCCCTCTTCTTGGATTATTTGGAATAGTATCAGAAGGAATGGTACCAGCTCCTCTTTGTATGTCTGGTAGAATTCGGCTGTGAACCCATCTGGACCTGGGCTTTTTTTGGGTAGTAGGCTCTTAATTGCTGCCTCAACTTCAGACCTTGTTATTGGTCTATTCAGGGTTTCGACTTCTTCCTGGTTTAGGCTTGGGAGGTGGCAAGTGTCCAGGAATTTATCCATTTCTTCCAGGTTTACTAGTTTGTGTGCATAGAGTTGTTTGTAATAATCTCTGATGATGGTTTGAATTTCCTCTCTCACCACTCCTATTCAATATAGTACTGGAAGTTCTAGCCAGAGCAATCAGGCAAGAAAAAGAAATAAAGGTATTCAAATAGGAAAGGAGGAAGTCAAATTGGCTCTATTTGCAGATGACATGATTGTATATCTAGAAGACCCCATTGTCTCAGCCCAAAGTCTCCTGAAACTGATAAGCAACTTCAGCAAAGTCTCAGGATACAAAATCGATGCACAAAAATCACAAGCATTCCTATACACCAATAACAGACTTAAAGAGAGCCAAATCAAGAACAAACTTCCATTCACAATTGCCACAAAGAGAATAAAATACCTAGGAATACAAGTAACAAGGAATGTAAAGGACCTCTTCAAGGAGAACTACAAGCCACTGCTCAATGAAATAAGGGAGGACACAAACAGATGGAGAAACATTCCATGTTCACAGTTAGGAAGAATCAATATCATGAAAATGGCCATACTGCCCAAAGTAATTTACAGATTCAACGCTATCCCCATCAAGCTACCAATCACCTTCTTCACAGAACTGGAAACAAACACCTTAAAATTCATATGGAACCAAAAGAGAGCCTGCATAGCCAAGTCAGTTCTAAGCAAAAAGAACAAAGCGGGAGGCATCACACTACCGGACTTCAAACTATACTACAAGGCTACAGTAATCAAAACAGCATGGTACTGGTACCAAAACAGAGATATAGACCAATGGAACAGAACAGAGGCCTTGGAGGCAACACAACATATCTACAATCATCTGATCTTTGACAAACCTGACAAAAACAAGCAATGGGGAAAGGATTCCCTGTTTAATAAATGGTGTTGGGAAAACTGGCTAGCCATGTGCAGAAAGCAGAAACTGGACCCCTTCCTGACACCTTACACTAAAATTAACTCTAGATGGATAAAAGGCTTAAACATAAGACCTAACACCATAGAAACCCTAGAAGAAAATCTAGGCAAAACCATTCAGGACATAGGTGTAGGCAAGGACTTCATGACCAAAACACCAAAAGCATTGGCAACAAAAGCCAAAATAGACGAATGGGACCTAATCAAACTCCACAGCTTCTGCACAGCAAAAGAAACAATCATTACAGTGAATCGGCAACCAACAGATTGGGAAAAAGTTTTTGCAGCTTACTCATCTGACAAAGGGCTGATATCCAGAATTTACAAAGAACTAAAACAGATTTACAAGAAAAAAACTAACAAGCCCATTCAAAAGTGGGCAAAGGATATGAACAGATACTTTACAAAAGAAGACATACATGAAGCCAACAAACATATGAAAAAATGCTCATCATCACTGGTCATCAGAGAAATGCAAATCAAAACTACATTGAGATACCATCTCATGCCAGTTAGAATGGCAATCATTAAAAAATCTGGAAACAACAGATGCTGGAGAGGATGTGGAGAAATAGGAACACTTTTACACTGTTGGTGGGAGTGTAAATTAGTTCAACCATTGTGGAAAACAGTGTGGTGATTCCTCAAGGACCTAGAAATAGAAATTCCATTTGACCCAGCAATCCCATTACTGGGTATATATCCAAATGATTATAAATAGTTCTACTATAAGGACACTTGCACACGAATGTTCATTGCAGCACTGTTTACAATAGCAAAGACCTGGAACCAACACAAATGCCTATCAATGATAGACTGGACAGGAAAAATGTGGCACATATACACCATGGAATATTACGCAGCCATCAAAAATGATAAGTTCATATCCTTTGTAGGAACATGGATGAACCTGGAAGTCATCATTCTCAGCAAACTGACACAAGAGCAGAAAATCAAACACCGCATGTTCTCACTCATAGGCGGGTGTTGAACAATGAGAACATATGGACACAGGGAGGGGAGCACTACACACTGGGGTCAGTTGGAGGCAAATAGGGGAGGGACAGTGGGGTGTGGGGAGTTGGGGGGGATGGCATGGGGAGAAATGCCGGATATAGGTGTTGGGGAGGAAGGCAGCAAATCACACTGTCACGTGTGTACCTATGCAACAATCTTGCATGTTCTTCACATGTACCCCAAAACCTAAAATGCAATAATAAATAAATAAATAAATAAATAAAGGCTATAATTGCATTTCTAAACAGCTAAGTCAGAAGTGAGGAAAAGGAGGGGAGAAAAAAGAAGAGAGAGAAAAATAATAATTAAACTATCTCTTAGAAAAATGGGGATACTCAGTTACATACCTACAAAAATTAACAATTAAAAAATTTAAGTGTAATATGCATTTACAAAAATTCACTCTATAAAGTTATCTAGAAGAAAGTGAAAGTTTTTCTCACATTTCATTTGAACTCCCAAGAAACAACATTAGCTGTCTGAATCTTTTGATTCTTTTTCAAAAATTCCCATAAGTATCTTCATTTCTACCTCCTTTCTATTTGTCTTTCTACCCACCTATCCAGCCGCGCTTCTTTATTTTAATCTATCTATAGCTATAGATATTAATCTATTTACCTTCATGTGTCTCAAGCTATGGGCATACAGAGTTTTAACACAAGTGCAATTATTACACACTTCATTCTGAAACTTTTCTGTTTTAGAAATTAGCAACATATATGGTCATTTTTCCAAATAATCAACTGTATTCTCTCTTACTTTTTTCCAATTGCAAAATATTACATCACATGAGTGCACAACATTTTTAATTTAATTACTTTCTTACGAATAGACACAAGTTATTTCAAGCTTTGTTACAATTGACTCCTCTGGCATTCATCTCTGTGATAGATGCAGAGCATTTTAAAGGCTCCTCATGGGAGTATTGAGGGAAGGTTTCAACAAGGGCATGGAGTGAGGGGACAAGTGAGCAAACATGGTTTAACCAGAGGGAACACTGGATGCAATCAGAGTCAGAGCCACACTGCATAGTCATGTACACATAGGAAACTCCTTACCATATTCAAATCATTTTTAGTTACAGCCAAGAAAGTTCGTGAAATTTTCTGTATTTAAAATCCACTTAACACTGATTATATAATTCAAGTCATCATTCTGGATATTATTAGTTATTATGCTTAAATTTGAATGAGAGGGATTTATATAGACTAGAAGTAGCATTTTTGTCTTGGCAGGATTTTTTTTAACCAGAGTCAGCAATGAGAATGTTCGGGAACTGAGCTGTGTACTAAATCATTCTCTACTTAGCTGTCAGAGCTTCCGAAACCACCAATGATTCTCTTCCTCAAGGCTTGTAATTCCTGCAGACTTTAAGACAGGACACTAATTCCAGTTTGGAAAAGCTAATTTACGATACCTTCACGATTTATTTATAGTCCACTCGAAACCTGTGAGTCAGGATAAAGCTGCTGATCTCTCTCCTAGGAATGGGATAAAGACAATGGCATGAAGACAATGTTGTAATGTTTGTAAAAAATCTTCGTATTACAAATGTTTAGTAGTGAATTTCAAATATTTTATTTACGCACAAAATGATAAGGTTCCAAATGGGGAGAGAAAATCAACTTTTCATTTTAGGTAGTTAAAGTAAGGCTTAAACTTCATTTGTCCTGTGAGTGTGGTGCCCCCAATAGGCGCATGGGTTAGAGGCAGGTGTCTCTCCATGCCCATGGGGTGTGTAACTGGCCTCTTTCTGCTGCCTAGAAAAGGGAAGTGCCTGAGCAGGCGAAAAGACCCCAGAAGATATGAAGGAGCCATTTGGAAAAGCACTGGAGAGAGAGCTGTGGGTTGGGGAAGGCATTGCTCTGTTTTTCAAGACAGTGGATAGATCCAGGCCAGTGCTTCTGAATCTCTCATTTGCACATGAGTCACCTGTGGTCTTATGAAACTACGGATCCTGATTCACATTTCTAACACACTGCCAGGTGATGCCTGCCACACTTCAAGTAGCAGGGCAGCCTAAGTGTTCACAGGAAGATTAGTCATGGGACGGGTGGCACAGCTCTGACGGAAACTGTCGATTCACAGTGAGGGTGGGCAATTTCATCAGGAGCTGGTCCTCGGGCATGGCTTCCAGGGATTGCAAGTTCTCAGTATTTATTGAATATCAGCAATTTCTGTTACTGTTGGAATGTGAATTTCAGATGCCAAAAAACATTTTTGGCAAACTGTGGGAAAATGAAAGAAGAATGAGCATTCAGTTCTCAGAACGTTATTTTGGTCTAGAGTTATGATGCCAATTTATAAGCTCTTGAGAATGGATGACAAGTGAATTGGAGGGAACCAGGAGGAAAAGGGGCAAGAGAATGGAGAGAACTGGAAGAAAGTAACCCCCAAAAGTCTCTAATATTTTGTTCAATCATAACAGAAATGTTAGTAGCTCTTCATAAAGATTAATAACTTGTTAACAAACAGGTGTTCATTACATCTGCATGAACAAGTCAATTTCTTCGGATTAAAAAATAATTCATGTTCATTCTTCTCAAGCGTGATGCCAAATTACTCATTTAATGCAATCTTTCATTCTACAAAGGTTTTCACCTCATTTTGGCAAAGCTGTGCACTTTTTAAGTTTAGATTGTTCCAAATAATGGAGAACACAGAAACCATGTCACGAGGAGTTACGGTTCTTCCGTGTTCTGCCATGCCTGCTGCTAGAGTGACAGCTAAAATGTCATGCAGGCTGTGTCTAAATCGCCATCAGCGCTTGGTATTTTATAATTGTTGTGAAAGCATATTTCTTTTTCATTACCTGAATAATGCTCAAGGAATTTCAAAATGGGTCGTTTGAAGATGAAAGAAACATATTGACATCAAAATGTTCTATTTCGAAACTTTATATTTAATATTTCTTTTTATCCCTGCATATTTTGCAATTAACTTTCATGTTTTGACTAAAGAATGGAGTGTCCCTCTGTCTGACCCCTGCTATTGTCAGGCATGACGACACGTGGTGCTTTCCATACATAATTGCATTTGAAAAACTAGATTTAATGTCTGAAACTTGGGCCAAAGTGTTGAGAGATGTAAACAGCAGATAATTTGGCCTTAAATCAGGACCACTTTCTTCTTCCATTCTGCCCCGTCTCTCAATATGTTCACTATTCTCAGATTCTTCTGGTAGCATAATTAAAATGTCGTACACCATTTCCAAGCACATTTAGCTCCTTTGAGAAGTTAAAATATTGAAGCTGGGAAATGTACCAGAAACATGTTTAATGTTCTCCCTGTTTTTGAATCAGATAGGAAGCAGTCAGCCAACAGCATTTATTGGGTGCTGTGAGTAGATTATATGCACAAGTGTTGAAAAACTCTGGGACATGTATCCAGTTTGGAAAAGACGCTCTACTAATGATTCTACAAAGGAAAGTGTTCTTTTGATGTCAGTGAAAATTCAGATAGGATGACAAGTGAGAAGCTGACCCAGAGTTAATAGCTAATACAAAATTTAAATAGTCCCTAAAACTCAATAATAAAAAAATTAAAAAGTAAAAAATTAGAATTAAAATGGCAGTTAAAAGTAAAAAAAGAAAATAACTGCTCTATATACCAGGAAATCTAAAACAAGGAAGAAATAAAAACATACTAGCAATGTGAAACCATGCAAATGGTTGCTAAAGGTTCTATGTATTCATCTATTTATCTTTCCATCCATTAATTTTCTTTGATTCAAAATCAGAATTTAAATAGAATGCTAATTTTCTCCTAACGTGATAACTGTTTTGTGGTTTGTCTCAATAAGATGACGGTACAATCATCAGGAAAGTACGCTATCTTCAGTGCCAGAAAAAGGACAGAACAAGACCGAGGCTGTGCCATGTACCCTAGAGCTGGTGTTTGTTTCAGAGTCATCATATTAAACATGTCTTGATAAAAAAAGAGAATGTTTGCTTTCTTCTTCTGCACTACTCAAATGAAATTTTCCAGTTATATTTGACTTATGGTTTTATACAGTTAAAATCAATAAGTAAAAATCAACTAATAGGCGACAATTTTTAATTTTGAAACCACATTTTAAAAGGTGGTTGTACTAAAATAAGCCAAACCATGCTAGAAAATGCAGAGTGATGATATAATACTCTATCCAAATTCTACGTAGCTTTGATGATGGGCTTATTGGTTTCTTTGACATATTGGCTTATTACACTTCTGAAATCATATCGTTGGAACGTTAGAGGGCCAATATTGTAAGCCATTATCTTCCAGCTTTGCAGTCTATGGCTATTTCTAAATTTGTCACCACATTGACATTTCAGATGTTATTATTAGTACGTGATTACAACAATGGCAATAAGAAATGGGGTTTATGATGGTAGAGTCAACTATTAAAATGCTTTTCTACATTTTCATATTAATACATACAAAGTAGCATTAACACTTACTTTGCTTAAAGAAGTGATGTCAGCATAGTCCATACAATAAATCAGAAACATCACTCTCTTTCTCTGAAGTGGTGTGTACTCATCACAGGCAATGTTTATTGCTAAAATAACTGAAAAAGACATTGTTACAGCAAAAGAACTTGGATAATTTCAAACTCTGCTATATTAGTTTGATAAGTTTGTCCTTATTTACTTAAAGCAAAATATACAAGCACTTAGAATTTTTGAGGACTAGCTGTCTATTCCTTTTGGTTTTATTTACCCCACATTTTTGAATTTGTAATATAGTATCTATCAATGAAACGTAATTGGAAGACATCTTTCTTAACTGAATGTCTGACTGGAGGCAATCTAGCAGGGTCTTGCTTTACTCTTCACCTAATTTCTCTTTCTGTCTCTGTCTCTGTTCTTATATTTTCTCTTTATGACTACGTGTTGAATGAAGATTTCCCTTTTCCCCATTTGAGATGAGCAAGAATTAACAGTTACAAGAAAATTCTGTTTTATTTATTTACCTGCTTTGTCAAGAAATGAGAGAAGGTTCCGAGGTGGATCAACATTTTTTTTCCTTTAAACATGATGAACAAAAGCCATTTTAATTTATTATTTTCTTTCAAAGGACAGGTGACATTTCCCACAACAGTGACTTTAGTTCATAATCCCCTTTTGGCAAGCCAAAGAAAATTACAGTTGGAAAGAGTTTCACAGTCAGGCGCTCCACTAGAATGAAATGCTACAGAGCACTTCACTTCAGCCAAACCAGCACAATCCTCCCATTGCCAATTTTTCTTTTATATTTTGAAGTTGGCCTCTCAGCACAGATTTGATTCACACCATTTAAAAATAAATCTGGCATCTGCAAAGCAGAAAATTCAGGCTGTGTTGTCACAGGATCAGTATTTCCATTTTTATGCTTAGAGACAACCTAGACTTCAAAAATAAAAAGCCACAGTTCCAAATTCTATGGCAATGGAAGACCAATTTTATTTTAAATATACACATTTGTTATAGTTACTAAAGAAAACAAATTACTGCATTTATTACATGGCACATTAAACATTTTTCTGAGTGATTCAATTGCGTGAGAAATAGACATTTGTGTGAAGATGTGATATTCTGTG
Source organism: Sapajus apella (assembly GCF_009761245.1). Classification (NCBI taxonomy): domain Eukaryota; kingdom Metazoa; phylum Chordata; class Mammalia; order Primates; family Cebidae; genus Sapajus; species Sapajus apella. The sequence continues at coordinate 20,558,187 of NW_022436979.1, read as the reverse complement.
GCAACCACTGATTTAGAGAACATAGCTTAAATAAGAGTTTGGATTCAATATCAATATGCCATTTTGTTCTTAATTTATTATAATGATTTCATCATTCTCTGCTTAAAATCAACTAAGCAAATGGTGGTATTTTCCTGGCATCTGCGTGTGGCTTGACCCTGAAATGACCCTTGACAATCTCACTGTTCTGCTCATGCTTCCCGCACACACAAGCCTCCCTGCCCATCAAGAGCTGGGACTGACATCCTCTCCTTTGAATCTAGGCTGGGCCTGTGGCTGCTACGACCAAGGTGAAGCAGAGGAATTGCTGTTCTGGGATTTTGGAACCCAGGCTTCAGAATGTGGCAGCTTCTCCTTTCTCATCTCAGAGCCTTTGGCCAGTAAGAAATCCAAACGTGTGTGTGTGTGTGTGCATGTGTGCGTGCGTGTGTGCATTTTTGTGTGTGTGTGTGCGTTTGTGTGTGTGCACGCGTGCATGTGTGTGCCTGTCTGCGTGTGTGTGCCTGTCTGTGTGTGTGTATGTGTGTGTGTGTATGTGCGTGCATGCTCATGTGTGTGCATTTGTGTGTGTGTGCACATTTGTGTGTGTGTGCGTGTGTGTGTGTGTGTGCATGTCTGCATGTGTGTGTGTGCATGTGTGTGTGTGGTCCTGGAGGATAAGGCACCACATAAAGAGCAAGGCCACAATTGTCACAGCCAAGAGGAGACCAAGGAGACATGACAACTAAATGTGACCTGGTATCCAGGTTGAGACCTTGGAACAAAAAAGGACATTGTGTAAAAGCTAAATAATAACGTAATAATAATAACAAATTAAAAAACCTGAAAAATCTCTGGACTTTAGTTAATACCAACGCATCGCTATGGGCATATTAATTGCAATGTGTACACAACACAGACAGAAGGTGTTAGTAACAGGAAAAACTGGGTGTGAGGTTTGTGTGAACTCTCTGTAGTATCGCCCAAGTTTTCTGTATATCAATAACTGTTCTTAAAAAATAAAGCTTATTTAAAACAACAACATAGAGTGAAGCCCCTGAGAGGAGCTTGAAGGAGTTAGACCTGCAGCCTCAGCAGCTTCAGCCCAGTCTGACGGCGCCAGCACTGGAAGGTGCGCGTGTGAGCAGCAGAAGAGGCATGCAGCTGAGCCCTGCCAAGAGCCGAAGACACAGCTGTTCAAACCTCTCCATCCTGGAGTTGTGCTGTAGTAGATAAACATGCTACTTTAATTTGGCTATATCTACAACATAGATCTATTTTATGATATTTAACTTAAAAAAATAAATCGCTAAGAATTTCATTCTTTTGAGAGACATAGAGATGTCTGGAAAAGAGGTTGCTTTCTGGGAAAGATGATAGTTTAGTTTGAAATATGAACATGCAGGTTCTGGGAGCAAAACTTAAGGTTCATTTGTTTGGCTTACTTCCAACTAGCAGTGTGTTTTAGGCAAGGTTATCGCTCTTCTTATTACACAGGAGTTTTTTCTCCTCTATCAAATGTCTTACTGTGTTTATGTTACAGAATTATGTTGATGACTGAAAGAGCTAATGCATGTAGGCTGATAACATGATTTCAAACATGAGACTTACGCTTAAAAGTTACCTCTGAGCACATGTGCTCAACACGCTACACTCCCAAGCTTTGTCCCTTCACGCCACCTGTGAGGCTGCCCAGGAGAGGCCTTCACTTCCAATGTGCACTTAACTGCAGATGTAGGTCCAGTCCTTTTAGATGATGTCTGAGCAAACATCTACCTTTTCAGTTATTGGGTAAGTAGCATATGCCAAGATTTTATGTATATCATCTCTTCATAACTACTATCCAAGATGGATATTTTTAGTCTTTTATCCTACAAGGAAATCTGTGCTTTGCACCAAGTTACCTGTCCAGTCTCAGTAGGAAGCAAGTGGTAGAGCTGTCCAAGCTCAGGTTGCCTGATTCCCAAATCCATGTACTCACACACACCATTTCTTTTTTTTTTTTTTTTTATTGTTTTTAGATTCTGGGGTACATGTGCAGATCATGCAGGATTGTTACATAGGTACGTTCATGGCAAGGTGGTTTGCTGCCACCATTCCCCCATCACCTATACCTGACATTTCTCCCCACTTTATCCCTCCCCCCCCCCCCCCCCACTGTTCCTCCCCTAGCTCCCCACAACAGACCCTGGTGTGTGATGCTCCCCTCTCTGTGTCCACATGTTCTCATTGTTCAACGCCAGCCTGTGAGTGAGAACATGTGGTGTTTGATTTTCTGTTCTTGTGTCAGTTTGCTGAGAATGATGGTTTCCAGGTTCATCCATGTCCCTACAAAGGACATGAATTCATCATTTTTTATGGCTGCATAATATTCCTTGGTGTATATGTGCCACATTTTATTTGCCAAGTCTATCATTGACTGGCATGTGGATTGGTTCCAGGTCTTTGCTATTGTAAACAGTGCCATGATGAACATGGATGTGCATGTGTCTTTATAATAGAATGATTTATAGTCCTTTGGGTATATACCTAGTAATGGGATTGTTGGATCAAATGGAATTTCTACTTCTAGATCCTTGAGGAATCACCATTTCTTATGCCTTCTGTCTGTACGACTTATTAATTGGTTAAATCCTGTTCTACAATGTTCTATTTTACCTTGGCATTATCTTGTGTTATGCTGAAGGAGGTGCTTCCTGTCCTTACGACACAAGCTTAGCACTTCACAAGGTGTCATTTTACTCATATGAAACAACTAGCTATTAACCAGTCTGATTTAGGCCAGAATTTGTTACTATTGTTTTTTTGCTGTGAAACTCCATTAGAAAGGAAGAGATGAAGATACAAATAGGCGCTTAAATTGGGAAGGTCTAGTAGAATACTCAAGGCGACGGAGGAAATATTTGTATACTTAAAAAATGAAAAGCTCTGTACAGCTAGATACAGGTCAAGGAAAAAACTCAGTTCTGCCATGATTGAGTTGAAGAATAGAATTAGGTTATGACAAAGGGCAACAGATGATAATGACAGAGACATGAAAAGGAAAAAAAAATAAACAAGATAGGAGAAATGCAATATGGTCCGCTAATATTGGCAATGTTCTCAGGAATTCAGCCGCAGAGGAGAGAGCCAATGTCACGTAACTAACCTCTGATCATAATCTCTTGAGGGTAAATAAGGAAGGAAGAGGAGCATTTCTACACAAATATTTCACAAAATAACATGTTTTAAAAAGCCTTAAAGTTGATTATCTGAACAAATACCCAGGCTGCCTAAGCCCACCGGGTAGGAGCTGTGCTTCCTGAGTACGGGAAACGCTTTCCCTCCTGTACGTGGCATTTCTGCTTCATCTTCCCTGCTCTGTAATTGCTGCAGGAACAGCAATCGATGAGGGACAAGGAGACCAGGGTGAGAGAAAACAATCCCTTATACAGGGGAACATCCTAGTATAAAAGCTTTATAGTGATATATGATAAAAGGAAGAGTTATATTACTCCCTTCTAATTAGATATGTAACAATGAATTTGCAGTTTCTTAAAGCAAGATGCACATTTGGATTTCTGTGGCTGTTATTTATATACTTGTTTTATTTACTTTCCCAGATCTGTAAAAGTTTCAGGTTTGTGGTAGAGAGGATAAAGCCTCTCCCAAAGAGGTTATGCCTCAGTTCCTGGGTCCCGTGAATGTGCATGTCACACAGCAAAATGGACTTTGCAGATGTCCCTTTGCATATGGGTACAGACCTTCTGATGAGGAGAGGATCCTGGATTATCACAGGTGATCCTCTGTAATCACATGAATTCTTAACAGTTAAGAACGTTTACTGGTGGGCCAGGGAGATTTGACATGAGAGAGACTCTATTTATCATGGCTGATACTGAAGATAGAGAAAGAAACCAGAAACCCATAAATCTGGCAGCCTCGAGAAGTTAATAATGGCCCAGAGTTTACAGCCAACAAGAACACAGACCTTGATGTTAGCCTAGTGAGAACAGCAACAGACTTTTGAGATACAAAACTGTAAGATAATTAGTGTTGTTCTAAGCCCCTACATTTGTGGTAATTTGTTTCAGCAGGAATAGAAAATTGATACAAGGATAATGACTACATCTTGTCCATCCTACAATTTTATGGAGGGCAGCAGAGTGCCTTGTGTGTGTATAATAATGATCATTGCTAAAATTTATTGATCGTTTATTCAATTGTTCTAAAAACAAACACAGAGGGGCGTATCATTATTATCATCCCCATTTTACAGAAAAGGAATCTAGGCTTAAACAGAATGGACAGTGACCCTCAGGAACTTCCATTTCCCTTTCAGATTTTCAGAGCTATAGAAATAACATGTGTGTGTCCATCACAGTAAGCCTAATTTAAACAGCCTTCACATAATAGTGAAGCTAACCCCTACATCTTTGTTAACAAGGTAGACATTAATGGTAAGTATGGGCTAGAAATGTTTTTCATCAAGGTTAAATTGAAGCAATAATTGATACAATTTATTTTAAAAGCTAAAAGCATTGACCTGATTGCTTGAGACCAAGCTTAGTGAATCAATCAAATTTTGTAATTTTGTGCAGAAGCATCTTTTTGTTACCAAAACATTCCCAATTCAATTAACATTTTACTTTAAACCTAAAACAATATTCAATAGAAGAATCATATTTTAATAAGCTCATAACCATTAGTTCTTGTGCTTCATAGCTCCCTATACTCAAAAAATGTTATATTGTTTAAATAAACCATATGTGTGCAGGCTAATTACTTAGAAGAGGCTGCCAGATCTCTGAGAGATGTTATCTGTATGCCTACTAAAGATGTGTCTTATAGATGTTAACCATATAGCTATTAAATTGTATCTGCTACCTTCCTATTCTTTTGAAGATACTTAGAATAGGAAGGTAACAAATACAGTTTAATTCAGTGACTAGCTCTAATTTTCTTGCATGGAACAGTAGAATTAGGTAAAGCAACAGAAGTATTGTGTTTCTTGTGATAATGATCATGAGAAGGACGAAGAGGCCATCAGTCTCTATCTAAGAGTTTACACTAATTTTCACATTGACTTCCCCACCAAAGAGTGTAGGCATCTTTAGCTATCTTTCATGTATGGAAATCCAGGCTTTGCAAGGTTGGGTATCTTGTACAAAGGCACAGATGAAACTCAATAGCTAAATATGAAGGTGTCTAGAATTAGCAAGCTTCTATGTTTACATATTTCAACTTTTCATGATTCCTCTCAATTCTAAAAATTCTATCTTGAAATTGCTTCAGGTCTCCACCGGGGCAAAAAAATTAATTAACCCAAATAGTAAGTGCATAAATAACACTGTTTGTTATATGGAAGTAAGTGGCGTTGCTACGATAAGTAAATTTGCCTTGAAAACACTTCCATCGCTTTTGCTTTTAGCTGAACTCTACCTGTTCTAAAAAACGCCTAATACTTTGTTTCCAATACTTCCAAATTAAGATAATAACAAATGTATATGCTCAGATGAAATCAGGGCTATGTTTGTATGAATATGTGTGTATACATGTATGAAGTATATGTGTGAATAATATGAAAGATAGATGAAAACATGTATATCTGAAATAGAGATATCTCTGGCCACTATATGTGTATGTGTGTGTGTACATATATCTACATATATACAGATATCTATATCTATATGTTTTACATATGTACATATATATGAAAGACATAGATGTTTGAGCTTCAAAGTTAAATTCTTAGTCAATGTACATTTTTAAGTTTTCTTTTATTTCACCTTTATGATACAGCCCCTGAAATAAGAGGGAGGAAAATAGATATATATGCATCTAGTTGCCCCAAAATGTTTTTTCTGAGAAAATTGTTTAATATTTTCATTGTCTTAGAATCCAGGATCTCCACTGATCAATAATTTAATGTTTATTGCATTAATTATGTTTATTCATATTTTCATTAAATTATATAATTATTACTTCCAAAGGTTTCTTTTTGTAAAACAGGTTTTTGTAGACTTTTAGTGTCCTATTTCAGCATGAATAGCCACATAGGAGCCAACACATATTTATTAAAACTACTTTCAACTCTACCTGTCAATTCCATGATTCGACTTGAGGAAATAACCATTATCTTTACCACAAATGTAAATCTGTATTTGAAGACACCGGATATAATTTTAGTTGTAAATGATTAAGATTTTGAAGCATCTTCATATTGCTGTCTATAAAAAACCAAAATCATATTTAAGTAGAATTTTGATAGGTGAAACATGTAGATAATCCTATAATTTGTATAGCTATAAAAATTATTTTGGAAGTTTTAATAAAATAAATGCAGCCAGTTATGTTTAATAACTTAGGTATTTAAAGTAGAGTAAAAATATTTTACCCAACGTTTTAACACCTATAAATTATAAATGACATGATTTCTATGCATTTATAGCGCAGTAAAAAAAAAAAAACCAGTGTTTATTATTTATTCATTTATTCCAAAAATCACTATTGACTGCTAAATCTAGTTTACTGGATATACATGCAAAGTTAGAAAACGTAGTTGAGACAGGCTGGCAAGATGGCCAAACAGAAACAACTCCAGTCTGCAGCTCTCAGCAAGATGAACAGAGAAGGCGGGTGATTTCTGCATTTCCAATGGACAAATCCGGCTCATCTCATTGGTACTGGTTAGACAGTCAGTGGAGCCCTCAAAGGGTGGGCCGAAGCAGGGTGGGGCGTCCCCTCTCCTGGGAATCCCAAGAGGTTGAGGAGCTCCCTCCCCTAGCCACTGGAAGCCCTGAGGGACTGCGCTGTGAGTCATGGTGCATTTTGCCCAGATACTATGCTTTGCTCTGGTCTTTGCAACCCGCAGACCAGGAGATTACTTCGGGTGCCTACGCCACTGTGGTCCTGGGTTTCACGCACAAAACTGGGCAGCCATTTGGGCAGACGCCGAGCTAGCTGCAGGAGTTTTTTCTCATACCCCAGTGGTTCCTGGAATGCCAGCGAGACAAAACTATTCACCCCCCTGGAAAGAGAGCGGGAGCCAGCGATCCAAGTGGTGTAGCTCAGCAGATCCCAACCCTACGGAGCCCAACAAGCTAAAGTCCACTGGCTTGAAATTCTTGCTGACAGTACAGCAGTGTGAAGTCAATCTGGGACACGAAAGCCTGGTGGGGGAAGGGGTGTCCACTGTCACTGAGGCCTGAGTAGGTGGTTTTCCCCTCACAGTGTAAACAAAGCCACTGGGAAGTTCAATCTGTGGAGCCCACCACAGCTACGGAAAGCTGCTGCAGCCACGCTGCCTCTCTAGATTGCTCCTCTCTGGGCAGGGCATCTCTGAAAGAAAGGCAGCAGCCCCAGTCAGGAGCTTACAGATAAAACTCCCATCTCCCTGGGACAGAGCACCTGGGGGAAGGGGTGGCTGGGGGCGCAGCTTCAGAAGACTTCAATGTTCCAGCCTGCTGGCTCTGAAGAGAACAGTGGATCTCCCAGCACAGCTCTTGAGCTCTGCTAAGGGACAGACTGCCTCCTCAAGTGGGTCTCCAAACCCTGTGCCTTCTGTTTGGGAGACATGTCCCAGCAGGGGTCAACAGACATCTCAAACAGGAGAGCTCCAGCTGGCATCTGACAGGTGCCCATCTGGGACAAATCTTTCAGAGGAAGGAAGAGGCAGCAATCTTTGCTGGAGAGGATGTGGAGAAATAACACTTTTACACTGCTGGTGGGAGTTTATATTAGTTCAGTCATTCTGGAAGACAGTGTGGAGATTCCTCAAGGATCTAGAAGCAGAAATACCATATGACCCAGCACTCCCATTACTGGGTATATACCCAAATGATTATAAACCATTCTGCTATAAAGACACATGCACACATATATTTATTGTAGCAGTGTTCACAATTGCAAAGACTTGGAACCAACTCAAAGGCCCATCGATGATAGACTGGATAAAGAAAATGTGCCACATAAATACACACCATGGAATACCAGGAACCATAAGAAAGGATGAGTTCATGTCCTTTGCAGGGACATGGAAGCTGGAAACCATCATTCTCAGCAAACTAACACAGGAACAGAAAACCATACACCACATAATCTCACTCATAAGTGAGTGCTGAACAATGAGAACGTGGACATAGGGAGGGGAACATCACACACCAAAGCCTGTCAGTGAGTGGGAGACTAAAGGAGGGACAGCATTAAGAGAAATACCTAACGTAGATGACAGGCTGATAGATGCAGCCAACCACCACGGCACATGTAGACCTATGGAGCAAACCTGCAGGTTCTGCACATGTATCCCAGAACTTAAAGTATAAGAAAAAAAATGTTAGGAAAAAAGAAAACTTAGTCTTTGGCAGCATTCTGTTGGTGAGATGGATTTCATTAGAGGTTTGTCATGTGCCGGAGAGCTCCGTTATTGGACTCCCTGCTCCAGCTCACAGCGATCTGTCCCATTGCATTAGTTTCCCAGGGGTGCCCTAACAAGTCTGCACAAAGTTGGTGCCGTAACAAATGGACGTTTATCATCTCACTATTCAGCAGGCCAGAAGTCTGAACTTCAGCGGTTAGCAGAGTTGATTCCCTCTGAAAGTTCTGAGGGAGAGTCTGTTCCTGCCTCCCTCCCAGGTTTTGGCACTGTCAGCAATGCACTGGCTTGTCGGCGCGTCACTGCAGTCTCTACCGCCACCTTCATTCCCTTCTGTGTCAGGTTCCTCCTCTCTTTATTTCAACACCGATCGTTGGATTTCTGGCTCACTCTAAATCCAGGATGAGGTGATCCTGAGATCCCTAGGCTAACCACATCGGGAAAGATCCTTCTTCCAAATAATGTCATCTTCACAGGTTCTGGGGGTTAGAACTTGGACATATCATTTTGAGGGATGCTATTCAACCCGCCGAACCCACCTTTAAAATTGCATGGCTCTTTGTTCTGCACTGTCTAGCAATCACATGACCATCATTTTCTTGTGTCCCCTGCTGTAAGGAAGAATTAGGGCATAGTGGATAAAGGCATCTAGACTTCGGATCCAGACTGGTTTGTTGAAATCCTGCCTACCTGATTATCAGTGTAACATTAGATGAGTTACTTAAGTCATTCTGCCTTGGATGGTTATCCGTAACAACTGTGTATGAGAACAGAGCCTACCCCGTGGAATGTCGGTATCAAGAAGTTAATATGTATATGCACATTTACATGAGTGTTGCCAATTACCATTAGGAAACCATTCTCAGGACTTGTTTTCTTTAGCAGGTGGTGTCACTTTGAAGGGTGGACCTACAGCAATGTCCAGTGGGATTGCTAGTTCTGCAGAGTTGCATTTAGCTGGGAGAGATGCACTTCAGGATCTTAGGTTGATAAATTGACAAAATGGCAGGATGGCTTACGTATGGAGCAGGCTCAGGGAAAGGAGACTTCTTATGTCAGTTCTGCCCCTCAGTAAAACCTTCCTGCCTCTGGGGGCTGCAGAGCGTGAGGAGACAGTCATGGAAAAGAATGGGGAAGCAATCGTTGTTTTTGTTTAAGTGTGTTGGGTTTGAGGTTACAGCAGACATGTTATGCCAGTAATTTGAAATGTGGAATGGATGCTTGGGAGTGAAGATTTGTTAGTTATTCACAGAGAAGTCAAAGTGGGGACCAAGGGAGAAAGCTTAGAAAAATAACCTCAGAGAACGACAAAGACTTAGAAAACATCCAGTTAAGGAGGACAGAAGACGAAGAGTTGCCACTAAGAAAAACAAAAACAGGAGTTTAAGTACAAAAGCAAAAAGATAGAAATATGCAGTCGCTTAGAAAGTGTGGGCCGGAATTTCCTGAAGGAGATCCCAACTGTGGAAGGCTTTGGCAAAGTCAACGGCACTTCCAAGAACAATGGCCTTTTCTTGGTTTGTAATCAGAAAATCATGATTGAATTTTAGATGAGCAGTATTTGTAGTGTTCTGGGAAATCCACTCAGATTGCAAAAGGTTACTCACTGTATATGTTAAGGATGGGAGCCAATCACTACTCAAAACGTTTAGCAGTAAAAGAAATATAGAAAGAAAGGTTGGTAGCGGGTTATTCTACAAGGATTTTTCAGTGTATCTGAAAATGATGAAGATGGGGCTAACAGTGTAACAGTGGGAGCGATGTGGGTCTAGTTTTCAGGAAGGCCCAGAGGATGCAGAAGGAATGGGGAGCAGGGCGTGGGGACCTCAGGACCGGGAATGATTTAGAGGAACCGGTGAGGGCAGTGCCCAAGGGTCAGTCACAGACAGCACGTATTTCTACGACCCAGTGAAGACGTGTACCTACACTTGACATTGCTTCAGCTGATCATTCTCGAGCACCCACTACGAGGCAGCCTCTAAACAAAAGACACAAAGCAATAAGGCAGGCCCAGATTCCTCACGGAGCTCACGTTCTTGCTTTCCTGTGAGTCTAGACCCAAGTTCCAGGATGACAACATTGCATGTCACGTTTCGTAGCATTGTTTAGAAACCAAAGAAAGTCAAAGGTGTGTCACCGGGAGTCGAAGAGTGAATTCCGCAGGTTAATGATCCTGAGTTGTTCATCCAGAGTTCTGGCTGGAGCAGGGCTTATCAGCCTCTGCACTGTTGCTATCGTGGACTGGTTAACTCTTTGCGGGGCTGTGCTGGGTGTCGTAGGCTGCTTAGCAGCGTTCCTACCACTAGATATTGGTCAACAGTACTCTACCTCCCACAAAAGTTGTGAGAACCAAAAATGTCTCCACGCATTGCCAACCGTCCCCTGGAAAGCAGAAGTGCCCCAGGTGAGTTGCACTGAGCTCACGAGGCATCCACAGGCATATCTAAAAGAGGTCAAGCTGTGACGCTGTGGACAGAGGAAGCAGGTTGAGTGATGTGGAAGCAGAGAGGAATCAAGGCAAGAGAGGCCACAGTGACAGTGGCTGGCAGATCCACTGTGAATGAGAAGTCAGGAGGGTTGAGTGATGTGGAAGCAGAGAGGAATCAAGGTAAGAGAGGCCACAGTGATGGTGGCTGGCAGATCCACTGTGAATGAGAAGTCAGGAGGGCTGAAATGATAGGGGTGTTTTCAGTGGTACCAGGCAGAACTTGAAATCGGAAGACCTGGGTTGAACTGAAATTCTGTACATGACTGAGTAATGCATTTATGTGCTAAGCTTCCAGAGCTTCCTCTGTAAAATGAGGGTCGTATTATGGGGTTCTTTTTTAGAATTAAATATTGCATGTTAGATTATTTTATACAATGCAAAGTGCTCTACAAAAAATACTTTTAAAAGTATAATAGCAAAGAGCTTGAGCTATTTTACATGACTGCTTTAGAACATACGCAACACTTCAAAGATGAACAGTTTATCAAACTGCAACTTTTTAGGTTTGGTCATCTGTTTCTGAAAACCTTCTAATGCCTTCAACACTTTCCATATAATCATAACGGAAGACAGTTTGGACAAAATCAGGCTACAAGGTTTGAATAGTGGCCTAGAATTATGTGTTCTTTTTGTGTCCCGTGAATTTAGAAATAGGACATTTCTGGTTTACTTTAATGTGTTTAAATATGTGTAAAGTACTGCTATATTCAGGCCTGAAAATCCTGTGTTTTTACCGCCCTGTAGTCTACATGGGCTAAAAATATAACACTTTTTCAGAAAGGTTTCAATGCCTAGATTCTGCCTGAGTTTTACAGCCAACTTACAAACTCCAGATAACACAGGTTTATGATGGAAATGCTGACAGGCTTTCAGGTCTACCAGTTATAACGTTCTGGCACTGACTCACAGGAAGCAACACTTAAAGGTTATTCATTATGTTCTTTCAAAAACGAAGACTCCGAGAAGGTGAGTTTGGGTAAATTCACAGCATTAAAAACAATATGCACTGATGTTTAAATTAGTTTAATACAGTACTCTCTTGGTCTTAATTCTGGGTGGATGTCAGGCTGTCTCTACTTTTAAATAAGTCACCATCTGCGAATGAGTGTGAAAAAATGCCTAGGAATATCCTTTGTGAGATGTGCGTGAACTATTGAAGAGCTCCTGTGCACTGAATCTGCCTGGAACAGCTGCATGTATTCTCTCCCAGCGGCCCGCTGGAGTCATGGCGGTCTGATTGCTCCAAGAGCTTCTTTTTTTTTTTTTGAGACAGAGTCTCACTCTGTCGCCAGGTGCCAGGCTGGAGTGCAGTGGCACAATCTCGGCTCACCACAATTCTGCTTCCTGGGTTCAGGCAATTCTCCTGCCTCAGCCTCCTGAGTAGCTGGGATTACAGGCACGCGCCACCATGCCTAGCTAATTTTTTTTTGTATTTTTAGTAGAGACGAGGTTTCACCATGTTGACCAGGATGGTCTTGATCTCTTGACCTCATGATCCACCCGCCTCGGCCTCCCAAAGTGCTGGGATTACAGGCGTGAGCCACCGCGCCCGGCCTCTGAGAGGTTCTTGTTTGCTTCTCGTGGTAGAGAACAGCTTCCTTCAGCCTCACGCTGGCATTACGGCCCATACCTCTTCACATATTATTACCCTGGACAGACTCCATGTGTTAACAAAGCTGCCAGAATGGCCCAAAAAACAAAATTTAAGTAATTTCATGAGTGTATTAGAAAAATATTCAAAGGCGCCTCTTACTAAAGGTTTTTTTTCATATGAAAACTAGCTATAGGTACACACTGAAGTTTAACAAGTAACTTCAATAAATTCTCAGTTTCACACCATTACCATGAGTATGAGAATTTATTTGCCATTTGAACTTCAGAACCGGCATCAAATGGCAGTGGTTACCGATTTGAATGCTTTGGACCTTTGAGTGCGTGGCAGAAATGAGCATTAGAAGATAATAAATCAATACAGAATGCCTTATAATATAATCTCCCAAACCACTTATTAAGATCTCTCTTATAAAAAAGACATCATTTCTATATACCCATAAATGATAGTGTGGTTATTTTTCTATTTTGTCTTTCTTGCCTGTAAAGTAATATACTTATTTGTCCATGAAATGACAGCAGAATCTTTATTACTGTAAAGAGTTTACTGAAAAAAAAAATGCACATTAAAATAAACCAGAAGCACTGAATCAACTTTTTGTCAGTTGATTTCATATTCCTGCCCTTTTAAAATGGTCACATGAAAGTGGAAAGGTATTGCATATCCTTAGTGAGATATTTTTACTGTCCAGAAGACACAAACACAACTTCCATGTGCTAAATCTTCTCTTATCAAACCAAATCTGCTATAGCCTCAATGTAGAGGCCTCTATTCCATTATTTTTTTGTAGTCCCTATGTTAGGATTTTAAGTCCCTAACTACAGAAGTCTTTTTACATGTGCTGTTCCTTTTTAAAATCTGCTGTATTATTCTCAACACCGGCTAGATTGCGCGCTATTTGTTTGCAGACCTTCTGGGCATTTTCTCCAGTGCCATCCAAATTAGACCCCAGGAGACTTTTCTGTTGAGTGCCTCTTCCATTACTGTTTCCTCTGCTTATTTCTAAAAACATGTTAATATTGGATCGTGCCAAAAGATTGAGTGCAAGCCATGATTATATGAGCTGAAGACATTTTTCAAGAAAAAAGATTCACTGCAATTTTTAAGGCAGCTGTATGTAAGACAGGGGTGGTGAAGCAACGAAGAGGGGAGAGAATTGGCATGATGACTTTGATTTTTACAAAATTCTGTATTTTTTTTTCACTTTGAGTGCATAGCCCTGCAGTTGCTGAACTTACTTGGAAATGACGTGCTTTATTTAGTGAGTTTCAAGACTGTGCATGTGTGTGTGTGTGTATACACATATACATCTACATACAAAAATAAAGAGAAATTTATCCCTAGCACTTAAATTCCAACGCTGTGCAACAGTTTAGGTTCATCACGATTGTTAATACTAGTCATCCAAAGCACGGTTAAATATCACATTGTATGTTGCAATCTTTTTATGCATTGGGCTGTTTCTAAAAATTTGACATTCGTGTAGTTTTTTTATTTTTAAACAATTCTAATCTAACTTCTTTTCAATACAGGCTTTTGGTTAAAAACTGTAATGTCTTTCACCTGTGTATGTGTCCCTGCTGTCCTGTGATTGAATTTATCGCTTCTTCCTGTTCTCTGTTAACTTATTCCATTTTTTTTCAAGTATTGTCCGCATTCATATTCAAGCTACACTTAGGCTCCGTTATTATTTCGTGAATAATTTAAAGTTATTTTAGTAGGAAATGACAGAGATTCAGCTCAAAAGGACTTATACAGAAAAGAGACTTCAATGACTTGTGCAAGTAAACGTCCCGGGCGGGTCTGTCGTGGCACTAACTGGCAACAGGCTACGGGACAGGGTCTCCCTAGCAGGGAGGAGCAGCTTCCCACCTGCTCTGTTCAGTCACTGGCACACAATGGTAGCAAAAGGCACAACTCTAGAGTTTTTACTTTTGTGAATTCTGTTTTTTGATATGATCTTCTATTATTTATGTAAAATACATGGATTTAAAATACAGTGTAAAGCAAGACGCAGACAAGTGAAGCTTCCATCCTTCTGAATATCCTGATGCATATGTCTCTTGTTAGATGACCACTGTTTGATTTTTAAAATATACAAGTGAATATATATATATATTTACTGTTCATATATAATATGTACATAAGGTATGTGTATAGATATGTTATGTACAAACAGTAAATAAATATACATATATGTTCACACAATGCATGGTAATACATGACACCTTTCTGTGTAATGATAAATGTGATTAATGTGTATTTACTGTTTATACATATGTACACAAATGTATATGTATAGATATTTATTTATGTATATAAACAGTAAGTATATTCACACAATACATGGTACTACTTGAGACTTTCCTGTGCAATGATAATTTATATAAATTTTCTTTCAATTAGCCTTAATAATAAAATATTTAATTCAAAAGCAACTTTTCTTTTTTCAATGAAATATTTTATTATTATCGAGGCTAGTTGAAAGAAAAATTACATAAATTATCATTGAAAAAATATCATTGAAAGAAAATTTCAACTAGCCTCGATAATAATAAAGTATTTAATTCAAAAGCAACTTTGGCTGGGCATGATGGCTCAATCCCAGCACTTTGGGAGGTTGAGGCAGGTGGATCACTTCAGGCCAGGAGTTTAAGACCAGCCTGGCCAACATGGTGAAACCCTGTCTCTACTAAAAATACAAAAATTAGTTGAGTGTGGTGGCACATGCCTGTACTCCCAGCTACTCAGGAGGTTGAGATGGGAGAATCACTTGAACCCAGGAGGCAGAGGTTGCAGTGAGCAGAGATTGTGCCACTGCACTCCAGCCTGGGTGACAGAGTAAGATCCTGTCTTTAGAAAAAAAGTAACTCTTTTTTAAATATTCTAGTAACATATATAAACGTATATATTTAGCTCCACATAACTCCATTTAGGTTCATATTTGAGTAACTTTTCTATTGAACTGCATTCTATATTAAGTTGTTTATTTTTTGTATGTTTTAAACAATTCTTTCCTACAACATTTCCAATCTAAATAGAATGTAAAACAATTTAGGGAAATGTCCCATTCCTCCTACAGGCAAAGATTTTTCCCATTAATCGTTGCTGATGTCTTTGTTGAAGAAAAATTAAGGCGTATTTTTCTTTTTCAAAATCAAAAACCTTGCTGAAGGGCATATTCAGTTATTTGACAACTTCTGACTGTGTCTAAGAATCATGATGAATTATTGTTCAACTTCATTGTTCGTTTTATCATATAAAATCATCTACGGTTCCCTGAGCATTCACCCCCACCCTGGACAGTCCTCTCCCACCAGTTCACTCATTTTTCAATACCTTACTTATGCTCTCCTCTTAATAAGCTCCTTTGATCTACCCTCTCACAGACAAAATTGAGGGCTTCTTCTTTATACTCTCAAAACATGGAGTGCAAAAGCTACGCTCAGTTGTCATTCTGTGTGACCAGTTTGCGGCTTCCCTGCTATGTGGTCGAAGCTCCCTACGGACAAGGCCGCATGTTGCTTTATCAATACCTTTAACACTTAACACAGTGCCTGGCACATTAAGCAGTTGCTGTATGTTCAGAAAGTTAATTGTGTCCTGTTTATTTTTATACCCTTACGTGCCCAACACAATGGCTAACTGCGAGTGGAATATGAGACATCTTTCTTGAACTACAAAGTTGAAGCAATAAAACGGACATTAGCATCTATTTAGGTTCACTTAGCATTAATGCTTCTATATTTTTACTTAATGTTATATAAAGAAAACTTACTCAAATTCTTCAATTTTGGAAAATTGATATGGAACAGACTATGGGTTTAGAAATACAATAATAACAGCACATTATCCAGAGATAATGAGATTTTGTTTATCTCGTTTTTTCCTAGCTTGCAGTTGCAGTATTCTTTCTAGGTCTTTCTGTCATGCATTCTGGAGTGTTATCTCTCTCTGAGTTGACTAGAGTGCATAACCTTTCCTCCGATTATAACAATGAAATTTTTTCTTGAAAAAAACAAACCAACCAACCCACCCATAGTTAGATGATAGGAGGGTGACTGTGCTCTCAAATATTTAGAAAACAAATAACACTGAGAAAATAAATTCAAATGATTTTTTGTAGACCAAATACTTCTGGAATTTGAACATTTAAAAATGTGACCTTCTTTAATGACTTTAATAAGAATTTGTTATTCTTTTTTACTGCTTAAGTATTACAGTATTCACTCTGAAATACTCTCATGAAGTTTCTGAAATTCTTGCATTCATTACTTGCACTTCAGAAAATAACATCTGGCCTGTAAACTATGAATAGGAAAAACATATTGTCAAGAACAGAATGTGGACTTTTTCTATTTTGAAGTTGAATATGAATATGCTATATGGGAAAGTAGACTACTCCACAGACTAACTTTATGATGGAGGCGAACCGTGTGCTTCTCTAGAAGGACTGAGGCAAAGTCATGTGCAAGCTTCCAGCAAAGACAGGCCACATGTTCTGCCCCACGGAACCCTTATCTCATTTGGGCCTCTATTTACAAACTCTTCATAAATTTCCTATTAAAGAGTACTCATCAAAATAAATGATTTAATGTTGAGAAAAGTCAGACTAAATCTGATATTTTTTTAGACTTTATAGATGGCAAAAGAATAATATTAACTTTCTGCCTTGAACGAGGAGTTAATATTTGTTATAATCTTTCTGAGAATGCTCCTAAGTTTCAGAGAGAATTTATTTTCAGGAACTTCCAAAAGGGATGACATGTCATCATAATTATATTAGCATGTATTTATAATTGGAAAACAATATTGTTTCACTTACTACATGCAATATTTTTATATGTTGCTCTTTTGCTGAGGGAGGTTTAGGTTCAGATTTCATTTCTGTGCCATGGTGGATAGCTTCCATTTGCACTTCCATAGCCACCCCTTCACCCAACTCTACCTGCTTTCTGCCCTGGAAAGTCCAGGTAACACAAACTAAATCAGTGGGCTCACCACACCTCTGATTTCCTGTTCTGCATGGGCCAGGCAGGCATCACCAGGACGTCATGGAGGCTGAGGAGGAAAGCCTGTTCTTTATGCCTGCAGCTTTCTCCCCGCCAGGAATCCTCCAGCTGACTTACCCGTCCAGGGGAGACCACAGCTCCTGACACAAGGATCTCACTGGATTTTTGTAAAAACTCCTTTCGGCTTAGTCCTGGAAACAGCTTCCAGTGACTAGCCCTGGAATATTGCACCTCCCCTTCTGGTTTTTCTAAATCCTGTTTTCACTTTGTAAATAGTCATCTATAAAACTCTCCTAGAAATATCCAATTGGAATGAGCCATCTGTTTCCAGACAGGACCCTAACTGACATGTAACCATTTTTGCATATTGTCCATAAACATTGATATACAATCTTTTAATTTTTATGGAGATTTATTAGTGTTCATGAGTATGGTATCTAAATAGACCCCTAATAGCAAATTTGCAGACATCCCAAACACAAGTAAAAATGAGAAACAGCCATATGACACAGACTCTCTGTTCGTAGACTTGTAGTCCATAACCTTCATTTAGAAGCAAAGGATCTCATTCAGAGTCATATTCCTCGTTTTTAGAATGCAATTATAATTAGCTTCTTTCCCTGTTTGCCTTCCCTAGGACATCTTATAAACTACAAATTGGAATGCAAATGCCTAAAAGCACACTAACAACAAAAGTAAGTGACAGATGACAGCTAAGCAGCAAGAAAGGCGATAGAAAATATAAATAGCAGACACAAGCCTTAAAGCACACAGCTGTCTAGAGCAAAGGGGAAAATAAGCATTTTCGGACACCTTGAAAGACACTTGGAGCATCGTCACCTTCCAACTCAAGGGATAAACTCAGGTCCATATCTCAGGCTAGATTTGCCTAGGAATGCAGGCATAAAATATACTAGAAAAATCCTCTCAATGATAATTGAATTTTGATCATTTTTTTTAACTCCAAGTGGCATTATTTAGTCATTTGGGGAAAGAGAAGAATTTACACTGGAATTTTTCACACACAGGCACATGTCATGTAAAGGGTGAACAGCATGAATTTGAATCGATCATCTTTTCATTTCTCCTTCTATCTTCTATTTATTCTCTCTATCCATTTCCCTTAATTTTGGATGATTTTAATATGCCTGAAGGTGATATTTCCAAGTTTTGGTTATTCAATTTGACTTCCTCTTTTCTGATATTTTGTCTTCTACCTGATCTCAGCCATGAACTAGACCTTG
Organism: Sapajus apella; assembly: GCF_009761245.1. Lineage (NCBI taxonomy): Eukaryota > Metazoa > Chordata > Mammalia > Primates > Cebidae > Sapajus > Sapajus apella. Next base: position 20,539,499 of record NW_022436979.1, on the reverse strand, counting down.
TCATTACTGGCATGTACTGGCCCACTATGATTTTGGTTTTATAAGTGAACATTTCCTGACCACCACCTCCTCTTTCTAGCTCACTTAATCTACGAAAAGAATTTATCAAAGCTTAAATTTCATGGCCAATCTTAGCAACCTCACCATTGCTCCCCTTTTTTTTTCAGTGTGCTATGCTAGGTAAGGACCCTACTAAAGATATCCATGTCCTGATCCCTGGACCTGCAAAGGTAACTTTATGTAGCAAAATTTAAAAAAAAAAGGACTTTGGAACTGTGATTAAATTAGGAATCTTGATGGAGAGATTATTCTAGATTTTTGGTGGCGCTCTAAGTGCCCTAGAGGGCAGCAGAGGGAAAGTTGGCACCTGGGTGAGAAGTCCCTGTGGCCAAGAGGGCAGAACACAAAGCGATGGAGCCACAAGCCAAGAAATAGAGCAGTCACCAGAAGCTGGAAGAGGCAAGAAATGAATTTTCCTCTGGAGCCTTAGAGGGAGTGCAGCTCCGTGCACCCCAGTCCACAGCCCTTGATACTGATGTTGACTTGGCCTCCAGAACAGTGAGAGAAGGAATCCCTGGTGTTTTAAGTCACCACATTTGTGACAGTTTGTTTCAACCATGGGAAACGAATCTACTCAGTTTTTAGTATTAAAATGGAAACACAACCTTGGTTAATTCCAACTCCTGCATGTTCCATCCTCGCATTCATGCCGCTGAACATAGCAGGGTAAAAATGATGGCTGGTCAAGCTTTAAATTCACACCTGTTCAATTAATGACCAGAATTATCAAGTGGGTCCTGACGTTCCCAGCAATCCTGTGCTATTTGCCAATGTATCCAAGCACCTTCACGACAGCGGTACGTATATCTTCTCTTCTTCCCCCCTCCCCCTCCACTGCTGCCTCCTTCGTCTTCACTTTCATCTGATGATCTTGCTCCTGGCTTCATTGAGAGAGGCAAGAAACCAGAAGAAAGTTCTGCAAAATCCTGTCATGCCATCTACCCACCGTCTTCCTGCCTGAAATACTAAATTATTTATGATCCTGTGTAAGCACAGCCCTCCGTTCATACAGGACAGCCCATTGTTTGTCTTTTCTGAAATAATTCTCTGTCTGTCTTACAGCATCAGCCTTCCCTTTTCTACTGAATGACTGCCTTTACCACTGTTATTTCGTGAATCTTTAAAGTCTTTATCCCCGCGTTCTTATTATCCCTTGCAGTAAAACCCTTCCAAAGACTGCTGTTTTTCATAGTTTCAGATTCTCCTTTCCTTATTATCTCTTAACGCATTCAAATGTGGCTTTCAGTTCATCCATTCCTCTAAAACTGCTTTGTCAAAGATCACCAACAACCTCGATATTGCTAAAACCAATAGTCAATGATCGGCTCTTATGTTTCTTGACCTACCAGAAACGTTTGATGTCGTTATGCCCCCCTTTCTCCCTAGACATTTCCCCCCACTTGGGCTGCTAGAATATTACCTTCTCTTTGGTTTCTTCCAACCTTGCTCATTTGTCTTTCTGTTTCTTAATGTTTGAATAACCTGAGTCCAGTCCTCGATGGTCTACTCTTTGCATGCTTTTATTCCTGTGAAAATCTCCAGCTAAGACTACCGTCCAGAACACTGGTCATACGTACCCAGCTACCCCTTGATAGCTCGGTTTGGATGACAAACACACATGTCAAACTGAATGTTGCCCAAAGCTGAGCTCATGATTTCCACCTCTTTCAAACAATCTGCTTGTAGCCTCCCCATCTCTTTTGGTGAAATTCCATCTGTCTTCCTAAAACACTGGAATCCTGTTTGAGTTCCCTCATTCTTTACTAGCCCAGATACATTGTGTCAGGAAATCATTTTGACTGCACCTTCAGAATAAACCCACATCTGGATCCCCACTGCTTCTGGCTTCCTTTCTGCCTCTCTGCAGCTGCCATCGTGTCTCTCCTCTACCTCAGTGGCCCACTGACAGACTCCCTGCTTCTGTGCCTTTCCCTGTGCTGCGTATTCTTTTTTTTTTTTTTTTTAACAAAGACGCTTAATTGATTCACAGTTCAGCTTGGTCGAGGAGGCCTCAGGAAACTTACAATCATGGCAGAAAGAAAAGCAAACATGGCCACAGGAAGCAAAAGAATGAGAGTTGAGTGAATGGGAAACCCCTTATAAAGCCCTCAGATCTCAGGAGAACTCACTCACTCTCATGAGAATAGCATGGGGGAAACAACCCCATGATTCAATTATCTCCCATCAGTTCCCTCCCATGACATGTAGGGATTCTGGGAACTACAATTCAAGATGAGATTTGGGTGAGGGCACAGCCAAATCATATCATCATCTTAAATTTCTGTGATTCTCTCATTCTCCACATCCAAATCTATGAGGGAGTTATACTGACTTTATCTCTGAACACTGGGCATGGGAGGGGAGTGAGGAGAAGCAATGAGAACAGAAAGCTCATGCTGCCTCCTGCTGTGAATAATAAAATCTCTTGCTCTGACCCAGGAGTCTCATGTCTTCTGTCAGCAACCACATGACTAACTCAGGCTATCTTGCTGTCTTGCAAGGAGGGTAAAATCTTAGGCCCTTTACGGTTCATGACCCTTGGCATTAGATGTTCTCTCCACCTGCAATGCTCCTCCCCTAGATACTGTCATGGCTGCTCCCTTCATGTCAGTCATGATTCAGCTCAACCCAGTATCTCTGCCGAGAAGCTTTCCCTGACCACCCAATCTCCAGTACCCCCCACCAAACCTCAATCACTCTCAATCACTTCAGATGTTTATTTTCTTCAGGGAACTTATCATTACTTAATAAATTTTAAAAGTTTTTCACGATCTGGAGCGTTCCTTCTGAGTATCAGTCAGAGCATGTAACTCTACTCTGAACTCATTGGACGTAGACAAAAATTCCCCAAACTGGACCGCAAGCTTCTACCTGATGAAGCTCCTCTGTTACCGTTTGAGCACATTTCTAACTGTTCTTCCAACCCGGGGCCCTTTGCTGTTCCTCAAAGGTGCCAGGAACTCTCAGCTCCGGGGCCCTGGCCCTGGCCCTCGCTCTGCTGGGTGCTCTCCCGAATTATCTACATGGCTAATTTCCTCACTGCTCTTAAGTGGTTTCACTTAAATCCTTCTCAGTGAAGCATACACTGACGACCTTATTTAAAATGGCACTACAGTGGAACTCTTAACTCTCTTTAACTGTTGAATGTGCTAAACAGTTGACTGACTTTTGTGCGTGTAGTTGATTGTCTGTCTCCCTCCCCTGAAATGTAAACTCCCTCAAACGAAGGTCTTTGTTTTGCTTCCTGACACCGTCTAGTCTAAGCACTTAACTTCCTGGCACATAGTAGGTGTTGAAATATTTAGTACATTGCTAGACTGAACTCAGAGTTTCCTCAGAGGTTTAAAATTTTTTTCATAAAAGATTTAATGAGCGTAAATTAATATTATAATTTTAATAAGTCATGTCAATCTTTGAAGCTAATATTAAGAACTCTCATCACTTCAAATATTTTAATTTTGAACAAAAGCACATTATTATTATCATAGGAAATTTTATTATGATGGCCTAGAAATTCACTGGTTTTACAGCAAACTTTCTGTCTTAAACTTACACTGAAAGATGAAGCAAGCTGTCCTCTTCATCACAAACCACTCAAGATAATGTAAGATAGTTCATCCATACAGTCCATCAGTGTGGTGCCATATGTACATGGTTCATACAAATAACCTGTACTCGGTGGTTTTAGAAAGTTAACGAAGCAGAATTTAAAAACTAATGTATATTGCCTGTTGCGTTGGCTCACGCCTGTAATCCCAGCACTTTGGGAGGCTGAGGTGGGTGGATCATGAGGTCAGGAGTTCTAGACCACCCTGACCAGCATGGTGAAACCCGGTCTCTACTAAAAATACAAAATTAGCCAGGTGTGGTGGTACACACCTGTAATCCCAGCTACTTGGGAGGCTGAAGCAGGAGAATGGCTGGAACCTGGGAGGCTGAGTTTGCAGTGAGCCAAGATTATGCCACTGCACTCCAGCCTGGGTGGCAGAGAAAGACTCTGTCTCAAAAAAAAACCATCCCCCCCCAAAAAAAAACAGAAAAACTAATGTATATTGAGTATCTAGCTTCATTATTTAAGACACTGTGCAACCTAAATTCCTCTATTAAAAACATTCCAGTGTTTCTTTTCGCTGTGTGAAGTAATTTATGCATGCTGCTTCAGTTAGCTTTCTCAACAGTTCTATGCAGTAAGTAAAAATTACACACATTTTATACGTTAGGAGACTGAGGTGAGAAGAACTAAAGTCATCTTTTCCAAGTGGCACCAACTGAAGATGCCAGAACAGGGAGCTAGATTTAGACTTCCGTGACCTCAAAGCATGTGTAATACCCACTAGAGATTTATGTAGGAGTCTAGGTTCACATACCATTTTTAATTTAGGGACATTCCTTTCTGAAAATGCAAGTTCTCAAGAAACAGAAAGCAGCTCCATAATGACATATAGAGTAGCTGTTTGGGATATCCACTATAGAAATCCACCCATTCTGAACATAACCTGTTCTCAGCTCTTAAGACGCCTTAGGCTGCTCGTCACTCGGAATTTTGGCCAATCTTTTATCATATGACATTATAAAGCAAAGAAGTAAAATAAATGTCCTTTATCAGTAGATCCACAGAAAATCAACAATCACTGGTTGTTGATTCTTTCAAGAGAAATGCACACACACAAATGTGTTCTGAAATGCATGCACACAAAACAAGGATTTCCCGAAGGAGAGAAAAATTCCTGTTATCCGCAATGGATATGAGGTTGAAATAGAAATCAGTGAAAAATAAAAAGTCTGGCCAAATTCACAGAGTTAGGCCTGTCCCCAGGAATGAAACGCTTAAGTGATAGGAACCTATAATTCACTGTCACAATTGTGAAATATCACTGAAGAAGTCTCCAAACAAATATGCTTTGTGGTGGGTGAATCTTTATGGAAAGTATGAGGGGGATTCTTCCATTTTACCTAGAGCAGCAAATATGTAACCACTGGTGGCTGTTCCAAAGCCTTTGAAGAACTACAGGGTGACAGCCTGGCTCTGCTCAAATGCACTTCCCAGATTTTATCTGCTATTATTGAAATGTGAGTCATTCCTGATGTGTATTTACCCTGAAATTAACAGGGAAAGATTACATTTCAAAATAAAAAGAAGTCTTTTTCCAAGATATTTATTGACGCTAAAAATCTATCTAAAATTATTCTTTAAAAAATTTAGTGATTTTTAGCAACCACTGAAGGGATAAATTAAAATGGAACAGAATTAATAAGCTAAATAATCATGAAAGTAAGAAAAACAAGGGTATGTTTGGACATATATTTATATTTGAGGATTTATATTTAGTAATTAAAATGTAAATGAAAATCTGGTGACCCATGAATTTACAAATGTTTGATCTCTGTTGGGAAAATTGTGTTCAAGTACTGGTATAATCTGTTTTTAAAACAGCTTTGTTGAGATATAGTTCACATACCATAAAATACACCCATTGCAAGTGGGTTTGATGGTCCTTAGTGTATTCAGAGTTGTGCATCTATCACCACAATACGTTTTTATACAATGTCGTCACCTCTAAAAAATCCCTACAGCCATTAGCTATCACATCTAATCACCCCACCCTGGCAACCCTAGGCAACCACTAATCTACTTTCTGTCTATAGATTTGCTGATTCTGGGAATTGTGTATAAATGGAATTATAAATATTTGTGACTGACTTTTGACTTAGTATTATGTTTTCAAGTTTTATCCATGTTGTAACACATCAATATTGCAGTCTTTTCTATTGCCAAATAGTATTTTGTTGTAGGAATATACTTCATTTTGTTTATTCATTAATCACTTAAAAGACCTTTGTATTAGTCCTTTTTGTTCTTATGGATAATGCTACTATGAACATTAGTGTACAAGTTTTTGTATGGGCATGTTTTTATTGCTTGGGTATACGCCTAAAAGCGAGATTGCTGGCTCAGATAGTAACTCTGTATTTAGCCTTTTGAGGAAGAAATGCCTAATGTTTTTCTAAGTTGCTGCATCATTTTACATTTCACCAGTGTTGTATGAGGGTTCCAATTTCTCTGTCTTTGCCCACACTTAGATCTGTCTTCTTTATTATAACCATCCTAGTAGGCATGAATGACATTGTGACTTTGTCTTGCATTTCCCTGTTGGCTATTGATATTGAACATCTTTTCATATGCTTTCAGTTATCTGTGCATTTTTGGAGAATTTTCTATTCAGATTCTTTGCCCATATTTTAATTGGATTGGTTGCTCTTTCATTATTAAATTGCAAAATCTATATATTTTCTAGATACAAGTCGTGTGTGTGTGTATAAAATTCTCTATTAAATTTGCAAATATTTTCTCCCATTTTGTGAGTTGTACTTTTATTTTCTGGATGGACTCAAAGCACAAATTTTTTAACTTTGATGAAGTCAAATTTACCTATTTTTTCTTTTGCCATTTGTGCTTTCAGTAGACTTTGCCTAACCAGGAGTTATGAAGGTTTACTTCTATGCTTTCTCTAAGAGCTTGGCAGTTTTAGCTCTTACTTTTAGGTCTGTGGTGCATTTGGGGATCCATCTCGTGTGTGGTATGAGGGAGGAGCCCAACCTCATTATTTTGCATGTGGATATCTAGGTGGTCAGTGCTATTTGTTTAAAAGACAATTGTTTCCCATATAAATGGACTTGAAACTTGATGAAAATCAGTGGACCATAAATGTGAGGGTTTATTTTTGAACTCTAATTTTTTGTCCATTGATCTGTCTGTCTATTCTTATGCCAGCACCACATGATCTTCACTAGTGTGGTTTTATACTATGTTTTCAAATCAGGATGTGTAGGTCCTCCAATTTTATTTTTCTTTTTTGAAAATAGTTTTGGCTATTCTTTGTCCTGGCATTTTGTTGTGAATTTTAAGTTAAACTTGTTAACTTAAAATACGTAGAACAATTTGGGAAATATGGTCATGATAACAGTGTTACGTCTTCCAATGTATGAACATGGGATGTCTTTCTTTAATTTCTTTCAATTGTGTTTTATAGTTTCAACATACAAATTTTGCACTTGTTTACTATTTTATTCTTTTGTATCCTATCATAAATGAAATTGCCTCCTTAATTTCCTTTCAAAATATTTATTGCTAGTGGCTGAAAATACAGTTGATTCTTCTATATTGAAGTTGTCTTTCCTAACTAGCTGAACTTATCAGTTTTAACAGTTTGTTTTTCAGTGAATTCATTAGAATTTTCTACATGCAAGATCATGCCATCTACAAATGAAAATAATTTTACCTCTTCCTTCCCAATTTCAGCATTTTATGTTTCATTTTCTTGCCCAATTTCCCTGGCTATAGTCTCCAGTACAACATGGAATTAATGGAGCAAGGAAAGACATCACCATCTTATTCCTCCTCTTAGGTGGAAACATTCAGTCTTTTACCATTGTGTGTTTTTAGCTGGGGGATTTTGTATATGCTCTTTATCAGGTAGAGGAAGTTCCATTGCATTTCTAGTTTGTTGAGTGCTTTCATTATAAAGAAATTGGATTTTGTCAAAACTTGTTCTGTATCTGTTGAGATAATTATGTGGTTTTTGGCCTTTATTTCCTTTGATATGGTATATTATATAAATTGATATTCTAAGGTTAAACTGACTTTGCATTCCTGATATAAACCCCTCTCATTTATGATATATAATCTTTTTATGGGTTGCTGGGTTTGGTTTCCTAGTATTTGGTTGAGGATTTTGCATATATATTCATAAGAGATTCTGATGTGCCATTTCTATCCTTTTTTTAAAGACTTTTTTTTTAAGAGCAAATTTAGGTTCACAGGAAAATTGGGAGGATGGTACAGAGATTTCCCATATTTCCTCTGCTCCCACACATAGCCAGTCTCATTTTCAGCATCCCCCAAAAGACTGGTATATTTGTTACAATCGATAATCCTACATTGACACATTATAAAACACTCAAAGTCCATAGTTCACATTAGAGTTCACTCTTGGTGTTGTACATTCTATGGGTTTGGGCCAATGTATAATGACATGTATCCATCATTATAGTATTGTACGAAGAATTTTCATGGCCCTAAAAATTGTCTGTGCTGCAAAATTCATACCAACCCCCTCTCCCTGCAACTCTTAGCAACCGCTGATCTTTTTTGCTATCTTTATAGTTTTGCCTTTTCCAGAATGTCACATACAGTTGACCCTTGAGCAACATGGATTTAAACTGCACAGATCTACTACTGTATGCATTTTTTTCAACCAAACACAGATGGAAAATACAATATTCATGAGATGTGAAATCTGTGTATATAGAGAATTGACTTTATATACACGGGTTCTCTAGTGCTGACTGCGAGACTCAAGTATGCATATTGTGGTATACACGGGGCTCCTGGAACCAATTGCCTGTAGGGCAAAAGGCAACCTCTAGAGATAGTAAAAAAAAAAAAGTCAGTGGGTGCCGGGGTTTAGGGTGGGTAAGGATGAATTTTCGAGCACAGACTGTAATTGAAATCATACAGTCTTTTCAGATGGTGTCAGTTTTGGTAGTTTGTAACTTTATAGAAATTTCTCCATTTTGTGTAAGTTACCTAATTTGTCGGTGCTCCGTTGTCCAAAGTATCTCCTTATTTTTATTTTTGTTTTCTTGTAATGTCAGTAATAATATCCTCTTTTTTACCCCTGGTTTTGATAATTTGGCTATTTCTTATTTTTTTCTTATTGAGTTTAGAAGTACTTTTTCTTCAATTTTGTGGATATTTTCAAAGCCAGCTTTTGATTGTGTGGATTTTCTGTTGTTTTTCTATCCTCTATGTCATTAATTCCCTCTCTGATATTTATTAATTTTTAGTTTTGTCTGCTTCTCTGCCAATGTTTTACAGTAAAATTGAGATTCTTGATTAATGATCTATTTTTTTAAGAAAAGGGTATTTATAACCATAAATTTCTTCTAAGCAAGATTTTATCTGTAGCTCATAAATTTTGGTGTGTTGTGCATTTATTTTTTTTTTTTAATTTTTTTTATTTTTATTTTTTGAGATGGAGTTTCGCTCTTGTTACCCAGGCTGGAGTGCAATGGCGCCATCTCGGCTCACCGCAACCTCCGCCTCCTGGGTTCAGGCAATTCTCCTGCCTCAGCCTCCTGAGTAGCTGGGATTACAGGCACGCGCCACCATGCCCAGCTGATTTTTTGTATTTTTAGTAGAGACGGGGTTTCACCGTGTTGACCAGGATGGTCTCGATCTCTTGACCTCGTGATCCACCCGCCTCGGCCTCCCAAAGTGCTGGGATTACAGGCGTGAGCCACCGCGCCCGGCCTTATTTTAATTTATGTTAATATTAATATTAATTTCCCTTGTGATTTTTTCTTGACCTATTAGTTATTTAGAAACATGTTAATTCCTGCATATTTATGGCTTCCTCTCATTTCTTTCTGTTTTTAATTTCTAATTTCAAAATTAGAGAAAAAAATCATGGTTGGAGAAGAAAGCAGGGTTTCTTCTTGAAGAATGCCTGAACGCTGTTCAAGCATTCTATTTCCTTGTTGTTCTGCATCATTGTTAATTCATTTTTCAAAGTGACCTATTGATGCCTACAGATATTACTTTCAACTACCAAGGACTCCTTCCTTCACCAAACTTGAGTCACCCTCCTCTAGGCCCTTTTCCCAGCGAGGCCTCAAACTTAGTCTGCTGCCTTCCTCTGGCTTGCCAAGAACAGTTTTAATAAAGAATCCTGCTAAACAAGTTGAGCAAGAATCACTGTACCCCTAACCAAGTTCCTTTTAGTAACTTTCCATCCACAGACCCTCCTCTCTCCCAGTGGGTCTTCTTGACTTGTCTCTCCCAATATGCAACCTCCCCTCTATGATTGATCAGGGAGGTGGGCAATTAGATCTCCAATATTCTGGGTCTGCCACACCTGGAATAGAGCCTTTGTCCTATGAATAAACGCTGGATGGATAAAGGTAGCCCCAATCTTCAGCCAAACTTCCTTGAAATTTTACCTTCTACAATAGAGGGCTGAAAGTAGGGAGGGAAGGAGCTAAGAAATGCAGGCTCCCGACTCTCCCAGGAAGATACCATATTTCTTCCTGTGGAGTCTGAAGGTAGAGAAGAGGGAAGCCCAGTCTTTTTCAATCACATCTACCTAGAGTGGAGCCTCTGTCATGCTAAGCTGGGGCTGAGGAAGATCAGAGTAGATTGTGGCTGCAAGTCAGACTCTTGAAGTTCCTACCAAGATTAGTAAATGTTCTTGAATAAATCTTTCTTCATTTGGCTGGACCTGGTGGCTCACACTTGTAATCGCAGTACTTTGGGAGGCCAAGGCAGGCAGATGATTTGAAGTCAGGAGTTCAAGACCAGCCTGGCCAACATGGCAAAACCCCATCTCTACAAAAAAAAAAAAAAAATTACAAAAATTAGCTGAGTGTGACAGCATGTACCTGTAACCTTAGCTATTTGAGAGGTTGAGTCACGAGAATCACTTGAACCTGGAAGGCAGAGGTTGCAGTGAGCCGAAATCATACTACTGCCCTCCAGCTTGGGCTACAGAGTGAGACTCTGTCTCAAAAAAACAAAACAAAACAAAACAAAAAACAAAAGTTTCATTTGCTGTATATCTTTAGGACAATTTCCAAACATTTTAAACTGTTGGTTTTCAAATACCACATGTTGTAGTGGGAACTAAACATTGAGTACACATGGCATAAAGATAGATAGCAACAGTAGAAACTGGGGACTACTGGAGAGAAGTGGGGGGCAGTGCCTGAAAAACTAACCACCGGGTACTATGCTCACCACCTGGGTGACTGGATCAGTTGTATCCCGAACATCAGCATCACACGGTATACCCACATAGCACACGTGTTGGTTAATACTGAGTATCAACTTGATTGGATTGAAGGATACGAAGTATTGATCCTGGGTGTGTCTGTGAGGGTGTTGCCAAAGGAGGTTAACATTTGAGTCAGTGGACTGGAAAGGCAGACCCACCCTTAATAGAGTGGGCACCATCTATCTAATCAGCCACCAGCGAATATAAAGCAGGCAGAAAAACGTGAAGGGATGGAACAGGCCTAGCCTCCCAGACTTTCAACTACCATGTTTCTCCCATGCTGGATGCTTCCTGCTCTCAAACATCAGACTCCAAGTTCTTCGGTTTTGGGACTCAGATTGGTTCTCCTTGCTCCTCAGCTTGTAGATGGTCTATTGTGCGACCTTGTGATCATGTGAGTTGATACTTAATAAACTTGCCTTTACAGAGGGTGTGTGTGTGTGTGTGTGTGTGTGTGTGTGTGTGTGTGTGTGTGTGTCCTATTAGCTCTGTCCTCTAAGAGAACCCTGATAAACACAGCACACCTGTACATGGACCTTCTGAATCGAACATAAAAGTTGAAATTATTTTTAAAAATAAAAAACCTTTTTTTTTAAAGAAAATTTTCACCAATTATGGTAAGACTGGTGGATCTGTTGAGTCCTTCTTGCCAAAATTCTGGAACTGGATCTCCAATCTGATTTTAACACTGACTTTTTAAAATTTTTTATTTTTTTGAGATGGAGTTTCACTCTTGTTGCCCGTGCTGGAGTGCAATTGCATGATCTCAGCTCACTGCAACCTCTGCCTTCAGGATTCAAGCGATTCTCCTGCCTCACCCTCACAAGTTGCTGGGATTACAGGTGTGCACCACCATGCCTGGCTAATTTTGTATTTTTAGTAGAGACGAGGTTTCACCATGATGGTCAGGCTGGTCTCGAACTCCTGACTTCAAGTGATCCACCCACCTTGGCCTCCCAAACTGCTGGGCTTATAGGCGCGAGCTACTACCCCCTTCAAACACTGACTTTAAATAATGGTTGCCTTGACATCAAATTATGATTTAATGTAACTTCAGTATATAAATGTATTTCTTTAGGAATTATTACTTACATTAGGTTACTCAGACAATCTTTTGAGAATATTTTATTTATCTCAATGTGCATATTGATAGATAGCTAAATAGGAGATTTTTAAAGGAATAGGTACTCAATGAGAGAAAAATATATATAGTTTTAAATGGCCTCAATTCTTTTTTTTTTTATTCTTTGAGTCAGACTCTCACTCTGTTGCCCAGGCTGGAGTGCAGTAGGGTGATCTTGACTCACTGCAACCTCTGCCTTCCAAGTCCAAGTGATACTCCTGCCTCGGCCTCCTGAGTAGCTGGGACTACAGGTGCATGCCACCATACCTGGCTAACTTTTCGTATTTTTAGTAGAGACAAGGCTTTGTCATGTTAACCAGGCTGGTTCTGAACTCCTGACCTCAGGTGATCTGCCCACCTCAGCCTCCCAATGTGCTGGGATTACAGGTGTGAGCCACCGCACTCAGCCCTGGTCTCAATTACTTATATTTCCCTATATTTAGGCCCTTTCACCGTGAACACTGGTATGTCCTACCCTCTGGCTTTGGGCTCCTCCTTGTGATTTGCTGCAGTTAATTGCATACAAGCAAACGTGACACACAAAAAACTTGAAAAGTGTGTACTCGAATAAGATGGCTTGTTCTTTCCTGTCTGCAGTCACCACAAGAACAGGCTGGGCTGGGCAGCTGGAGAATGAGACACGAAGAATAGAATGGAGTCACCCAGTCATACTAGCTGAGACCACGCTATATCTGAGCAGTAAGCCAGCCCCTAGGCATAAGGAAACACAGCAGAAATCAGCAGACCTCTTAGGCAATTCATGACTGCCTGCAGGGTGAGCCACTGAGCTCAGCTGAGCAGAACCTGTATCAGCTGAACCCACAAACTAGTAAGCTTAGATCTTTTTTGTTGTTTGCCACTGAGGTTTTGTAGTTATGTGTTACGGTCGAAAATCGTTATTGCAATAGGTAATTGTTAGACTTTGCTATACGTGCTATTATTTTGACAGAGTGAATAATGAACACGTGACTAAATTTTTAAAAAGTAAAAAATTGAAATAAAACTTTTATAATTATTAAAACATAAGCCATTAAAGATCTTTGTGAATTTCTATGTACAATTATACAAATAATAATGGAATTACTTAAAAATATACTTGAATCTTATTCACTACTGATTGATAGATGAGAAAATTATTTTATCAAATTGCTCAATTTTATTATTTATACTTTTAAAATATAAATTTAAAATTTTATATGTTTAAAAATGTAACTTTTTGGAAAAATTGTTTATATTATTGTATTTGTAGTCTATGATATAGAATGGTCTAAACTGGTATTATAAATTGGTCGCATTCTGTTTTATAAGCACAATCTTCTTGGCTATCTAGTTCTGCTTCTGTTTTTTAATAGGAATGTTTCTTATTTGCCAAGCTTATATGATGGTTTCTGTTTTCTTTTATTCTTTGTTTTCATCCTTTTGGCCTTCTAAGTTCTTTCATGTCTGAGATTGTCTGACTTACGGCCTTTATGTCTGAACTGTAACGAGGCTGTCTGTAATAGTAAAGGAAGGTTACAGATCCTTCACTTGGGGCATTAGCTATGGACTTAGAAGATTTTTCAGTATAAGCCAGTAAAAAAACAATTCCCTGTCAGTTGCTTACATTTTGTGTCTGGGTTTCTGTAACGTTTTTTTCTTTACTTTAATATTAAATTTAAAAAAATAGCTGAATGCATATCAGTTTCTATATCAATTTTTCCTAGAAATCAATGTGATTTTTTTTTTTTAGTTTTTCAGATTCAATCATTTCAAGGAAAACTGCTCAAATATATATTTGAAAGTTTTTTAAGTTTGTGTGGTTATTGTCTTCACTTTGGGGCCACCAATTACACTTCCATTTCCATTCCTCTGCCTTTGCCTTAATGCTCCCTATTAAACGCTCTCTAATTGATTTAATGCTGTTCTGTTTTTATTTTGTATTCTCAAATCTATAAAATTCATTTTACTTGATAACTTAGCCTTATCTATGCACATTTTGCTTTGCATCCAAATTTATTTATTAATAAAAATAGTTTTGTTCTTCCTTGCTTTATTATGATAGCTTTCCGATATTCCCCTTAATTTCATTGGGATTTTTACCTTTGAGATCTCATTTGATTGAACTTCATTCTTATTATTTCCTTTAACTGTGACACAATCTTGCAGGATGCTCGTCTCTTCCCTGGTTATTTACTCTTCCAGACAGGAGTATGTGTATTTGCACACTCCATTCTTTTCTATTCTCAAAAAAATTGCTCAGTATGTTTGAAAAATTGTCAAATGGTTTTTCTTTTTCTCACCTCTCGAATACCAAAAATCATAGTCAAGATCAGTTTTCCTGGGAGTGACAGCCTCCGAAGCCATGCCTGGCATGCACATTGAGATGGTGATGGGGCGGATTGCTGGAGGCTGAGTGTGGATGGCAGCAGACTGAGGAACCCTGGGAACTCAGCCTCAGGGACACCCCTCCTGCCCCTGCCACACTTGTGTGATTATACCTCCAAGAACACGCTCTCTCCTCTCCCTTCCCAGTCTAGGTTCTCAGAGTAAAAAGGAAAGAAAAATCCTCTCATGTTTCTGACAGGGGGAGAAGAGAAGGATGTATTTTGAAATATGTCCAACGTGTTCTCTATAACAAGACCTGCTCCTCAGGGAAAATCTTGACCACAGCTGTCTCTGGCTTTCGAGAACAGCAATTAAGCAACTCCAGCGACTCTAGCCTTCCTGTCTCATCCAAAGGAAGGTGTGGTGGAAAGCTAAGACATGCTTTTAAGTCAGAGACCAGGGAACAGGTGACTGAAAGACTAAGATACAATTATAAAGTACAGAATGCTTCTGCAGTCCTGAATCCTACCAGCACCTCGGCAGGGCTTCCACATAGTAACAGTGGGCTGTAACCGAAAGAGGTGAGATGCAGACTCCACTTAAGGAGGGAAGTGGAGTGTAGGGAAGTGGGGTCTAGGGAGGCTCAAAGACATGAGGAGAGACAAAAATGACAACACAAGACGTATTTCAAGCCTCTCTGGCACCTGAAGCCACGGTAAACATGAAGCATAGCAGAATTCCTAGGCAGAACAACATAAAACTTCACACTGAAGGTCTACTTACCTCAATTTCAATTTTCCAATACATTATGTCCAGCTTTTCACACAAAAAAATTACATGACAGGTTAAAAAGGCAGGGAAAAAACACAGACTGAAAAGACAAAGCAAATATAAGAAGTAGACCCAGATATAACACAAAGTGTGGAATTGTCAGGCAGGAAATTAACTATGACTAGCATGTTAAGAGTTCTAATAAAAATGTAGAGAAAAAACATGGGAAATGTAAGCAGAGAGACAGAACTCTGTGAAAGTACCAGAAGTAACCTGTTAGAAATAAAAAATTAGGAAATAAAGATGAAAAGTTTCTTTGAAGAGAAAATTAGTAATCCAAAGCTTGATCTTTGAAAAGATCAATAAAATTCATAAACCCCTAACTAGGATAACTAAGATAAACTCAGGAGAAAAAAAGAGTGTCAGTAAGGTTCACCCACTACATAAATGCAAGTAGAACTTGCGGCTCAAGCTGCCGATTGTAAAATTTTAAGGTATTTGCCTTAAAGGTGTTTCTTAGCTTTCCACAGAACCTTCCTTTGGATGAGACAGGAAGGCTAGAGTCGCTGGAGTTGCTTAATTGCTGTTCTCGAAAGCCAGAGACAGCTGTGGTCAAGATTTTCCCTGAGGAGCAGGTCTTGTTATAGAGAACACGTTGGACATATTTCAAAATACATCCTTCTCTTCTCCCCCTGTCAGAAACATGAGAGGATTTTTCTTTCCTTTTTACTCTGAGAACCTAGACCGGGAAGGGAGAGGAGAGAGCATGTTCTTGGAGGTATGATCACACAAGTGTGGCAGGGGCAGGAGGGGTGTCCCTGAGGCTGAGTTCCCAGGGTTCCTCAGTCTGCTGCCATCCACACTCAGCCTCCAGCAATCCGCCCCATCACCATCTCAATGTGCATGCCAGGCATGGCTTCGGAGGCTGTCACCTTAGAAAGGTGAAAAAATAAAAAGTGATCTGACTATGAACTTCTGAATTTACCTGTCTTCTAGATTTGGGGGTGGAGTCTCACCATGCAGCCTCAATTTTATGATGGGTCAAAGAAGTCATTTGCTTTCAGCTTAGTCTGTGTTTTATTGTCGTAAGAACAGGAGTAATGACTTCCAGGTTATTTACGTGTCTGCGGTGAAACTGGACACCCCAGCATCCTGTCTCCTCATCTGGACCTGTCTGTCCTTCCTTCTGAGCCATAGATTTCTATATACTAAGGCTACGAACGGCGCAAGTAAGGAGAAAGCTAAACTAAGAGTGGATTTTTAGTGAACCGCTTTTTTCCTCTTTTCTGAGATTTTGTTGAATGTTCCCTACCATAAATGACTCTATTCCCTGGTGATAATTCATCTTCAACTCGAATACTAACTTAGCGTAAAGTCTTGGGTGTTCCTTCTTAATTCTGCTGATATCATCAGTACCACCTGTCAAAGAGTGGAGGCTGCGTTAGGGGATTCCCAGGGCTAAGCCTCAATCTTCTACTTCTTTCCTTTCTTTTAAAAAAAATATTATTATTTTCTCCCATCATTCCCCTGCCCTTCTGAAATTTATGGCATGGAATTGTTTCATTTCGTTTGTTTAATTACTGGTAATGGGCCTCTTTTTTCACTGAGTTATAACAATTTTGTTAATTATCTATTGCAGTTGGAAGATTCTGTACCTGCTGTCAAGGTGTTGATCCCTGGAATTTTAAAGAGAAGTTTTACAGTAAGATGCTTTGGCTAGTATGTGCAAGAATGTATATATTTTTTTACATGATAAGCAAAACAATAGATATTTTTTTCTTCATTCCAAGAAAAAAAAAATTGGAGGAAGAATTCCGAGGCAGCATCCTTCACGAGTGCAGTAGACACCAGGCTTATCTTGGCGACACTGGTTCCCGAAGCTGTGTGACTTTGAACAGCGATGTCTACAATCTTTCAATATTGTTTGTGCACCAACTGTATTCTCCGCATTGTTTCACTGGGGATTTCTTAATGAGTAAAACAAATTCCTACCCTCAAGGGGTTTGCAAGCAAAAGAGTTAAATAGCCGTGGAATTTCAGAATTCCACTGTCTTTTCATGTGCCCAGAGGTTACTTTCTTTATTTTTAAAATGAGAAGGTTGCCTCAATGACTGAACAATATTGCACCTCTGGCCCTAATAGTCTTTGATTCCCAAGGACAAGAGTCAGAACTAACAAGGTATATAATGACAAAAGAATTTTCATCACGAGGAACCTATAAGAAACCACGGAGTAGAGAGACTTGTGTGTAAAGCACTTAAAATGGATGTGAAGCCCATCAGCACAGTGTGTGTCCATATTTTCTAAAAAGTGTTAAGTTCATAAGTTATTGTGTAGGACAGTGAGAATTCTCCATGTCTTTGGACTCTATCATGTGTGGTTTCTTGGCAACTTAGATGAAGCAATTTTTTATTGCTTTGTCCATGTAATAAACACTGATAACT
Organism: Sapajus apella; assembly: GCF_009761245.1. Taxonomy (NCBI): domain Eukaryota; kingdom Metazoa; phylum Chordata; class Mammalia; order Primates; family Cebidae; genus Sapajus; species Sapajus apella. The sequence continues at coordinate 20,521,965 of NW_022436979.1, read as the reverse complement.
TTTTCAGTTCAAAATTTACCAAGTCTGCTACTTTATCCCACAATTTTTATAATCATTGAAAGAAAATATCTACAGTTGTTTAACATGACAGGTAGAAAAATGATCAAAGAGATTTTCTTAAATTTCCTTCTAATTCAGGGACAAAAGAACACAGTCAGTGAGGGTCTCTGCTCCTATTCTCAAATTTTCTTCTGTCCAAATGGCTCAGCCTTGAATTCAAGAGAAGTGGTGCAGGATTTAATTGCTCCCACTTGTCTTCCTTGGGCAAAGCTGCAGCTAGAAGAACAAACGATAAGCCGAGAGTACTTAACACTCAGCAACAATACCAGGAACTTGTTCAAACTTTATTTTTGAAGCTTCTTGACCTTCCAGTGATTTATTTCTTCCACACATGGTTTCATTAGAACTTCACTTGGATATGAACAGAAATAGCAAATAACAGCATCTTTTGTCTATAACCAGAATATTCCAAGCCTTTTCAAAAGGTGTTGCAAAAAGAATAAAGTATGAGCTACCTAGGCGTTGTTTGCCTGAGTCTCAGATCCTACTCATGGAAGTGAAACACGAAATCTTTTCAACAAGGACTAAGAGCGAGCTTATTATTTTTTAACACATATACAATTTATTCACTGTAATATTGCTAGTAGAAGCCTGGAAATAACTCAGATGACAATAAATAGAAAAATTACTAATTATATTGTATCTATGCAATAAAATTTATGCAACTGATTTAAAGTTAAGGATGCACACTCTTATTTTAATGTGTATGTATGAATGGATATGTGATATGTTGTCAAAGAAGATTTAAAAGTTTAATTTAAAGAATACCTAAGATATCTGCTATTGTATAAGCAAAGAAAATGCTATACAGGTGTTCTAAAATAAAACAAACACACCCATACTCTGACCACTGAACTTGGGACCAGTGTTGCTCTTTATTAGTACCCAGAAATGTATGGACATTTTCCACGTCATTGTTTCAAACTTGTCTTTAGAGCTACCTGGAGCAGCACGGAAAAAGGCCTTCCAGAGCTTCAGGAGACAGCACTTCATCTAAGTGCGGCTTCCGGCAGTGAAGTGTATTTGGAAGATTTGCTCCACTATTGTAAGTTCCCAGGTGGGCCCATGTGACTCTGCAAACCCCAGGCCTGAGCCAGGTTTGTTTGAAATGTCAGCCAAACTACTGGCACCTTACACCATGATATGATTTGATTCTGTGTTCCCACCCAAATCTCATATCAAATTGTAATTTCCCAGTGTTGGAGGAGGGGCCCAGTGAGAGGCGATTGAATCATGGGGGTGGATCTCCTTCTTGCTGTTCTTGTGACAGAGCTGTCCTTATGTCTGCCTGTTTAAAAGTCTGTAGCATCTTCCCCACACCTCCTGCCGGCCATGTGAAGATGGGCTTGCTTCTGCACCTTCCACTATAATTGTAAGTTTCCTGAGGCCTCTCCAGAAACAGAAGACTGTACAGCCTTGAACTGTACAGCAGAACCTTGAACTGATTAAACCTCTTTTCTTTATAAATCACCCAGTCTCAGGTATGTCTTTACAGCAATGCTGAGAGTGGACTGATACCGTGAGTATCTAAATGCCATCATCACAGGTAATATCTGTCAAATGCTTACTTCAGCTGCCTTACATTCATTCATTTCTAATAATGACTCCACAAGATAGGTGCTGATAGTGCCCTCTTTTTACAGGTGACATTTGCATAAAGTTGGTGACTTATTCTGGACTCTCCAGCTGAGAAGGGGTTGAGCTGGAGCTGAAATGTATGCAGTGTGACTATAGAGACTTGCTATTGTTCACTCTCTTTTAGGTTCCCTCCAAGGCTCAGTTTTAGCCCAGGATGCAACACACACTATGCAAAGATACCATAACTGTGGTTTAAAGAAAGCTAGACTCACATTGGCCCATATCCCAGCCCCAGCAATGTAGCAATGTGGCAAATTGGCCCAGGAGTCTAGTTTAGAAATGCCTCTCCAACTAGGGAGGATTACCTGGCTTATGTTGAAAGATCTATGCTGGACTACTTTGAAATGTTCCCCTAAAGCATTATTAAATGATGCCACACAGGCTTATACTCTGGGCATCAAACCGCAACAAATACAGCTACCTGCAAACATCCCCAAAGGCTTCGGGTTCACTTTTCCTGTCTCCTACTCACTAGCCGAAGAAGCAATTCACTGCTTTCCACAACAGGCACCTGCTCTTCTTGACTCCCTAAGGAGACTCATACCTATGCCTGTGTAAATGTTATCCATCCTTCATGGCTCCAAAGATAAGGAAGCCTTCTCAGTTTCCCTAGGTGAAATGACAGTACCTTTTACATGTTCATTGTAACATTTGTCATTCATCGTTCTCCTCATCTAAAATCCATTTGATTCCTCCCTTATTTTTCATAGCTGTAAGAACAGGTTTTGCACCAAATTTGGTCTTCTGTACCAAATGGTGTCTTGCTCATGGTGTGAATTCAGTAAACATTTTTAAAATAAATAAATTAATAAGTAAAGAGTAAATGGATTGTGTTAGGGAACCAGGACACGGGGTAATATAGATTTAGCATTACTAATCCAAAAATCTGAAATGTGAAATGCTCCAAGATATCAAATTTTTGAGCACCAACATGATAACACAAGTGGAAAATTCCACACCTGATTTCAGGTGATGGGTCAGAGTCAACATACAGTCAAACTTTGTTTTATGCACGAAATTATTTAAAATATTTTATAAAATTACTTTCAGGCTATGTGTATAAGATACATATGAAACAATAATGAATTTTGTGTTTGGACTTGGGTCCCATCCCTAAGAGGTCTCTTGTACATGCAAATATGCCAAAATCTGGAGAAATTACACTTCTGGTTCCAAGTATTTTGGATAAGAGACACTTAACCTGTATCAGCAAATTTTCAGAGAGAGGTTGATGGGAGGATATATTCATAAAGCAGTGGAATAATTCGGCATTGCCTCTGTAGAGCAATGCAGTTAGCTGGAAAACATGATGTTCATCTTCATGCAGCTTTGCCAGAGAAGAGGTGTGAAGGAGATGATGTGAAACTCCTCCAGCTGATCCTTGTGGAAACCCATCCATCTCATGCCACTTCAGTGGGAATATATGGAAACGTGACTAGTAAGACAAAAGGAAAACAAAACTCCACTCGAGTGAAGTATTTGGGACAAAGTAGCTTTCTTCATGTGTGGATGTGTTTTTGTCACTGCACAAGGAATCTAACACTGACAGATAAGATTTCTCCACCTGCCTCACCTTCTATTCCAATAGATAGTTGGCAGACTCTCTTTCCTATGAAAGGCATGGGCAAATGCTGCTTAGGTAGCAGGTGGTGGAATAATTTGCCTAACTATGATTTAAAGAGTATCACAATATTTCTACCTATTTCTTGGGTTCCTTCATGTGGGAGATGCAGGCTGGCCTATGTTTAGGACATTGACCTCCTCACACTCCTGTCCCTCAATCTCAGCTTCCTTTTTCTGGACACTGGAACATTCCATAGCTATAGATGAAAGATCTTTTGGCACTGGCATCACGAAAAGGTATGTATAAAAGATAATATAAAGGTGCACATGTACGATAGAGATTGTCTCCTTGCCACCCCACCCAAAACATATGCTTCCTGATGTTCCGGTACCTGGGAGGCCAAACACTGTCACAGACTGTGTATTAGTTTTTTATAGCAAGAGAAGGTAAGTGATGAGCATGGGTGTCATCAAGGTGTTGAGTCAGCTGACTGCTGCAGTCCTGCTGCTCAGAAAGAATTCGGCTCTAGGGAGGCCTCTGGGTTCACCGTGCTCGAGTGGTGCTGAACTCTCACCAACTTTACTTCTGCTTTTCTGGGCTGACACATTATTTCAATAGACAGTGTTGGCAGTATTTCCACACCCAGTTCCCATGGACCTGGGAGATATCTTGTGTCTTCCTGATGAACTACTTTAAATAACGTCACCTTCATGGGCAAGAACACCAGCTCCTGCATGCTGTGGGGTTCCACCACCATTGTCCAATTTCCTCCTGCTCCTTTGCCTCTTCAGGTAAGGGAATCACATTCTTATTTTCAACTTTAAATCTTTTCCTCCCTTCCTTCATACATTTCTCTAGAGTTGAAGTGAATCATTATTCTTTGTTTGCAAAGAATTCCGTTTCCTTTATGGAGAGCTCTCAAAATCTCATCACTTTCATAAACTTTCCCAATTAAACAAAAGAACAATTTCTCTTTTCTTCCTTGTCCTAGAAACCAATTCCTTTATTATAAATAAGCAGTTGGGTTAGAAATATACATGCAAAACTTCTAATCTATGCCTTTTCTGTGATGTCCATATATCTATATTGATGGATAAGAAATAATAGAAGATTTAAAATATATAATTTTTTGCATGGCATTCTGGGTGGTATTTCTGCTGAATTCTTTGTGTTGGTTCACTCAATCTCCCCTACATCTTTTCTCTATTTGGGAAATTGGAAAGTTTAGTTATACTTCCCAGATTCCTTTGATGCTGGAATTCTGTATTGATTAACTTATGAGACATTTGGAATGCAAGCGTGAGCAAAGTCCATCTCTGTGAAAATTTTGGAGGGTGCTCCTGATAAAAAGGGCCATGGAAATAAGGGGTTCTTCCAACAGCCAGCCAGCGTCTGTTATATAGACTCCTGAATATTGAGAGGCAAGATGGTGGGGGCAGAGAAGCCAGTTTTAACCCTTTATTTCCAGCATAGCTCCAGTGTGGTGGCCTCAGAGAGAACAGCTCTATTATTCCAGTCTGTGTGGTTTGAAGTCCAATGTAATTCCTAGAGGCTAACCCCAGGCCTACTCCTTAGACCTTCTACTGATCCTAAAAATATCTTACTTTTTGTGTTAAATATTTTTCTGCTTAAAATGACTAGAATTGTTTGTGATTCTTGTAGAAAACCCTGACTGATACATTTCCCCATTGCTTAGCCAGAAAATAGGACTTCCAGCCTCCATCATCAGTCTCTGCCATCAGACCTCCATCATCAGTCTCTGCCGTCAGGCCTCCACCATCAGTCTCTGCCGTCAGGCCTCCACCATCAGTCTCTGCCGTCAGGCCTCCACCATCAGTCTCTGCCGTCAGGCCTCCATCATCAGTCTCTGCCGTCAGGCCTCCACCATCAGTCTCTGCTGTCAGGTCTCCACCATCAGTCTCTGCTGTCAGGCCTCCACCATCAGTCTCTGCTATCAGGCCGCCATCAGGCCTCCACCATCAGTCTCTGCCATCAGGCCTCCACCATCAGTCTCTGCTGTCAGGCCGCCATCAGGCTCTGCAGCCTCATCTTGCAGGCCTCCTGCCACCCCGTGTGTTCTCATGACGCCATCCAGAATCTATCAAAGTCTTCCAGATTTCTGCGTTTTGCACAGGACATTTACTCCTAAAACGTGTCCCGCTCCCTTTTTCTCACCCCTTCCCTGCCCTCCCTGACTCCCTTTCTTCTTAAATGTCCAACTTAAATGCCTGTTCTGGTGACCTTAAGTTGTTGGTAAAGCTAATGAGTTCGAATGGATCTGGTAGAGAATCCTGTAATTGAACTCATCACGCCCCGCTGCCGTGTACATTCAGATTTCTTTCATTTTTATTTTTGTTGGATTTGGGTATCTATCTCTTCTCCTGGACTGCTAGTTTCTTAAGCTCAGGTACTTTATGCACAGTTTGCTCCCAAACATCTAAGAAATTAATGATAACTACTTAATAAAATTTTAAGTAAGGACATTGAAATTTTTTATGGCTTCTTATTTTCTTTATATTATTTCTGTTTCTTTTATCTTTGATATAGCTTGCAGCTAACTGTAAAAACAGTGGCCTCTTGGACAGAAGGGTTGCCTAGCAATGAATGAAGTGAAGCATTAAAACTTTCCACCCTCATAAGCAAGATTTATCCGTGTCGAGTGGCTGTTTTCTTGCTGTCCTGTCCCACTTAAAGCCTACACATTTGAGTATGGTCTGAACAAATTCTCGGAGGAGAGAAATCGAACCTGTTTAGCTTGTTTGACTGAGATTCTATGCATGGGGGTGAAAAGTTTAGCTGGAGAATAATAATTTAAAAAGTCATGCTAAGCGAGACTTTCTTATTAGGGGCTTTTCCGTTCTGGGTTTGAATAGAGAAGTGGCCATATTTACCGCTTTATGTGTATGAAGAACACGTAGTCAAAACTGTCTCCCACTACAGGGGCAAAATTACAGCAGAGAGCTGTTATACTGCTTCTGAAAACTGGTATTTCTTTTCATTGGTATTAATATTGAAATACGGCATGGTGATTCTATTACAGGACTTCTGCTAATACTGAAACATACAGCTACATTTCTGTATAACATTTTACTTTCTATTAACTTTCTTGTGCTGTCTGATCATTTTTCTTTAAAAAAGCAAGTACGCATTTGTGGGAAAGTAAAGCAGGGAATGTATAAAAGTTTATTTGTCTTTGCTTAATATAATTTGAGGGAATTTAGATTTTCTGGCAGTATGTGCCTTTAACTTTAAAAAAGTATGAACTTGTTGACTATTTGTTTTCATAAGGAGACATGTTTTTTCAAAAAAACATTAAGATGACTTTTTAAAACTGAAAATTGTAACCATCACTTCATGCTTTTACGTTTTCTTTATATTACACCCAAAGTCAAAAGTCAGTAATGAATGCAAAATATTTATTAGGAATGAAGGTATAAATAGGACCTTAATGGAATACCGACAGGTTTTATATTGTTTTCATAAGCAATTCTAAGCTCCCTAAAGAAATATATATTCCCTTCAGCAGAAATGCACACCAAATGTGTTTTTGTAAATGTGTTGTTTTCACAGAAAGAACATTCCAAACTGCTTTTATGAACCAGAAATCTTTGCATCTTTGAGAGTGAAAGTCAAAATTTGCCTGGTTGCTGGACAGTGTGGGACGTATTAGCAAACATGTACGATGAATTTTGGAGCATTTATGTCAACTAGATGCTAACTTTATGCTCCATATGAGAGAAAAGTTATGTTCTATGGCTTGAAGATTCCGTGAATTGAAAATACAGATTTCTTTACATTTAAATATCTCAGTGGCTCATGCTTTTGTGGCCACCCTGAAGAAGTGTGAGACTCCCCGCACAAAATTTGAATGGAGGTCAAGACTGTGATTTCACACATACGCCAATAGAACAGGAAAGCTTTATTTCTTAAATAGTGAGACCTTTTGGGGAGATCAATGAGCAATTCCCAAACAGATCCAAAAATGGCTTGAGACTGGCGCGTTGGTTCAAAGGTGGGGCTGCAGTGAGGGTTCCCTGGTGGGGCAGAGCCTTCCTGTGGGTGCCAAAACGGAGCCTCCCAGACATTGTCATCAGCTTGCCCAGATGTGAGCGAAGAGGAGCAGGGAGGGGTCGGGCTTAAAAGCTGTCAGCAATCAAGTATCAAAAATTAAGTGAAGCTCTAATATGATCAACCTTGGAATCTCCTCCAGTGACGATTGTTGAGCTCCTTAGGAAGTGACCCCAGTTGGTAGCACAGAAAGCCTTCAGGCAGGCCAACCTGATGAGCTGAGCAGAACGATCCATCCCATAATGTGCTCGCTGGCTCCACACTGTCACCGCCGTTCACTTGCCCTATTGCCAAGCCACTTGCTCTGTGTAAGGTGGTGGTGGCCTTTTCTTTTTGGGGTGGATGGCAGTGAGGAAAGCATGGTGTCTCCCGGGCAGCAGGTGGGCCATTAACAGCTGCCAGTGTTACGTTTTGCTTGAGATTTTCTGAAACGTTCAATGCTGCAGCCTGTGGCACATGTGGATGCCCTAGTGACAGAGCAAATAAAAATACAATTTACTCTTTGCCAGAGCTGGACATTAGTTAATGTTAGACTCCTTCCCTCGCGCAGAGGCTGGGAGGCAGGGGCTCCGTCTTCAGGTGTTGGCTGGAACAGACAGTGAATTCTTCTGGCAGCCTTGAGTTTGCTCAGGTAGGCACTTAGTGGGGAGGCGGGTCACCTTGGGGGTGCGGCCTTGAGTGTGGGAAACTATGCTATGTTTGTTCAAGTCTTTACAGGCCAATGTCGGCCCTTGTGGGGAAGAGCGCTCAGGGGGGCTGGCTAGAGTTCAGTCAAGGAGAGAATCTCTATCATCCTAAAACGGAATATTAGAGAAGTGGTTCTTGGAAATTTTATACTAAATTTAAAATTTGCTAATTTTTTTTTTTTACTAACATAAATGTGAAAAACCTCAGTCCTATTTAGAGGTAAAAACCTCTGTATATGGAGTTATTCACAATATGAAGTTAACAAAATAAGTTTTCCTTTGTGGGGGAGTTAGAGAAGTTTTTTTTCTTTAAAGCCAAACCTTCACTTTAAAGTAATTATAGGTTCACAAGAAGTTGCAGGGAAGTGTACAGGAGGTTCTGACCACCCTTCACCCAGCATCCCCGACGGTAACTGCTTATGGAAGCATGGCACAATATCCAAACCAGGAAATTGACCTTGATACCACCTTCAGAGCCCATCCTGATTCTGTGAGTTTTATTCCCACGTAGAAAAGTGAGTATTCCCACCCTACAATAAAATGCTGCATCTAAATGCAGAAAAGAGAGAGTTGTTAGTCTTTATTTTTCCGTGGCAAGCTTGGGCATGAACCCATGACTTGGTACATATTATTTCTGGTACCTTTAATTTGACATCATTTTACCCCACGATCAACCCTGTCCCCCATTCTTTTGTCTTGCTTTACTTTAATTTTTATTTTAACCTAATTTCAGAATCACATAAAAGTTGGGAGAATTGTACAAGAAATTCTCACACATCATTTACCCAGATTCCTCAAATATTAACATTTTACCGTGTTTGCTTTATCCACCCTTCTTCCTCCTCTTTGTCCATCTATACACACGCGCGCACACACACACACACACACACACGAGAACAAATATTTGGTCTCTGTCCTCTGTTTTCAGGCACAGAGACCCTAAGACCCTTGTGGTTTTTGAGCCATGTGGTTGGTAGTAGGTGCATTTTCTGTTGTAATCATTGTTCTTGGACCCAGGTTTCTGGTGCAGAGCTCCTCACCTTGGAATTTCCTGAGTGACAGGAGCACTCAGTCTGATGCAGCAGCTCTTGGAGGGCTCCCGGGTAGAGGCTGGCCCCTAGAAAGAACAAGTCAGAATTAGGAGCTTAGAACTTTCAACCCCATCACCCGGGAGAGGGGCCGTCGATGGAGTTAACGACCCATCACTCCTGCACGATGAAGCCTTAATAAAAACCCCTTCACTGTGGGGTTGGGATTCAGCCTCTGGATTGCTGAACATGCGGACCTGCCTGGGGGTTGCTGTGCTCCTTCCCACGTGCCTTGCCCTGTGCAACTCTTCCGTCTGGCTGTTCATCTGTATCCTGTGTAATAAATACGTAAATGTAAGTTAAATGTTTTCCTGAGTTCTATGAGCTGTTCTCGCAGATGGTTAAACCCAAGAAGAGGGCCGTGAAAACCCTGTGGACCGCTGGGCAGTCAGAAGCACAAGTCACAAGGTCTCCACGTGGGACTTGCGATGGGCAGCTGAAGTGGGGGCACTTACAGGACTGGGCTCTTCCCCTGCGGGTTCTGCACTGACTCCAGCTAGGGTCAGGAGCAAGATAACTTACAGGACATTAGTCGTTGGCTTGGAGAAATCCCCAACACTTTGGTCACAGAGTGTTCTGTTGTGTTGACAGTACAAGAGAGGAAGGTGTTGGGTTTTCTGATACGCGCACACGTTTTTTCCCTTTCTCCTCAATACTTTAGTGTTCATTTCAAAACAAGAATTTTTCTTTTTCTTAACCATAGTACAAATGCCAAAATTAGGAAATCCACATTTATGCAATAGTATTGTACACCCTCTAGATTTTATTCATATTTTGCCAACTGTTACAATAATGTCTATACAGCAAATGCAGTAAGTTATCATGCCTTTAAGTCTCCACTAATCCTGAACAGTTCCACCGTGTTCGTCTTCCATGACACTGACATTTTTAAAGGGTATAGGCCAGTTATTTTATAGAACATCTGTCAGTTCAGATTTGTCAGGTACCTCCTCACGATTAGATTCAGGTTATGCATTTTTCGCAAAAAGCACTGCGTAAGTGACACTGTGTCCTCAGTGCTCCAGACCAGGAGGAAGAAGACGTTCATTTGTCTCACTATGGGTTAAATTAACTCTGATTATTTGGTTAAAATTATTTAGACAGATTGTCTAGTGTCACGTTATTTTTTTTTTATTGTACTTACTAAACTTGCGAGAATATAAGCTTGCATGTCCTCCCCTCCTCCAATCCTCCAAGGCTTAGCTCAGACATTGCTTACCATGACTAAAATATTCTCCACTGTCTACCTACACCACCAACAACTTAGCTTCATTATCATGTTCATTATACTGAAAAGTAGCCATTCCTTTTTCTGTATTGCTCAAGAGATTAGATTCTATATCACCTAATAGATCAGAAGCCTATCTCCTAATAGGTTAGGCTAAGGCTTTACCTTATTCCATTGTATATTCTAGGAAAACAGGAAAACCTCAATGGCTCTTAATTCAATATGCTGGTAAATAAACAAATGAATTCCAAGAGGTGGAATGAAGAGGTATTATCTTCCCCATTTTATAAAGAAGAATACTGATGATCAGTATCCTGTGATTAAATTATGAGGGCACATTCTTAGCTTTTTTATTTTGTTACGTAACAGTGAATATTATTGAGCTCATTTTCTTTGGACCCAAGAGGCTATTTGACTATTCCCTAAGAGTAGAGCAGGAAAAGGACTTCTTCGCGTGAGGATTCACAGTCCTGGATGGATTAGAACATACTTCATGGCTGCTGACAGTACACAGTACGTATGATATTAGCTAGTTTAACAACGGTGCCAGGAAACAGCCCACAACTTAGCATCTTCAGACACACTCAGCACTCCTTCCTTGTATCTGGGTCATCTGGGAGCCAGCTGACCAGGACTGAGTCAGGCTGGCTCCAAGCTTCAGATTAGATGCAGTAATGCTCCACTTGTGTGTCATTGTCCTTGGCTACCCAAGGCCAGAAGAGTAGGGACAGCTCTGTGACATGCAATAGATCCCAGGGCTGATGCTCAGAGCTGGCTCACTGTGACGAACCCTTCCGCTGGCCATGTGCTGAGCCAATGACACAGCCATGCCCAGCTGCACCAAGGCAGGCAGGTATGCTCTGTCGCTAGTCAAATGGCAAAGGGTGAACATACAAGAGGGTTAAATAATTGAGAAGAGTAATGAGAAAAAGATAAAGTCTACCACGGGAATACAAGCATAAGAGTGGATAGACGCAAACTCCAAATTGGGAAGAGACAGCCAGACTGCAAATCACACACGAAATCTCTTGGACGTCTGTGTGCCTGGGTATCAGAGTGTGTGTGCGTGCCTGGTGTGTATAAGTTTCCCTTCGTTTCTTCCTGTGCCTTAGCGGAGTCCATATTCTCATTTAAATACAAAGTCCTGCTTCCCTTGTGACGACATATGAGCAAGCTCAGACATTGCCACCATACTACTGGCACCTTACACCATGATAGGATTTGATTCTGTTGTGAGGTTTAAATGTCACACAAGAAAAAAGTGTGAAAAGTTAAAAGTGGTATACAACATCTTATTGTGTTACCGCTATTTTTTTTTCTGTTCGGGACAGGTATGAGTTACTCTCCAGATAGCATGATGAAGCGTAAATACCTAGAACACTGCTATGTACTTTCTGAGTGGAGTCAAGATTTACATTAGCTTGTATTAGACAGAAATAATTCAATTCTGTAATTTTTATAATTCTAAGAAAAACACTAGAAAGTGTTCTGTCAGTCAGGTAGTTTTCTAGCAAAAAATAGAAAGTGAGAGACAGAAAATTTCAAAAACAAAACATCCTTCCCTATAATGCTAGCTTTCAATGAATATTATAGAACTGAATGGTTTCTGTTAGTTTGAGATGGAGTCTCACTCTGTCACCCAGACTGGAGTGCAGTGGCGCGATCTCAGCTCACTGCAACTTCCACCTCCCAGGTTCAAGCAATTCTCCTGCCTCAGCCTCCTGAGTAGCTGGGATTACAGGTGCACATCACTACACCCAGCTAATTTTTGTATTATTAGTAGAGACAGGGTTTCACCATGTTGGCCAGCTGGTCTCAAACTCCTGACCTCATGATCCACCCACCTTGGCCTCCCAAAGTGCTGGGATTACAGGCGTGAGCCACCGTGCCCGGCCAGAACTGAATGTTTAATGTACATTTGCTGAGTGCTATTTGAAATACAAATTATATCCTCAAATACAGTGCAATCAAGTAAAAAGCATAATAATTCAGGCAAAGTTCACTAAAAGAGTTTACTTGCATCATAAAGAGGAGATTAAAAAACATATTTTCCTCAGATATAACCATACTCTTTCCATTATTAAAGGCCATCACTACAAAAGTCATGGTCTGCTTTTAAGTGTGTATGGGTGTTTACGGCAACAGAAAACAACTGTTTAAGTCTTTCACATGAGAATGTGAAATTGCTGCTCTGCTTTGTCATCTAGTCATGACAAGTGTTTATATCAAAACAGCAAACACATCCAAATGATCATTTGACAGATTTCTTCCATTAGGAAACAAAAGAACAACTATTCTTGGTTTTAAAAGGAGAAAGTATAATGTTCAAACTCACAAACTCAGGAAAGTCTTTTGCTTTCCTTATAATCTCATTCACCTCAATCTAAAAATGTACACATTCATAGCCTTCCAATTCTAGATGTGTTTTCCACGGTGCCAACATTCCATTCTATTAATTATCAACCATCTTTTGCTCAGCCACTTTCCTTGCTGTCTTTCTCAGTGAAATGACCACGTAAAGGATAACCATTTCTTGGTCACTGGTAGAACAAAGCGTGCCTAAAGATGTCCTTCAGGTATTCACAGACATAACTCTCGGAGGGACTCTCTTAGGTCCTTCTCATTCTCAGTCTAAAATGTTTTCCACTGTACCATAAACATATGCTCACGATGGCCTTGAAACACTTTCCCAGATTTCATTTGGTAATCTGCATTTGGCAATAAACTTATCTCAAACAAATATGATAGCAGATATAATGCCCACGGCGTGTGAAGCATGCCAACCCCTCCCTGTGACATCTCTAATGTTAAGCCCGTCTGAAAGTCAACATTAATACCGGTCATTTAAACATATAGTATAGTTCTCCTCTGGAGCTAAATAAACCTCTGGGGAAAAATGCGGAATGAATAAAAATAGTCTGGTTTTCATTTGGAGAGAATGAAATACACAGGCTTCTAGAACTACACTTTAGATCTCAGAAAGTTTGTTTCTTTCTAAGTTCCACGTCATTTGCAATATGTGTCTTTCTGATGGCAGGTTCTGCAGGAATAATGAGAATGTCATAAACCTTTCTTTAAGAATTAAGTTAGCATCAGGCTTTATTCCCTACCTTCTTTCTCCCCTCTTATTCCCTACCCCTCTTCTCTTTGTTTTCCCTCCCTCCTTCCTTCCCTCCTTCCTTCCTTCCTTCCTTCCCTCCATCCTTCCTTCCCCTCTTCCTTCCTTCTTTGCTTCCTTTCATTCTTCCCTTCTTTCCACCCTTCCTTCTTGTCCTCCCTCCCTTCTTCCCTCCCGAAATATAATTATGAGACCTGATTTTCCAAACAATAAATTTGTTATATGCATTGGTGAACTTATATTTTCTTTTTAAGGGGATTTTCAATTTTGTTATCAGATAAGTGAGAGACAGGGAATGTTATGAGTTTATCTAGATCACTGTCCAGGTGAGGATTAAATTATTGTATTTGGTCTACTGGCATTGCCTTTTCTGCATATCTTCCTTTAAAACTGCATGACAAAACCGTGTGCATACACTGGATATTTCTTCCAGAGTAAATCTATATATAGTGAATTTCACTAGTCACGGTTTCTGATATAGTAATGTTTTAAAATGCAAAAACAGTAGGTTGACTATCTCTTTTTGTTGAAAAAGCACGTAACACAAAATTTACTCTCTTAACTGTTTTTAAGTATATAGTTGGTGGTGTTGAATGTATTCACATTGTTGTGAAACAGATCTCCAGAACTTTTTCATCTAGTAAATCTGATGCTCCACACCAGCTAAACAGCTATTTACCTTTTCCTCCTCCCTCAGCCCCTGGTAGCCAGCCCTCTACTTTCTGTTTCTATAAATTTGACTATTTTTGATATTTTACGTAAGTGAAATTATACAGTATTTGTCTCTTTGTGACTGGCTTATTTCACTTAGGCTAATGTTCTCAAGGTACACTCATGTTGTAGCACGGGGCAGGATTTTCCATCATGTTAAGGCTGAGTAATATTCCTTTGTAAGTATAGACCACATTTTGTTGATCCACTCATTCATCAGTCAGCATTTGGGTTGCTTCCACTTCTTGCCTATTGCAAATAATGCTGCCATTAACGTAGGTGTGTGTAGACTGGTCCACTTACGCAAAGAACAGAACCCACAGGATAGGAACTTCCAATGTTAAGTCATCTGAATTAAATCTAGGGCATTGTCTTCATTTTTCTAACACATAATAGAGTAAAATATGTGAGATTACATGTCCCACCCTACAACTTGAAATGGAGAGTAACATACATATTAGATTAAAAATGTATAACTTAAAGTGTCTTCTAAGTAGGCTTTGTTTCCATGGTGCAGGGTTGTTGTTGCAACCGGCAATGGAAATGCACCTCACTGAGGCGCAGGTGAAGCATAGCCAGTCCCTCCCTTCTCCACGGAGGCCAAAAGCTAACTTCTCTTTCCAGACTCACGCCTTCAAAATCTGCTTGTTCTAGTGGCTCCCTCACAGTGACTGGCACTTAATCACGGTGCTTTTCTGGTTGCAGAAGTGTCAAGCATGACTTTCAGAGCTAATACTCTGCCATGGCTCCTAAAGTCATTCATAAAAACTCTTTGCTAATTGTACTTGTAACCAGTGACTGAACTTAAGGAATTCACAGTAAAATCACCAAGTATCTCGGAAGTGCGGGCCTAAAGGCCATTCAAAGGGACATTCCCAACGGCTGGGGCACTGCCACGATGTGTGTTCACGCGTGGGTTACACTGCTTGCCACGTTGTGTCGCAGTGGTCTTGCTTCTTGCTGGTTGCTCCTTTTAGATCACAAGATCCTTGGGAACAGATTCTGTGCTTAGTTCAAGTAGATGTCCCACATATAATGTTACTGCTATTTAGCCAGAAACAGTATTCATAACAATAAGATACAAAATTTGAATCGAATTTCTACACCACTGAAGTTTTTCAAGGATGATGACCTCCAGCATGTCATTGTTGGATTATTTATTGATAGCAAAGTACTTACAAGGAGCTCTGATACACAAAATACTCAGAAAAATGGCAACAGATTCCATTGTAGATGAATTTGACTTTGTAAGACAATTTGACTTTGTAAGCAAATTCTGGATATTGATTAAGAGAAAATCGTGCATCATTAGTAAAAACAGATGACCCTTGGGCCCTTCAGATACGATTTTGACCCCCATAAGTAACATGCATGCCTAATTGTAACAAATTGCGTAGCTTATAAAGTGGCTTAGATACGATGGAAAAGTGATATTACCAGGAAGCATTTCTTTTAATGTCTCATGATTAATATTCTGTATATTGAGCTATAAATCATATAAATTAACCTATTAATTGAGGATTTTCATTGCTATGTGCGATTAATAGAAAGAAAATAAAAGTTATTTCCTTGACCCAGCCTTTAGTAATAATCGGGAACTATTAGAATCTCATTTACTCTCCCAGGGCGGTATCGCTAGGGAGCCACATTTTGTGACAGGAGAAAATCCTGTCTTGACTGGGAAAGCTGCAACTACTGTATCATAAATCAAGAAGCTCTAATGGGCTGGGGGAAGGGAAGCTGCTTTGAGGAAACAAAATTAAACTTCTCTTTGAAGGTAGCTTGTGAAGGTAACTAAATCCGTTTATCCCTTCCATGAACTTCACTCACGTGTGTTTGCTGAGGCTGGAGCAGAAAACCAATTACAGATGTAGCGTGTGCAGTTTACTTGCTATCATGGGGAGAAGCCAATGTCCTAGGAACGCTGCCCTGTTATCTCATTAATTGAAGAAACACAACTCAAACGGGAAGTGCGTTTGCTTTTCAAGTAATTAAAGTAAGGCCTAAAAAGATGTGGCCTTGATATCAACCTGCCTGCCCTTCAGAAATAACTGAATGACCCCAAATTTCCATTTAGCGCTCAGATGCATAAATTCTCACTGGGAAGCTGTGAAGAGGTTGAATTAAATATGTTACATAGTCGATTTGCTCTCCTAAGGCACATCATTAAAAGAAACATTGTCCCAAAACAAATGTTTACATCCTCAGACATAGGAACTTCAACAGCTAAGGAAAGTACAAGCAGGCTAGCAAATGTTTTCTGAAGGTAGAAATGAAGATTTATGAGCATTTCCAGAACAAACAGGGTGAGGGAAAGGGAACTATTCCTTATTTCCGGGTAGCTGGGAAATGCTTCGCACCAGGTGCAATTTCAAGAGCTTTTAGGGCAACGAGAGTATTTGAATTGGTGGCTTTAGTGCACAGTATCTTTTATTGTAGAAAAATAGAGAGAGACTAACATTTTAGGTTATAGGCACAGAGATCCTCAGAAAACAAAAATTCAAAAATACTCCACCAAATTTTCTCAAAGAGTAAATTGTTTCCTGAAGCTCTGCAGTCGTAATTCACCTGGATGGTCTGAAATGGTGAATGCGTTTCTCAAAGTACTTGAACTACAAGTGAAAAGGAAACAGGATTACTTGTACATCAAAGTACCTTTGGTGTAAATGACCAAACGTCAACTGCTTGGTAAATTACCAACAGCTAAAATACAGTGTTTGATTACAGTTCCTTTAACATTTTTTTCCAGTGTCTGCCTTAGAATCCACTGTCTCCATATAAAGGACCTTCTGGGTGAATTTACTGTAAAATCACAACTGTTTCCATTTAAAGGACCTTGTGGGTCAATTTACTTTAAAAATGTCTAAAGGATGCTTCAAATGTAAACATCTACCTTAATTTTCTCAAATGATTTGCACTGAATGACTTACAAAAGCAAAGAACTAATATATTTAACCTGTTCCTACATATCATATATGCAAGAATACCAAAGAAAAATAAAATCCTGAGAACTTGTAAATGGACAATTTGGGATGGGCATTTACTCTATGCTGAACTCTTAACAGTGAGTATCTGTAACACCTTGTTCAAATACTTGAGCAAATTTAAAGTATCACCCTCATGCATTCAAAGTACATAGTACACAATTAGCAGCATTTAAACACAAATGTGTGATCATCAAAAAGGATGCACAGCATTCCTACAGGGTTGGTAAAGGAGGATTTTCAAGAATAAACCCTGGCAGGAGCCCCTTTGGCTGTATGACTCACCCTAGCTTTCAAGATTATGTTTTAGAATGTCACGACTTCACTGAGTGGGAATAAGAGCTGCTTGAATAGTTCTTTACAATAAAATAGTTTTAGTCAACCCCTGGGCATGATTCTTTCAATTCACTTAAGTATTTGAAAAGATGTTGGATGTTCCCTGTTGGAGTTACACATAGAGTGAACGCCCACCCCAAATTGTCCATTTGCTGGTTCTCAGCATTGTATTGCTCATGACCTTGGAGTCATACAAAAATTAAGCAGGGTAGAGAGTGAGGTAGGGGTTTGCTTTATTTTCTGTTACTTAATCTTTCTTCCTTCTCCCTCTTGCTTTATCTCAGAAAAATTTCATGGAAAATGAATCTTGGTTCTTTTTCAGTTAAGCGTGGTTTTAGGCCCACTTGGTAGAAAATATAGAAAATATTCCAACAAATCATGTACTGCATGCTTTTTATAATTAATATCTCAAGTTACATAAAAAAAAATAATTGAGAGGAAATCAGGTGTTTAGATGTGGAACACAGGGACCCAGCTGAGTTTCTGGAATGAGACCTCACCCTTTGAATTGTTCCTCTATTGTGAATGTGCTGGGCTATTTCCAGTTCCTCTTCTACATACAGACCCCCTGGGGACTGGGTTACATGACAGTACATGAGACCGTTCCATTCTGCACAGCGTTTCCATGAAGAAAGCTTTACCTCACTTCACAGATGTGGAGACCTAAACCCCTACTCAGTACTGAAATTTACACCTTACTTCTGGCTCCAAAGACTGACTTTTTACCACCACGCTTGCCTTAATGGGAATTAGTTTAGGACATGGAAACTTCAGTGAAGAGATTGACATGACGGATTTGGACTCTTCGTTACCTTTATCTGGCAGAGCAAAAAGGACAGTCTTTGTCGACGTAATTCAACTGAAATGCATAGGGCCCTGTCCACGCTCAGGGCAGTGTGCTCAGTGCTGAAAGTTACACACAGACAAGAAGATTCAAACCCTGCCCTCGAATAATTCAGATCTAGTATGTGGGAAAAGCATGGTTAGATTTGACCAGTCTTGACGATATAATACGTGTAAGGCAAGCCCTGTATCTTGTCCTAGATCACTGAGAAACATAAAGGGTTGTGGAGCCAGGTACAAGGAGAACCTCACGTCCCAGTGACGGTGGCAGCAAGGAAGGGTTCTGATGGGCGTGTGGTGCCCGGGAGAGACGAGAACCAGAACGGAAAAGGTGGAGGGGAATCAAAGCCAGATCTTCTTTGCTTCCACACTGTTGCTTAAAAAAACAGAACTGTTTTAGTTCTTTGTAAATTCTGGATATCAGCCCTTTGTCAGATGGGTAAACTGCAAAAATTTTTTTCCCATTCTGTTGGTTGCCGATGAGTTCGTGTCCTCTGTAGGGACATGGATGAACCTGGAAACCATCATTCTCAGCAAACTGACAGAAGAGCAGAAGATCAAACACCACATGTTCTCACTCATAGGCAGGTGTTGAACAATGAGAACACATGGACACAGGGAGGGGAGCACTACACACTGGGGTCTGTTGGGGGGAAATGGGGGACGGACAGCAGGGGGAGGGGAGTTGGGGAGAGACAGCATGGGGAGAAATGCTAGATGTGGGTGATGGGGAAGACGGCAGCAGATCACACTGCCACGTGTACCTATGCAACAATCTTGCATGTTCTTCACATGTACCCCAAAACCTAAAATGCAATAAAATAAAAAAAAAAATAAAAATAAAAATAAATAATAAATAATGAATAGGGAAAAAAACTGACTATGACAGTTCATAATCTAGATAAAATATTAAATAATTTTGTAAATGTAATGGAATAAATGGTTGTAAACATAAAAAAAAAAAAACAGAACTGTTCTTTGACTGTATCCATTTTCTTTGTAAATAGCTTTGTATAGCGGAGCCTTCTGTCATGGCAAACAAGGGAAAGAACGGGGAAAGTGTGGGACAGTTGACCCAGCACTGTCGCCGGCCGGAGCTGAAGAAACTGGCACCATGGTGTTTACGTACACGGGAAGGTAAGAAATGAGGCATGGCGTTCTCTGTCTTCCCTGCCCTCCTGCCCTGTGTGCTTCTGAAATCTCCCTGGCAAATCTTTCTTCTTCCACGCCCCGCCAGCAACGCTGGTAAACCTGAAGTTCAACATAGTTTAGAACTGGCTGCTTGGAAGAAGGATGGAGTGCGTGGAAATAAAAGTGAGCATTGTTCTTGGACTCCCTGGCCCTTATGAGGTATGTTGAAAGGATCCCCGGAGGCACCAGGAGAAATAAGACAGGACAAGAAAATAACCCAAGGGAAAAAGTGAGAGAAATTAGTTTGGAAAGGCACATGTGCCTCAGGGAGAAAGAGTGCAGAATGGACAGGTTCTGGAAGGAAAAGAAGAAAAAGTTGGCAGCCTAGGAACAGTAAGGGAAGCTTCCACTGTGAGCAAGAAGAAAGAATATCTTACTAGTTTGTAATGCTTTTCAAGATACATAGAAGACGACCGTCAACTTCTAAATCAATCCTCGAATTGCTTATTTCTAACATTTGTTTATATGTCAGTTTTGTCATTTGAAGATTAGTTTATCTTGACAAGGTTTACCTAGGTTAACTGTTTTCCTCCTTGTGCTTTGGAAAATTTGGATATCATATTATGCCATGAAATCACATATGTGGCATCACTGTGTGTTTGCAATATTGCCTACCATTTGGAGAAGGTTCCATTACAAGCAGAGAACACAGGACAATGCGCAAAATTGATCCTCCTCAAGAATGAATCTCCATGCTGTAACTCCTATAACTTTGTAAAAGAATAGAATTAAGGAGCACAAAAAAGAGAAAATGCAAGGACGTGGTGGTTGCGAAGACAAGAAGTGAGCTACTTGAAAATACCAAGAGAGTTTAACTAAATTATTTCCATTCAACCTGGAGTTTATTAGTAACTACACTTGCTAAGTAAAGGAACATTTTGAGTATTTTCTAAATGACAAACAGTTTTCACTGGTGACTAGGAAGTTTTCTTAGAATCTGTATAAGCTGAACAATATTATTCTCATGTGATCAATAAAGACATGACTCTCGGAGAGGTTACAGAGCTAGTAATTAGAAGAGTTAAGATTTGAATCCAGGCCAGGCACTGTGGCTCACGCATGTAATCCCAGCACTTTGGGAGGCTAATGTGGGTGAATCACCTAAGGTCATGGGTTCCAGACCAGCCTGACCAAAATGGCAAAACCTGGTCTCTAATAAAAATACAAAAATCAGCTTTGTGCATTGCCAGTATCGTAGCCAATGAGGTTTATCCGAGGTGCGATTATTGATAATTGAAAACTTTTCCCAATACCCCGCCATGACGACTTGAAATATGGTCGGCGCTGGCAATTTTTGACGGTCTCTACAGAGAATGAATTAAAAATAAATAAATAAATACAAAAATGAGCCATGCGTGGTGGTGGATGCCTGTAGTCCCAGCTACTTGGGAGGCTGAGGCAGGAGAATCGCTTGAACCCAGGAGGTGGAGGTTGCAGTGAGCCGAGATTGTGCTATTACACTCCAGCCTGAGCAACAAAGTGAGAATTCGTCTTTAAAAAAAAAAAGATTTGAATCCAGCATTGTGTAAGTCATAAGTCTGCACACCTCTATTCCTGAACCTAGCTAACTCAGAGGCCTGGAGGACCCAGGGGCCATGTGTGAAGGGAATTTCTGAGGTGGATCCTCCAGTTGGCAGGAAGGGGCCTTCACGGCGCTTTACCCATCTGACAATAGCATCAAAACAAAAGTTTTTAAGGTGAAGTTTGCCCAAAAAAGAGCAGTAGGTAATAATTTTTTTTCTGAAAATCACCAGCTTGTAACTGCATCATAATATACTACTTCGTTAGTTTGTTTTAATATAAACATGCCCTTAAAATAATCCTCACATGCGTTTAAAATTTGTCCTTCAAATAAAAGTTTGTCTTTACCTCCTTTTGTAACAAAAAATGAATGCTTTTATCCTTAACAGAAAGGAAGCTTTACAAGCTGGCATATACACTAGTGGTGCTCAGATTCTGCCCTCACTAATACCTTTGCTAATATGTCCTAAAGAAACAGTGGCTGTGTTGGGGTTTGGCAGGATGCCATAAGGAAATAAGATACCAGGTGCCTAAAGTTTAAAGCTTCTTCTGGAACCTTTACTACAACTGCCAAGAAGAACTAGAAGCGATGCTAAGACCCGTACTTTTGAAATCTTCTATGTATGTTGACATCACCATTGCCCTGGGAGACCATAGATTTCAACCAGGGCAGAAATCATTTTCACTACATTGGAAATATACAAGCGTTAGTTCAAAATTGGGAGAAAAGACATGGATGGGAAGACAAATGTGTAAGAACAGTTCACAGATTTTTTTTTGTGTGCACTGAATTAGCTTTGAAGGAGCAGTTTTTGGTTTTTGTACAGGACAGGGCCTGCCCCTTAAAGTAAGAATAACGCTTTATTTACGCATTTGGCAAGATCATTGAATTTCCATAAAATATCTAATTTGATGAATGCTGGACTGATCAGAATGTGCACGTGAATCAAATATGCCCTTTTGTTCTTCTCATCTGATTTGTTGCTCTACCTAGAGCCAAATATATTTTCAGTTGACTGAAGCAAGGTAATATAGAGATATGACAAGAAGGAACATTCCAGACAATTTACCATCTTAATTACATCAAGAAAGAGAAGGCAAGTAAGATTTGTCTGCTGACAAGAAAGTCCCATAATGAAAAGGTAAAACAGGTTGAGGAGAATATGCTTACATTCTTAAAAATCATTACTGTTATCATTAAGAGCACATTTCCCCACTGGTTGTTCTTTAGGGTGGGCAGATTTGTTTTAAATAATAAAGGATCTTCACAAGCACCTCAAATTTAATATTTCAGGTCAAGCTTTCACTGTGTTTTCATGGTACACTGCGGCTGCCTCCTAAGTCAACTTGCCACCTCTTCTCACCTCCCAAGCACCCTCTATGCTGCTTCTAGAGTGTTCTTCCTAAAACAGGAAGCCCAGCCCGGCACCACCCTGCTCACACTGGGGAACTTACCAAAGCCCACTTAACTCCTACATATAACACACAAGTGCCTTCATAGCTGCTCTGTCTCAGAACCCCCAGTTCTCACTGTTTGTGTCTGTTCTCTCCTGGGTCCTGGCTCCTCCCATCTCTCTGGTCATTTCATATTATTCCAAAACCTCAACATACTATGCTTTATACACTTTGCCCTACATACATTGCCTCTTCTGTCAAGGTATCCCATCCTCCTGTGTCTCCACCACCTCGACCTGGAGAACCTCTGTCACCCCGGGGAAGTCCTACTCATCCCTCAAGACACAATGCAAATATCCCCTTCTCTCTAAAGCCTGCCGTGGCCGCTATCATTCCGTCCTCTTGGGTTGCCGTAGAACTTTTACAAGTAATGATCCTGTTAAATGTCTTCCTGTTTCTCTCTAGTAAGGCATGAAGACTACCATGTAACTTATTTTATGATTTATCTAGTGGTCTGCCAAAGCTGGCTAATACAAGCTTGTAAGAGATGATCTTTGAATATTCAAGAATTTACAGGCTGGTGGTTACATTGTGGTTATTTGAAATCAACTGCCTAGGAGTATTATATCACAAAATTGGCAAACACCACATATAAGAACAATTATTTTTCTTCAAAGGGGTGGCTTATGAGCATAGCTGGATTTATGTCCGCAGTCTAGCAGAGTCTCTAAGTGTGCAGAGGAATTGCCTGAGTAATCAATGTGATTTCAATTAACTGAGAATTATTTGAGTCTAAATGAAACAAAGTCACCTACAAAAACAATGGTGGAATTTCATATTTTGTTACAATTTGAATTCTAATCGGTTTATAAGAAACAAGTATGGATTTCAGGTTTGTAAGTAGTGGAGATTTTATTCCAAGACGGCATGGTCAGCAAGGCCAGGCAATGAGTGGCTCAAATGCAGGAAGTCCTTTGTTGTAAATTTTCCCATCAGCATCACCAGAATAGCTGCATGAACACCTTTGGCCCCTCTGCAGACATGAGGGAACAACCAGCCGAGGGCTAAGGCTACCATTTTAGATAAACTTTCATCAGCAAACTTATTTTACAGATAGGGAAGTAATGCCAAGACAGGCTGCTTCTATTTGTTCATCTTCATACAGGTGGCTAAGGGTACAGCAAGGATTTTAACTGAGCTCATTGACTTGGGGGTTGGCGTTTTTAACAGTGCATACATTTGGGGTCTGTGCATATGTGTTGGCTAGTGGGAATCTAAGCAGGCTATTCAGAAATCATTAAAGACTAAAGAATTAAAGAAGGCCAGGTGTAATGGCTCACACCTAGAATCCCAGCACTCTGGGAGGCTGTGTGGGAGGACTGATTGAGGGTAGGATTTGGAGACCAGCTGAGGAACACAGCAAGGCCATGTCTGTGCAAATTTTTTTTTTTTTCGATCTAGCCACTTGTGGTGGTGCGTGCCTGTTCTTAGCTACTTAGGAAGCGGAAAAGGGAAGATCACCCTAGATGACAGAGCAAGACTTCGTCTCTAAAAAAAGAAAAGGAAAGAAAGAAAAGAAAAGAAACATTTTAAACTTGGAGTATCTAATTAGCAATTCAGTCAGGAACTGCATGCCCAGGGAAGGGTTATCACTGCTAGAATGAAAATCTAGTTACAGACTAAACCCACAGCTCTTATAGCTGGGTGTCCAAATATGGACTTTCTCACATTTAAAGGAGCCATTCCTATCTGGTTATATCTGGTTATCTTTTTTGTGTACTTTATACATATCTCATTACTGTTATGTCCTTAATACAGCATTTTATTTTATTAATTTTGAACTTCCTACTATAAACATAGCAAGATCACATTCTATATTGTTTTATTTATAAATTTACATTTTATGACTTTGCAGTATAGAGCGAACTTAGTAATAAACAAGTTTACCAAATTATCACTGATCCATAGTGAAGATTTGAAAAATGGTTTTCAACATATAAGTGATTTTATCATACTTGAAGGTGCTTCCTTGTGGCTGTTCCATTTCCTCTATCTCAAACAGAGAAAAATTTTGGAAGCCCATTTCAGCTAAATTTATCTAATAATTGAAAATTCATCGATGAGTGTTTTCTTCATCTATCATATTTCAGGCAAAAGATTTACCCAAACATTTGCTCTTGATTTGTCAGAAAGATTAAGCTATTTCTTATAACTTAGGCTAAGTATGTCTCACAGCTCAAATGCAAATTTCTGGCCAAAGAATACGGATCCACTCAAGGAACACCCATTAGTTTATGCTCAAGGAGAAGTGCAAACACTCAAAATCCTTTGTCTGAAGTAAACTTTTTGTCATCTTTTTTTTTCAGTGAGGTTAATTTCACAATTTGAGATGTAAACTTGTATAAGAAGAAGTATCTTTAAGTTCTGATGGAAGGGAGAGTATGTATGTATGTATAAAGATGATATATACATCATCTTTATCTTGTCAGCACTTAACATAATGCCATGCATGAATACATTGTTCAGTAAATGTGTATCAAATCAAATTAGATGTTTAAAAAACAAGTGATCCAAAACCAAAACATCTCAGTGCTCCTACAAGATTCACATTTTTCTCAAAATATCTTTTAGCTTATACCTCACAGGGTTATACTTTTAACAGATATTCTATATTATTATCTATGTTTAGAAAGATATATTTACCTAGTATCATTTCAGGCTATATAAATTAAAAATAGATTAAGGAAAGTAAAGGTGGGTTTTGTTATGTTTTTTAACCACAGGGACAATTTCAGAATCTTTTCCCAGCTACCTAATGTTAATTGACCCTGAAAATATTTTGGAACTTAAAACAATTTTCATAGACTAAAATCTCCAGGAAAATATATTAGGCACAATTAGTCATTAATTTCAAGTGCTAAATTGTAACCGACTGCTATAACAAGGCACACAGGACTGCTGTCCGGTATTGAACAGGAGGGAAGGTGTGGTGAGATTCGGGCGTGATTGACTCTCCCTTTCCCTGCTGCTCTCCTGAGACTCCTGTGAAGTAATCAAGAGTGGGAATAGAGGCATCATGAAAAACATATTTATCTTAATAGCTGTGAATTGTTTCTATGACTCAGTGATAATTAAATAAAAATTAGTGACTGAAAAAGTTAAAGGTAGGAAAAAAATTGACCAATAACATAAAAATTATCTTCAGTTTTTTAGTTAAACAAAATCTTATTGGATGAATTAAGCCATTAACACATTTAGTTCTTACAAAACTCTAGGAAACTTTTAGATGATTCTGTGAAATTTATCATCTTTTGTTAATTAGGTGGTTCAATTCTGCAATCAACATATTCAGTGATAATGAACATTTTAAAACTTGACTCAGGAAATGTTGATAATAAAACACTTTGAATACTCAATTATACAAATGTGATACATACTTTACATTATATTTATCTCCTACCATTTTTCCTATTGTTCCATTAGATTCAGTGCCTATTTGGTATTACTTTGGGGTGCATTTTCAAGATACGAAATATTCAGATACAGGTTTATGCTGATTTACAGACACTAATGAGTATTTAATTCTCAGATATTTAGATGCATTATAATATCATGTAATTTACATTGTGGTAAGACAACAAAATACAATTAATTTGAACATAAGGATCAACTGCCTATCTCTATCCCAGATAGATAAGATTTTTTAAAATGCTTATAAAGATGAGCATTTTAAATGTAATCTAATGAAACAGAATTTTCTCATAGGAGTATTATAAACACCTAAGTGACAATTAATTCGTAATTAATACTTCCAGCTTTTGCTAAAAACTCTGAATAAACTAGGTATTGATGGACCATATCTCAAACTAGTAAGAGCTATTTATGACAAACCCCAAACCAATATCATACTGAATGGGCAAAAGCTGGAAGCATTCCCTTTGAAAACTGGCACAAGACAAGAATGCCCTCTCTTACCACTCCTATTCAGCATAGTATGTTCTGGCCAGGGCAATCAGTCAAGAAAAGGAAATAAAGTATTCGGATAGGAAGAGAAGAAGTCAAAATATCTCTGTTTGAAGAAGACATGATTGTATATTTAGAAAACCCCATCATCTCAGCCCAAAATCTCCTGAAACTGACAAGCAACTTCAGCAAAGTTGTAGGATACAAAATCCATGTGCAAAAATCACAAACATCCCTCTGTATCAATATAGACACACAGCCAAATCATGAGTGGATTTCCGTTCACAATTGCTACAAAGAGAATAAAGTACCTACAAAAGCAACTCACAAGGGACGTAAAGGACCTCTTCAAGGAGAACTACCAACCACTGCTCAAAGAAATGAGAGGACACAAAGAAATGGAAAAATGTTCCATGCTCATGGATAGGAAGAATGAATCGATATCATGAAAATGGCCATACTGCCCCAACTAATTTATAGATTCAATGCTATCCCCATCAAGCAAACACTGACTTTCTTCACAGAAAAAAGAAAGACTTTAAATTTCATATAGAACCAAAAAAAAAAAAAAAAAAAAAAAAAAAGCCCATGTAGCCAAGACAATCCTAAGCAAAAAGAACAAAGCCAGAGGCATCATGCTGCCTGACTTCAAACTATACTATAAGGCTACAGCAACCAAAATAAATACAGAAAAAAGGCCTAAAAACTCTTAATAAACTAGGTATTGATAGAACATATCTCAAACTAATAAGAGCTGTTTATGACAAACTCACGACCAGTATCATACTGAATGGGCAAAGCACTGAAAGCAGTGGCAATCAAAGCCAAAACAGACAAATGGGATCTAATGAAACTAAAGACCTTTGAACTTTGGGGCTTTGCTTACACTGTGAGGGGCATGCTGCTTACTCAGGCCTCAGTCATGGTGGGCGCCCCTCCGTCCACCAAGCTCAAGCCTCCCAGGTGGACTTCAGACTGCTGTGCTCGCAGTGAGAATGTCAGGCCTGTGGATCTCGGCTTGCTGGGCTCTGTGGGGGTGGGATCCGCTCTGCTAGACCACTGGGCTCCTTTCCTCTAGCCCTGTTCCCAGGGAGTAAATGCTTTTGTCTCACTGGAGTTCCAGATGCCACTTGGGTATGGAAAAAAAAAACTCCTATAGCTAGCTTGGTGTTTTCCCAAAGAGCTGCCCACGTTCCTGCTTGCAACCTATGTCCCTGGTGGCATAGGTACCCAAGGGAATCCCTTGATATGCAGGTTGTGAAGACCATGGGAAAAGCAGAGAATCTTGGCTGGAGGGCATTGTTCCTCAAGGCACAGTCCCTGTGGCTTCCCTTGGTTAGGGAGGAAGTTCCTCGACCCCTTGCATTTCCTGGGTAAGGCAACGCCCCACCCTGCTTCGGCTCGCCCTCCGTGGGCTGCACCCACTGTGTAACCCATCCCAGTGAGATGACCCAGATACCACAGTTAGAAATGCAGAAATCTCCTGCCATCTGGGTTGATCTCGCTGGAGCCGCAGACCAGAGCTGTTTCTACTTGGCCATCTTGCTGGCAACCTGAAAGTGGTTTCTTGAGATGGAAGCTACTCCCGGCGATGACGCTGCAAACATTGTTGAAATGACAACAAAGGATTTAGAATATTCCATAAACGTAACCTGATACAGCAGTAGCAGTGTATGAGATTATTGACTTTAATTTTGAAAGAAGTTCCACTATGGGTGAAACGCGATCAAACAGCATCACATGCTACAAAGAAATCTCTGATGAAAGGAAGAGCCGATGTGGCAAACATCACTTCTACCTTGTTTCTTAAAATTGCTACTGCTGCCTCGACCTTCAGCAGCCACTACCCTGACCAGTCAGCAGCCATCGACACCGAGACTAGACTCTTCACCAGCCAAGCGATTACAGCTCTCTGAAGGGTCAGATGATTACCAGCATTTTGTAGCAATTAAGTAATTTTAAATTAAGGCATATAGGTTGGGTTTTTTTAGACATAATGTATCACACACAGAGTAGACAATACTACAGTGTAAAGAAAACTTTTATAGGCACTAGGAAGCCAAAAATTATTTGGCTCACTTATTGTGATAGTCTTATTAGGGTGGTGAACTGAACTGCAATATCTCTAAAGTGTGCCTGCATTGGCTACAAACTCCATCACACACTACTGTAATTTTGTTTAAAAAGTCAAGTGTATTTTATCATCCTTACTGTTAATATTATTATGCAGAGGTCCAGCTCTGTTTCCCAGGTTGGAGTGCAGTGTCGATCATGGCTCACTGCAAACTTGACCTCCTAGGTTCAAATGATCCTTACACTTCAGCCTCATGAGTAGCTGGGACTACAGGCACGTGCCACACACCTAGCTGTGTTTTCACTTTTTAAAAAAAATATTTGTTTCTGTACAGATGGCATCTTACTATGTTTCCCAGGCTGGTCCCAAACTCCTGGAGGATCCTCAAGTGATCTTCCCACCTTGGCCTCCAAAGTGCTGGAATTACAGGCATGAGCAGCTGCACCCAACCCAAAGTTATGTATATTTTAAACAAATCAAGGATTTAACCATATATTACATTCTTTTATATTCAGTTCATATTTATGATTTCTAGTATTCCTCATTCCTTTCTGAATATCCAAATTTTGATCTGACATTATTTTCCTATAGTCTAAAGAACTTATTTATATTTCTTCTAGCATAAGTCTTCTGGAAACAAATTGTTTTCCATTACTTTAAAACATCTCCACTCAGTCTTTTTTTGTTCTTTTTTGAAAGATGTTTTCACTGGAGATAGAATTCTGGGTTAACAGCTTTTTTTTTTTTTTCTCCAACGTTTTAAAGATGTTACTCTCATTTTTCCGTCTGCTCTTTTACAAATTCTGTAAATCAGCCTTCACTTACCTATTGTTTCGCTGTAGGTAATGTTCCATGTGTTCTTCTTCCATGACGACTTCTAAGTCTTTCTCATCTTTGGTTTTCAGCAATCTGGCTGTGACATGGTTCAGTTTTGTTTCTGTGGGTTCATTTGTTTTGTTCTCTGTCTTTTCAATCTTGCTTGAAGCTTGCTGAGTGTCCTGAATCCATATGCTTCTTTTTCACTACATTTTGAAAACTTTTCCCTATTATTTATTTTTCAGCATAATTGTTCTATATTATTATTAGTTCCTGTTGTTAATCTCTTCCTGTGTTTAATTTATAAATTAAGCTTCATCATAGGTATGGATGCATAGGGAAAAAATGCAGCATATCGTACACAAGATTTGGTAGTATGCAGGGTTTAAGGCACTCACTGGGGGTCAGAGAATGCATGCCCTGCAGATAAGCAGGGACTACCTATCCAGTGTAGTGTCATTAATCGTAGTCACCATGCTGTGCATCAGATCTCCAGACTCACGCACCTTGCATAGCTCAAACTTTGTACCCTTTGGCCAACAGCTTTTCTCTCCTCCCTCCTGCCTTTGTTCAGGTCTCAGGCAACCATTATTCTACTCTCTGCTTCTAGGATTTTCACTATCTTAGATTTCACATAGAAGCAAGATCATGTAGTATGTATCTTTCTGTGTCTAGCTTCTTCCCTTCAGCACAGTGTCCTCCAGCTCACCCTGTTACTGCAAAGGCCAGGATGTCTTTCTTTTGCAAGGCCCAATAGTATTTCATTGTGTATTTTATACAATGTAAAAATGTAGATAGATAGACAGACAGATAGATAGATAGATAGATAGATAGATAGATAGATAGATGACAGATCTCATTTTCTTTATCCATTCAGCCAATAACAGACATTTAGGTTGTTTCCATATCTTGGTGGTTGTGAATTCTGCCGCAGTGAACATGGGAGTGCAGATGTCTCTTTGAGATACTGATTTATTTCCTTTCGATACATGCCTACCTGTGGGATTGCTGGATCATATGGTAATTCCATTTTTACATTTTTTGAGGAATCTGCATTCTGTTTTCCATACAGACTGTGCCATTTTACATTTCCATCAACTGTGCGCAAGGGTCCCAATTTCTTCACATCCTTGGGAAGACTTGTAATTTCTTGTCTTTCTGATAGCGGTCACGATGTGAGATGATAGCTTGTGGTGGTAAATTGCTGTGTTTTCTATTGGTTTAATCATTCTCTCTTTTAAATAAAAATGAAGTAAAAAATTTAAAAAAGAAAATGGACAAAGGACCTGTAAAGACATTTTTTCTAAAATGACATACAAATGGCCATCAGATGCTTGAAAAGGTGTTCAACATCACTAATCATCAGGGAAATGCAAACCTATTATTTATTTAAATATTTTTTCCTGCCATATTCATTCTTTGTTTCTTCTGGGACACAAATTACAAAAGTCAACTTGGTATTGTCCTAGAGTCCACTAAGATTGTCTTTTTTCCTTTCTCTGTATTGACTACTTTCTATTGCTCTATTTTCAGGTTCATTGAACCTTTCTTCTGCCATACCAATGGACTGTTAAAGCCATCCGGTAAATTTTACACTTATGCACTGTTCTGTTCTAGAGTTTCCATTTAATTATACTTTCTATCCTTCTGCTAAGATTCCTTATCTATTCGTTCATCAAGACTGTATTTTTCCCTTAAATCCTTCCACAAGTTCCTAGTAGACAATGTCATATTTTTATCTATCAATTCTAGTATCTTATTCAGCTTGAGGCCTCTTTTTATTGATTATTTTTCTCTTGACTGTAGATCTTATATTCTTGTTTCCTTCAAATGTTGATTAATTTTTTCTTACGTCTTGCACCTTGCAAATGATAGATTTCAGTGATTCCGTATTCTGTTACCTTTCCTTGCATGTTGACTTTTGTGCTAGAGGGTAATCTGGCTAGCCAGTCTTTGCCTCCCCTGAAGTGTATAGCAGATAAAATCTCTGTTCACTTCTTCCAGTCTCTGTTGGACCTCCCAGATTCTCTGTGCATTAAACATAGTTGTGAGATTAGTCAAAGATTTAGATGAAGTGCACATGTATATTTGAGGGGCTCCCACCTTTGCTGCTCCTCTCTTCTGGAATTCCATACCTTATTTCTGAGCTCCTGTAACAGCCCCCAGAGTCAGACCTCTAACTGCTATCTGATTTTTCAAGCTCATAAACTGTGGCTATCTTCTTCAATCCTGGCTGCCCCATACGGTGTGGACAAGGTAGTGCCCTCAGGCAAAAAACCACACAGATGCAAACATCACCCAATACAGGCCACCTTGTTCAAGGTTGTTTTCCCTCTATTGTCTACCCAGTATTGGTCATTTGCCAGTGGGTTCAAATATTTTTATAAGAGTTTTTTTTTTTTTCTTATGGGAGATTATTCTGATTACCGGTACTCTGACATCATTCTATAGTGTCTAATAGCACATATTAGGTGGTCAGATTTACAATTACTGGATATATGACTGTTTAAATATACTGTTAAATACGGTACCTTAAATTTTTCTTAAAAAAATAATAGCTGACTACCTTTTTAAATTGTCAGATAAGGCCATAGTTTGAAATAGATCGAAAAGTCAAAGTAGAGGAATATTTTGGATAACTTTGAAAGTGAAGTGGGTTTAGCAGGAAAATGTTCTAGTTTGCTTAAGTGAATAGCCATATGTAAACATGTCAGTATGCTGGGAGAAAAACCGACACTCTAGATGATCATAAAACGTCACCCAAGGAGGAAAGGTCAATTTAATTAAAAAATGAGGACATGAGTTTATGTCCCTTTGTCTCCCTGTTTATGATTGTGTATAAGAAAAACACATTCTTAAGAACTGAAGTGAGGTATAATAGAATAATTTATAATATAAATAATATAAATTATTATATTTATATTATAAATTATAACAGAATAATTTTAATATAATTATACAAATTATAATAAAATAAATTTAATAAATTATTAAATATAATTTAATGAAAATTTGCATAATAGTCTCTAGTGGGGTTTTCTTTTTATTTCATTTTGAAATTACTTACGATTATTGGTTATTAAATTTATTTATAGCTCCTATTTATAAATTAGATTTTCTGTCTGTAATTGATGTTGCTTTAGTGTCTGTTTGCACAAACCCCAAAGTGCTTGTGATTTATTTGTTTATCTGAAAGATGGAATGAAAAGGCTTACTGTACCTTTAAGACTATAAATAATCTTGACATTGTTCTGTAGGCCACTTTGGAGAGTGGTGCTGTCTGAGGCTTTCACGCTGTGAAGAGTTTCATCCTATTCACAAAGCACTGGGCTGCCTGGTGGCAGAAGCAGATCCCTGACCCCAGACAGTAGAGCTGGCATGATGAAGAGCCACAGCCCTCGTTTTCAAGGCTATTATTCTTGTTATTCTTAGTCTGAAACCGTGCCCAGGAATACAGAAGCTCTCCCTGAAAACTGCTGTCGGCAGACTTCTCCAATCCCAGCAGTAGCTGCCCGCCAGTGGCCAATGGCTCCTGCTACTTTGCTGTGCAAAGGTGGCACGTGCCCGCCTCTTCAGCCTGGATTTTCCTCAGTCTGCTCAAAGATCCCCACAGCGTCCCTCTCCAATAGGAGAAAAGGGTGGACACCTTTCCTAAGGAGATGGAGGAGCCAGAGATTATTCTAAGTGCCCCTCATCTCAACCTTCAGACTACCTGTCACTGCTTCTAGACGTGGAACAGACCCAGACACCCTGAGCAGAGGAACAATGAACTTTCCCCATGACAAAGAATGAAAGAAAACATGTCCCCTGAGGGAGTGTCCACAATATGGCAAAGTGTTTCACTTTGGCACAAAATTATTGAAACCTCTCATTATTTTTGAAATCCCTTAAATCTTCGATAACCACAACTCCATCAATCCTATTCCGATATCGTTAGGTTGCATCGATTTTTCTGAAAATTGGGTTTTGATTACGGTGGCAGTGGGGAGAGAAAGAAGCTATTGATGGCAAAGGTATAGTTTAGTCTGTGTCACTAAACCAAAATCAGGACATACAATTCAATAAAGAATCTGTATGCCACCTCTAAGTATAAAAATAAATCTTGGCAGATGTGGCTTGAGTATCGAAATATTGGAATTTTCAAGATAATATTATACTTTATGGGGCCACTAATAAAAAAGTATTTCAGAAAACTCAGGGTCACATCGGAATATTCAGAGCATATAGTCACCATGGATGTAGTGTACAGAGCAACAGTTTATTGAAGAACAGCTTCAGGGTTTGCTCTGAATGGCTTGCAAAGAGCAGGCAGTCAGGAAGATGAGGTGAGGCTGCTCTGATTGTGTCACGGGCAAGGCCCACAGAAACTCTTATAATCACTGTGGCTGTATAAGACTACCCAGTGTGACTTGCTTGGGAAAACATTGGTTCAAAACCAACAAAGGAAAGATTCTGTTGCAATATATTCTATGAAAGTAAAATAAATAAAATAAAAACATCTAATATGTGTTTTCTCCATGCACTCAGTTCTGTCCCAAAATTGTGGGATAAATGGCATGGAAGAGAATAGCTGAAAAGAGTTCCGGGAACCGTGATTCCTCGAGGACCTAGAAATAGAAATACCATTTGACCCAGCAATCCCCTTACTGGGCATACACCCAAAGGATTATAAATTGTTCTATTATAAAGACACATACACATGTATGTGCATTAAGCCACTGTTCACAAGAGCAAAGACCTGGAACCAACCCAAATGCCCACTGATGATAGACTGGACAAAGAAAATGTGGCACATACACACCATGGAATACTACGCAGCCATAAAAAATGATGAGTTCGTGTCCTTTGTAGGGACTTGGATGAATCTGGAACCCATCATTCTCAGAAAACTGACCCAAGAACGGAAAATCAAACACCGCATGTTCTCACTCACAGATGGGTGTTGAATGATGAGAAAACGTGGACTCAAGGAGAAGAGCATCACACACTGGGGGCAGTTGAGGGGGGTAGGGGAGAGAGAGCGGGGGTTGGGGAGGGAGCAGAGGGTGGGGAGGAATAACATTGGGAGAAATGCTGGATATGGTATACACCTAAAGTTAAAAAAAAAAAAAAAAAGACTAGTGCCCAATGGCAGAGGAGGAGGAGGAGGAGGAGGAGGATGAGGAGGAAGAGGAGGAAGAGCAGCATCTCCTTACGATCAGGAAGCCACAGGTAACAATGGAGGTAGTGCATGGTTATTTACTAAAGAGAGTTAGAAGTAGAAATTTAGCATGTTTTGTAGGGGGGTAGGGGCAAGAGGAAAGGGAGAAGGAAAGAGATGGGGGGTGCGGTGGGGGGTGGGGGAGAGAGAGAGATCAGTGTAAGGCTAAGAATTCAAATTCACCTGAAAATCTAACTAGCAGACATTGAGCTAGCTCTGAGGTACTGCCGTAGATAGTTTTATGTACTCATTTTTCCATTAACTCTTCTTTTAAAATATTTTGGTTGGTTAAGTTTTTTGTGTGTCAGTGAGGAAATACATTGAATTTCAGCAGCTTTTCAGTGCAGACCTGAGACTTAACCTAAGTCATGATCTCTGACTCCAAGTTCATTGCTTCCTTCTATCAAACCACACACACAGGGACTTAGGGGACTATATGTGAAATGTGCAAGGGAGCCTCAGGTTTGGGATCAAACACAAATTCTCTAACATCTGACTGCTGCATCCAGCGGAGATTTCGGCAGTAGGTAATCTGGCAGCTGCCAGGTGGCTTCCATCTTCAGCTAAAGCAACTCACGGCCTCCGGCACGGTGCTGTCTTGACTCTCTAGCCCCATGAGGTTTACCGGCTCTTCTACGACAGGTAGATGTGTTCTCCCATTGTGCAGACCTTTCAGGAAACAGGAGTTCACAGTTTGGTTGACAGAAGGAGCTCAGGGTTTCAAATCCGTAGAGCTCACACCTCAGGCTCTGGAATTCCTCATACTGTTCCCATCCTTCCACACTTGGTGGAAGCCTCAGTATGCGGTGGAATTATTGGTGGTTGATT
This sequence comes from Sapajus apella, assembly GCF_009761245.1. NCBI lineage: Eukaryota > Metazoa > Chordata > Mammalia > Primates > Cebidae > Sapajus > Sapajus apella. The sequence continues at coordinate 20,486,653 of NW_022436979.1, read as the reverse complement.
AAATGCCCCTACGATTAGTAGGGCACGTTATTTAGTATGTTGCGTTTGATGTTCTGTTTTTAGGTTCAGTGACAGACGGGCGTTCCCATTCCTATCTAGTCTTGTTTATGACCAGCAGACCCCGTTTACAAGATGACTAGTTCAAGCTGGAGCCCTCTCTGCCACTAAACAGAGCTAACTGGTGTCCGTGGGCTGATTTCACTACGTGAGCTTGGTGACTGCACTCTCAGTTCTGAGGGACAAGAGAGAACTCAAGTGGAGCACCCACACGCGTCCCGGCCCTTTGTGGAACAGAAGCACTACTTCCTCTTCACGATAGTGTCAGTTACATTTGCCGAGTTGGTGATTTTTTTGCTCATCTGCTACTTCGTAGTGAACCCAAAGTGGCTTGGAACCCAAAGTGGCCAAGCAGCAGTTACAGCTTAGAGTCGAATAGAACTCTTGTGTCTTCTGATGAAAGTGTTACCCATTGAGGACTGGGATCTCTCACCCGATAGGGGCCCAGAGTCGCCAGAATGGAAGTCCCCAAGTCTCCCAGTGCCTACAGAGAATGACGGTAAGCAAGTTCACATCTGATTCAGCTCCTCACTGGGCTGACCTGTGTGTTGTTCCTATTTGGGACACAGTGCTATTTAAGCTCTTTGCTGCAATGTAGATGCTGCATTCTAGATGACTGTGACTCATCTTTATAAAATGTCACCGCTGAGCTGGTGCTTCAGCTTCACCGTTAGCAGGCCTTCTAATGTTCTATGGTACCTGCAGCACCCAGGGGCATGTTGTATAATATGGAAGACAGGACCCACGCCATCCTACTTTCAAATGTCCTTTGCTGTCAAGTGTGTCCACTCATCTGATATAAGCTATGTAGAATCCCGTGACAGTGGTTCAAACACTCTGTAAGCCTTTGGAGTGGGGAAGACGACCTCAAGCGTGGACGATATGTCTGCTTCTGTGAGAACGCATGGTCTTTCCATGGTGAAAGAACTCCTTTTCTCTAAGTGGCCATTTGCTCATCTTCAGAGATGGTGCCGTCTTGGGGACCCCGTGTGGGTATCGCTGTTGCTGGCAAGTTGGACAGTGGGTGAAGAAATGCTCCACCAGACTGGTGAGTAGAAGCCAATACATTGCCTCCGTTCATTTCCCTGTGACCTCTTAGTAGCCGTGCTCTTGGTGCCAGCACTGGAGTGGTCAGTGGCAGGGTCTCACTGATGTCCATTAACCAAGTTATTCTGTACACCTGGGGTCCAGTGTTCCTTACATGGTGGACGTTCTCTCGTGGATGTTAATATGTCATCTCATACTTGCTGTTCATGCCCATTTGGCCACCTGCGTGCCTCTGTCTCAGACATCCTCATCCTTGATAATTCAAATTTCTTCTTCCAGGCTTCTGAACAGCTTGGCCAGGCCATCTGATGAATCTGTATCTACTCTCCCATCGGGCCACTTTTCTGCCTGAAGCTCTGCCCACCGTGGGACTTTTTCCTCACTGCAGTATTCTAAGGCCGTGCCTAAACCATGCTGTAGTGCGTAGCTCATCTCTAACTTTGGATTGCATCCACGCTCCAAGTCAACGCATTTATAATTCATCCTTGGGTTTTCTTTTTCCTCCAGTCAGATACTTACAAGAAATTTCCCCTCCCTCCACAGGGACAGAAGTGTGACATGAGGGAGAGGCGCTGCACGATGAAGGAAAGCATGGAATTCTGGATGCCTGGCTGTGTGATGCGCTTGTACATTCTGCCCATGTTAGATCCTGAATGTATCACTTTCCTCTGATGATGGATTTTTCTCTGGGTCCCCCTGACCCAGTTGAGAAGGACAGTTCCAGACATGCTGCACTTGATGTACCATGTCAGGTCTCAGGTTCTCTTACTGTAGCAGGGCCCAGTAACACGCCAGGCATTATTTCTCCAAAAGCATGTCCTCCTCCACTGCGGATGGCTTGGCAATGCTCCACACCTCTGGGGGCCTGTGCTGTGATGTCCTCACTGGAGCTGGCCATATATTCCACATGGCATATTTTCCTACTGCAGCAAACTCTAATATCACAGCCTCTCCTGAGCTGATCGGCCCCAGTGGCAGGACTGTTTGCACCAAAGCCTGGATGTGATACACCGCTCCTTCTTGCTGCTTTAAGCTGCCAGCCCTTTGTGTCACTAATAAATGGGCCAGATCACTGTTCTCGGGTGTGGATTATGTGACCTCCAAAATCCAGAGAGCCTAAAATTTCTTCATAGTGAGAGGCGTAAGATGAAATAATTTATCTTTGGATTTTCATGGCATACCTATGACCACTGCTTAAAATTTTTAGTGATGTCAAAAGACTTCTGAATATCCATACGGTTCCTCTCTCTTCCTCTGAAGTCCATATGTCCAAACACAGCCTCCAACGTGGTAGCCGCTTCTTGCATATCTGCCCTGACTCACGTGATATGGTGGATAAACGTGATAATCCGTGGGTTCTCATGACAGTTCAGATCACTGCAGATTATATCATGATGGGGGAGGGGGAATTAGCATTGCCCCAGGCAAAGCTGTAAATACACACTTTTGTACATTAAACGTGAATGCTAACGGTTTCAGATTCTCTTTTCTGATAGAAATAGAAAAGCAATCACTGACCAAATCAAGGTCACACTGCATGTACTTTAGGTCCTGTTAGTCAGTTCTAGATACAAGATCTAGCACGGAGGCTGCAATTCAGACCACGGCCTGGCATCCTTGGGATCCTCTGGAGGAGCCAGACTGTTGACCTAAATGGAGATATAAGAATTATCCTTCAGAGCTCATGGGAGGCACTAGTCTGTTCTCCTCCTCCTCACCCTGAGGTGCAATACTAACTTACTGTCTTGGCTGGAGAGGAGACTAGTTTCGAGGGCATTCTAGTCTTCCCGAAGTCATTGCTCTCATTCTGTAGGCACAGGATCCAACCTGGACTGGAACTAACACCCGGTATGTCTGTTCCAGTTGTACATGTGAGGACTGGAAAAATTACCCTTGGGTGGGTTAGCAGATCACAGGGCCCCACTATGGGCCTGGCGTTGCCCGTCATATTGCCTCACACCAGCAAAGGGGCTCTCATGCTGTTTCAGGTCTCCAGGTATTAACATCAACTCAGGCTTTGTTTCCGGAATTCCTCATTGTTAACACCCGTTCTTCAGTGTGAAGTCAGCTGAGTTACTGGCCCTAGGCTCTTCCGGGGAAGGACTGAGGGAATCGTTCCTTGTAGCCACTTGCCTTGGTGTTGGAGGGTCCTTCTCCCTGGAGACCTCATTCTTCTTCAGTTAAGGGGTTTTAAGTCTGAAAACTGGCTCTGGTCCGGATGTAAGACACAGGAAGCTGTGTAACCCTGTGGATGGAAGAGAGCTGGGGTCTCTCTCAAATCAGCGCCTCAGCGGGGAGGCTTCCCGGTGGTGGGAGAGCTGGTGGTGCATTGTGTCTGTTATACACTCTCATTTATTTTAACAACATTCTCTTTGGGAAAACACATTTAGTCTAAAGAAACCTCCATTAATACTAGTTTTAGATAATTATAGGAGGTACCCATGAGATCCAGTGAGAAAGGAGACAGAGACTGCACACAGGCTTAGTGCTTATTTCTGAGAGCACAGCCTTACGGTTGCAAGTGTTAGCTAACATCATCAAAAACCTTGAAAGATAACCCTTAAAAGCCGTAGCAAAAGTGGCTACATTGTGAGATCAAAATTAGACACATACCAAAATAAAGAAAAAGAGAAAACCAAAACAGTTTTAGTGCTGCAGGAATTGACAGTCAAGGATTATAACCAGCTATTTCATGGTCGCATCCTACACGGAGTCAGAAATCTCAGTATCTAAAGAAACTTAAATGTGAGTGATGTTCCTGGACTGTGGGGAAAGCGTGAGATGATTCAGAAAGCAAAACTAGCAATGATCCAGTCTCTGATACTGCAGCTGCAGATGAACAAGAGGGCTACGTGGTTTCTTCCTCCCTTGGTCCTGAGCGTGTCAGTCTGTGGTGAGGGCCTCTCCTGATCCCATGATCCACGGAGAGGCCTGCAGTTCTTCCGGTGATCCTCTTGTGCCACTAAGCTTGGAACCACGTGACAGCTTTCCTTGAAACAGCCAATGCCGTTCTTCATGATAGCTAATCCCCTCTATGCAGAATCACATTTTAACTCAAATCAGGGAGTCACACTGGAGAACATTTGGTATAGGAGAAATACTCAGAAACCTGAAGACAATGAAGAGGAGAATGGAGCAGCTGAAAACTTGACTTTAAAGTAAGAGTAAATGTAGAAGAATAAAAATTCTGTCTCTGTGTGTGTCTATGATATTGCTCAGAGCTGAATGCATTTTATTATTTTCAGCATTTTATTTTATTTTATGCTTTGGGGCTTTGTAGAAAGCTTTAGGAAATCTCATTTGGTGGACAGTTGGCCTGCTTCCTCAAGTTTGTCAGAATCCTGTTATACTTTAGTTCCTCCTAAAGCATTTATTCTTGGCTGTGGATTGTCCACAAATTCAATTAGCACGCTCTCAGCTCAGTTTACCAAGTGTGTAATAGTAAGGCCGAGCAGAATGGGATTGAAAAGGAATCCCTTTAACACAAAAGTTGTAATAACTGCAATTCATATTCTAGAATTTTCCCCTTAAGAACGGATAAAATCAAAACTGTTATTGCAACAGCAATAACGATAACCGGCATTAGCATCGCACACATGTTTCTACAAAACTGGTTCACGGCCATGATTTTGGTTATTCTTTTCAATAACCTTCGAGGGCAGCTGAGCATTACCGAATACATTCTTGATACAATATTGATCTGACTGGGGAAAATGTGAAAGCAGCCATTTATCTTTGTAATACTGATAAGAAAGCCTAAAATGGGTGAGGCAGCTGGTAATGCACTAAAGTTTATACTTCTGCTGAATATTTTAGCATTGCCTTTTAACCCAGTTCCATAATATCAAACTATGCTTTTCTTGTTTCAAAGTATTTATCCTCATCTATGTGCCATCTGACCAACCACTGGATTTTGTCTTCGCAAATACGAAGGGGAAAACAGCAATCATCATCTACATTTTCTAATAGGAGATATCTAGCCATGCATGCAGGAGAGCAGGGCCGACTCACCATGCCCTGCACCTGCTCCTTCGTCATCCCCTCCAGGAAGCTGCTGTGTCTCATCATCCTCAGCTGGCTTCTTCATTCCACTTTTCCTGAGGGAATGTTCGTGCCAAGTATTTGCACTGACTGCAGGATGAATGAAGAGGCTACATGGAAATCTTCCTTGAGCTTCCTTTGAGCCTCTGAAATTCAAAATCATCAAATACTTTTTTTTTTTTTGGAAACTGCAGAATGTTACTCTAAGAACTAAGCCTACTCTGAACAGGTAGTACATTTGCTGCACTCCCAGCAGCAAGGAGTCACAAGGAATTGTGGCTCCTTTGGCTCCATTTTAGAAACTTTTGGCTCCGACCTTCTTTGACCGCGGTCAGGTATTAAAGTTACCACGATGCCAACACAGATTTATACTGCCTTTCCTGGAAGAAAAATCTTGGTATTTATAAGCCTTAAGACACAGTTATGGTTTTAAATTCTAGCCATTATTTCTTAAGGAATCTACTGTGGACTCTGTGGTGGCTTTTATAAAAGACATGGCACACCCCTACGGGGCACCGAACCCTGTGTGTGGGCTGCCTGGCTGAAGCCTCCTTTGGAGTTCATGGTGCTCACCCTGGCCTGGCTCGTTCATCTCTTTCCTGACAGGAGCTGCTGATGGAGACAGCGCAAACCTTCATCTTTTGCAAATTTCTGACCCTCTCTGGATGTGTCTGGAGATTCCCAAGGCCCCACAGCAGGGCTGTATAGTTAGGGCTTTCTCCTCTGCACCCAAATTTTCTACCTCTAACCTAGAAAAGACTGAAGGCTTTATAGGATCCTGCTCCGATTCCATGGAGATGATTCTATATTTGTAAAAGCCTTTGCTAAAATTCTGGATATTTTCCTTGACACTGAGTTTTTATGAGAATATTATTTTTCAATCAATCCCATCTCTCATTTCCCCTTTCAAAATCTCATGTCATCTCCGTTCCTCTCTGAGGTGCTTTTATTCCCTTTCACAATCAGGGATGGGCAAGCTACCAGGCAGATGTTAAAAATGTCTCCATCTCTGTGAGAAGATACATGCAGTTTCAACATGACCCAGATAAGAAACTCTTCAGTAACACAGAGGAGAGTTTAATGATCACACCAAGCGTACTATGCACAATTTTGCCATGCTTATTTCAATGCACTTTGGCTGTGAACCCAAGTGCAAGGTGTCAATTACATTTTAGTGGCATTGTCTGAATTTGGGTCCCCGTAAAGCAAAGGCTGTGTTGGCATATGCTACTCTTTGTTAGAGGCTGTAAACTTAGGGAGACAGGAGTGGAGGTGGGAAAGGAGGGAGAGTTACCCACTTCTGGTTAGGGGTTACTCTGGCCCACTCAGCCTCCTAGGCAAGCCCACGTCCATGGAACCCTTACTCACCTAATGGTGGTGATCGACGGAAGACAGTTACGTGTTCTCCAGAATACAAATTCATATCACTCCTGAAATTATATCCAGAAACAGACTTAATATTCGAGCAATGCCATCACATTTTTGCTAATAACATGGCATGACTTTTTTATTTACTGACGACTTTGAAATGAGCCATTGTTTCAGACTTGATGAAATCAATAAATTTAAATTAGTGTAAGATTCAAACCCTAATAGATAATCTCCTCTCGCTTACTGCCCTCCTCCCTGTGCCACAAACACCCATCTGTAGTAGAAAGGCCCCCTGGAAAACAAAAGCTGTTTATGGTTAGAGGGAAAAAAATGGATCAAAAAGAGCCACAGTCTATGTTTGTAGTGACAATGGAGGGTCTCTTGTTTGCAGTGACCCCTGCAAACACCTAAAGAGGAAAAAGGACATCTTCCCATGTCTGGCATGCACACACTAAGGAACTGATTTAACTGATGGGTTCAATACATCTCTAAATACAATGATTGATGCCATTTGGCTGTGCCCCGCCCCAAGCTCACCTTGAATTGTAGCTCCCATAATCCCCATGTATTGTGGGAGGGACCTGATGGGAGACAACTGAATCATGGGGTGGTTCCCCCGTGCTGTTCTCATGGTGGTGAGGAAGTCTCACGAGAGCTGATGGTTTTATAAGGAGAAGCCCCTTTTGCTCCTTTCTCATTGCCTCTTGTTGCTGCCATGTAAGATGTGCCTCGTGCCTTTCACCTTCCACCATGACTGTGAGGCCTCCCAGGAGCGTGGAACCGAGAGTTCCTTAGACCTCTTTTTCTTTATAAATTACCCAGTCTCAGGTATGTCTTTACCACAAGCACGAAAACGGACAGTGATTGAATTAGAATCAAGTGAATGACCACAACTAAACTCTGCAGAAATCCCAGGCTTTTCTCACGCTGATTTTTATCTCGGCTTAGAAGTTATGACTAGTTATTTCATGATTCACACATATAATACAGTTATCCTATCTATAAACTCAATAGTTAACATTCGACCTCATTTGCTGTGTTTGTTTTTCAAATAATGAAGCATCTGTGAGCTACACATCATCACTATTTTTCCTGATTTACAACGTTCACTTCCACCCTTTTAAGGCCAAGGTACCCTTAGGCTACATCAAATTTAATTAGTTGACCTCTCTTGCATAATTCCCCTCAAAGATGTACAGAGAGATACTCTTTTACTACATGTATAATTATCGACCAGTTTTATAAAATGCTCAGCAATATGCCTGGAAGAAAACTCCTACAGATTGATATATGTGATGTGAAATTATTTCCACAGTTGCTTATTCTCTCATTCAATCTGCTTGTGGCTGAGGAAAACAATCACATGGAGGAATGTGTTTTAAAACAGTAGCAACTACATGAACGGATCATTTGCCTGAAATGCAGTAAAACAGGAGATTTTGGTTTCCATTGTACTAAGTATCTGCAGGACGGTGATGTGTGAAGTAGTTCGAGGAATCTTACTCTGGGATCGGTGAGCAGCAGGAGTGTCCTCAGAACCATCCCTGCCTTTATACCAGGTGCAAGCTCACATGTACCACTGCCCTGTTCGAGTGAATCCCTCCTGTGCTACTACTTGGTACGCAGAGGTGGGTAGGAGGGGTGGGATGCGGGAGGATGGATATTTGAATGGGAACCGGAACCTAACAAGGTAGCATGGCAAAGTTCAACAGCAATTAGCTCTGAAGGCAGATGGGACTCACAATACGGTCTTCATGATGAAACAATTGCTTCCCTCTGTTCTGCCGTATGTCCTTATTGGTCGATAGCCTAGAGGAATGATCCTTGAAAATTCTGACTTATAAATTCAGTATATCTAACTGAGAAAAATCCCGGGGCTGTAAATAAGAGAGAAATCAACACAGAATCAATGTGGGAAACACTTCGAAGAGAACATAGTAGCAGGTAATAAGCAGAATGCTTTATAAAAGTAGACTTGGTTCCTAAAAGACTGCTATAATTTTGTCCCATCTTATTTCAGTGAAATCTTGGTTCAATGGAACAGATAAAAGAAAGTTGAGTGCAGTTTTGAACATGGTAAAGACTTTGTATTTGATAACATTGCCATAGTATTCCCATGTACCTCCAATATAGCTGTATAGTTTTTAAGGTCATCAGAAGTTAAAGTTAGTACTAATTTTTCTATTAATGTAGAAGAGTTGCTAGGTTCCATTCAGCATGCTTTGAAAAGGGACATCTTCTCAACTTCTACTAAAATCAAAAATGGATCCGAGTGCTGATTCATCTCGGGATTATATTGTAATTCTGTACTTGTCATTCATTTTTTTTCTCTGGAAGAGCTTGAAATACTAAGAATTTAAGAATTTTTAAAAGTGACTCCATGCCCAATTAAACAGAATGATGAAAGCGTAATGTACCAAAATTAACAACGTATGAAGGATAATAATTTAGAGGGTCTTGATGTCTGACAATTTTTGTTTGTTTTCCACACAGGGCACCCTTTCTGCGTTGTAAGCCCGGTGTTATTCCTCAGCTTTACTGCCACGCCCTGGACAGCACCTTGATGTCAGTGATCGTTTTTATGCCTGAAACTGGGTTTAAGCCCCTCTAATTACAAGACCACTCAGATGTGTGTGTATACAAATATATGTGTACATAAAAGTGTGCATCTCTATGTACATATGTACATACACACACAGCCTATGTTAGTGCAGGCTATATGTTCAGCAGATTAAAAATGTCCCCATAAATAATTATAAAGCAGTGTTTCCTTGGTTATGGTTCTATCTCAGATATCTGTAACAAAACTCAAAGAGGCCAGTGTAGAAAGCGATATTTTCTTTGGAGGTAATGCAAATGACAAAAATAATATCTTTTCTAATTTGTTTATGATGTGGCTGGAGAGCCCCACTCCTGTTTCAGATATCAGCTTGATCAAAAGTTATTGTTTTACAACAAACACACCCTGCACTGCATCTCATCATATTACACAACCCAACCTGGTTGCCCTGCATAGGCTGCCCTGAGCTCGGCAAATCTCACAGAGCCTTAGTGAAACAGGTTTTCTACACATTTTGCTGTCATCTACCCTTTTAAGAGCTACGACGCAAGCCTCTGATGTGGGTCAGGCAGGGACAAAGTGGAGAAAGAAAGTCACATAATAAGAAAGGTCTTTCACAGTGACTTATTATCCTGGGACCCAATTTGAACACCTAGAAACTCTCCCTCCTGCAGTGAACTCTTCCTGAGTCACTTGTACATGACCAAATACATCTGAATCTTTTGGAGAACAAAGTGTAGGCTCAAAACTTTTCCTACTAAATGACAGCAAGAAAGGAAGATACGTCTACATAAGTTCAAATTTTACAACAATCCAACGCATTCTACCCAAGATTTATACCATACACACCATAATGCCAAATGTCAACCCCAGCTGATTAAAGAAATTCATTAATATCATGAAAAACTAACCTTTAATTTCTCCATAGTAATGTCAAGAGAGATGATGTCCCATTTATGAAGCATCTTAAAGTTCTGTAGAAGGGTGCTGTCGTTAATACATGCCTGTGTGTGCACCTAATTTACCACCTAAGTTTCCTTCATGCTTCTAAAAATGTTTTTTAAGAAAAAACATCATGGCTCATTAGCTCACAAAATTAGTTGAAAGAGTTAGACACCCTATAATGCAGGGAAATTTGATTTTTCTATTATTCCAAGTAGTGCCTTTTAGTTCATATGGATAAAATGTATTATTGTGATTCATCAAAAAGTATGTGTATTAAACTATTGCAATAAAATATATTATAAAACCGCTCGCTTGCTTTTGCTTACTTATCATTTTAAGTGCTAGTCCATGTAATTACCATTTACATAGGCTCATTCACATACATATTAAAAAGAACTTTTTTCCAGGAAAAATTTCATATCATCCAAATCTCACTGTGTCTTTATAAAACAGTTCACATTCGGTTTAATTTTATTGTCCACATCTGGATTGGAAATCATTTCATATTTTTAAAAAACTATTCTTATTACAAAGTATCCTTCACATCTCACAGATTAATTAACCTTAGTAAGGACATCCAGTTGATTAAATATTTGTAAGTATAGATGTTGTTAGCTCAGTTTAAAGATATCTGACAAATAGTCGCAGTGCCTGAAGTTTGTGGGTGGGTAAAAAGAGTTGTCATGCCAACCGTACAGTCATTGTGTAACCACAGGGGAAAGACAAATGCCTCGCTGAGCCCTGAGCTGGCTAGACTGTGCTCTACCACATGAGTCTTCCGTTTACCAACCCCACTTACACATGTCCATCGTTATGGGTTGCTCCAGCCACTCAGCTGTCTAACGAGAATTCATGGCTTCCTATGATGATGAATGATCATACAGCTTAAAGACATGAGATTTATTCTTGAGAACACATTCTCTATTTATTTTATTATTAATAATTTTGATTATCCAGGTTTTACATAAACCAAAGTTCCAACGTAATGTAAACTAATGTACTAAATCTAAAAGATGGAATTCATCAAGCCTTCCAAAAATTATTTTCACATTTTTATTTGTACTGTTATGGCTCAGAAGCGTTTTTATTTTATTTTTTTCCTTTAGGGATAACCATTTGATTTTCTCCTGTTGATTAATGTTGTTCAAAAATAGGCCAAAAAATAAAGGAAAGGGCACTATGGCGTATTTATCACTGCACAAACTCAATTTGAATTTTTATTGATCACTGGAGTCAAAGTACATTTGAAAAAAATGGAGTAGAAATAGGAAAAGCTTTCTGGATCAGGAAAAGACAGTGACCTCTGCCTGTATTCCCAGCTACTTGGGAGGCTGAGGCAGGAGAATTGCTTGAACCTGGGAGGCGGAGGTTGCAGTGAGCCAAGATTGCGCCACTGCACTCCAGCCTGGGTAACAAGAGTGATACACCGTCTCAAAAAAAGAAAAGTGACCTCCCTCTGTCTACTATTAAATAGCATCAGGCCTTTGAGTAATTATTGATAATGCCCATTCTGAAGCCACATTGTAAGGTTCTGAAAAATTCATTTGAGAATTTTATCCACTCTAGGAGTATTAGCTTTTGTTTTGTGGTTTAAAAACTTCCTTAAGAATAAGAAAACAGAACTTTATCTAATATATGTTTTCAAAACTCTCAGCTATTCATTGCATGATCTATCTTGCTCTGTTTCATAACTTTTCATTCTTTTGCCAGTAATATTTTATTTTAATAACTTGTGTTATCTTGGGCAGTTTCTCAAAACAAGGAACCTAACCACAGCTCACATAGTTTCAAAATAGAATCATGAAGAAGAAAAGCCCAAGGAAGTTAAAGATGGGGAATATGTTTTATTCATGCACGAATTTAGCTAAATATTGATGGAATATTTACCATGTGCTGTGCACTGAGTGTCCAGCAATATAGCAATAAACAAGAAAAATAAAGTCCCTGACATCAAGTACCTAACATCTTAGTAAATATATGAGTGATAAACTTTGAAGTAATAATTTAACAAAATAACGTCTACTAATAAGTGCTAATAAAGGAAGTAAACTGAGTAGGATTAAAAGTAGTAGGACAACATAAAGTGATGAAGAAAGACAACCTTGAAAAGGTACAAATCTCAGAAACAGAAAAAACCAAAGATGCACATGCACAAAAAATGGGGAGACCATCTTTCCAAAAAACAGGGAGACCATCCTTCTAAAAAAATGGAGAGCCCATCCTTCCAAAAAATGGGGAGCCCATCCTTCCAAAAAATCAGGAGCCCATCCTTCCAAAAAATGGGGAGCCTAACATTCCCCAAAACGGGGAGACCATCCTTCTAATAAATGGGAGACCAGCCTTCCAAAAAATGGGGAGCCTATCCTTCCAAAAAATGGAGACCATCCTTCCAAAACATAGGGAGCCTATACTTCCAAAAAATGGAGCCTATCCTTCCAAAAAATGGGAGCCCATCCTTCCAAAAAGTGGGGAGTCTATCCTTCCAAAAAACAGGGAGACCATGCTTCCAAAAAATGGGAGACCATCCTTCCAAAAAACAATGGAGAGATATCATTCCAAAAAACGGGGAAACCATCTTCCCCAAAACGGGGAGCCCATCCTTCCTGGAGACTAAGCAGAGTGCAGGGCAGCTCCAGTGGGAGTGTGAGGGGCAGAGATGGAATGGGAGGACTTGCCAATGAACAGCAGCAAGCTGCAAAGTCAGTCACTTCTTTCAGGCTGTGCTCAGCCTGGAAGTCATGTTTTCCTGTCCCAACAACTGAGCCTGTCTATAAGGTTACATCTGGCCACAGTGAAAAGGGAAGATGCTGAAACGCAGAACACTGAGGGCAGTGTCCTAATCCAGAGGAAGAGAAAGAGAGAGAGACCACTTTTAGGGTGACTGGCAGCTGGTGGTCTGTGTTTGCAGGTGCACGTTGAAATAAAGGCCTCTTCATAACATTGTATGAGATGGATCTGCAGTGCACTGAAAACAGCAACAGAGATGGAGCTGATGGAGCCTCTGTGAGAGGAGGGCTGACTTTGTGGGACTGCAGATGTGGGGGGCTGAAATACCAGGCCAGCAGGATAGAGGGCCACAAGTGAGTGTGATGTAGTTCTCTCCATGGATGGGCCTTTTCTTCTGACATCCAGATAAGTGACCCAAACTTTACCCTCCACCATAACAGGCTCTTTCTTTCCTCCTTGGATGATCCTCTTCCTCTGAGATTTGAAAATAGGGTGGGCTTTCTGTCATCTGCCTGAGTTAATCCACCTGCGACCATTCTTTCTCCCTTGCCTGGCTGTGATTGCTGCTGTAAGCTCCGCTCGGGACCCCTGCTGCCTTTGCTGCTGATCACAGTCTAGACTCAAGCCTGACTCTTTCCTGCACATCCTGGAGCACCATCAACACAAGGTGAGTGTAGTTATCACAGTTTTTCTGAGAATGCAAAAGAAGGGCACAGGGCTACTCTTCCTAGCAATTTATTAATCATTCCCCCTAAAGAAAATGTCATTGCCCATGTCTCTCCACAGGTCCAGGCATCCTGCCATCTGGCCGAGTCTCTCTTTCCTTCTGCCAATCCACTCTCCTTCATCCAACCACACACACACACACCTCCAGGTACCACCAGCAAAGTATTGTATATTATAGTCACCCCAAAGTTACTATAATATTACTTGACTGTACAATATAATTCTTTACCTAAGATGTCCCAGTCGAGATTGTCCCAGGTGCTGTATTATACAAAAGCAAGTGATCACATTGGGATCTTGCCCTAATTCATAATGAAGCCATTCAAAGAGCAAAACATGTGTCCATTAAATTGTATTCTTTTAAGAGAAACTACTTTAGAAAAAATACTTTCTCATAGGCCATATTTGTTGATCTAGAGCAACCTTCTTGTCTTTAGGCCCCACATTCAATAAGATATAAAAGAAAACCAATATTTGGATACCACTTTGGTTTCATTTATTTTCTTTTTTCAAAAGGTTTTCAAACACATCATTACATCAACTCTGGCAAGCACACAAATATTATTGTTCGGTGATTGAGGATACTGAGAAAGCAAGAAGTTAAATATTGTAAAATAGCCCAAGTTCCCCTCATGGCATTAAATACAGGAGAAATGAACACATTAATGCACAGATCTGTGATTCGAAGGTCATCTTACTCAATGAAAGGCGTATCCATTCTCAGAGACCAGAGTCTACAACGAAGCCAAAGATTAGGGCGGTGTGCTGGGGGACGGAGGGTGGTGTGGTATCTATTCTTATCCCTGTGCACAAAAAGTCATGTCATGGTGCTTCTTCCGGGCTATATAACTATGCTCTCATGGGAGAGTCTCATCCCTAGCTGAAAACAAACTAGAAGATAAGGCTGCTCTTCTGTGGGGGGCAGAAGAGTGATTAAAGGCACTAGCTTTGGAGTCAGAATATTTAGGTATCAAATTTGGACCAACCATTACTACAATATTAGGTACTTAACTTTTTATTTCTTTTTAACTTTTTATTTTAGGGTTGGGGTGCATGTGCATGTTTGTTATATTGGTCAGTTACGTGTTATGGAGGTTTGGTGTACAGATCATTCCCTCACCCAGGCAGTAAGTGTAGGACTCAATAGGTAATTTTTGATCCTCAGCCTCCTCCCATCCCGCACCTTCAAACAGGCCCTGGTGTCTGCTGTTCCCTTCTTAGTGTACATGTTTACTCAATGTTCAGCTCCCACTTATAAAGGAGAACAGGCAGCATTTGTTTTCTGCCCCTGCATCAGCTCACTTATGATCATGGCTTCCAGCCCTGCAAAGAACATAATTTGATTCTTTTGTTGGTTGCATAGCATTGCACAGTGTGTGTGTGTGTGTGTGTGTGTGTGTGTGTGTGTGTATATATATATATACACACACACACATATATATATATACATATACACACACATATATATATACACATATATACACACACATATATATATATATATATATATGTACATGCCACATTTCTTTATCCAGTCTATCACTGATGGGTGTTTTAGCCAATTCCATATCTTTGCTATTATGAACAGAGCTGTGATGAATATATGTGTACATGTGTTTTTATGGCAGAACAATTTATATTCATTTTGGTATATCCCAACAATTGGATTGCCAGGTCAAATGATAGTTTAAGTTCTTTGAGAAGTCACCATTCTGACTGGTGTAAGATGGTATCTCATTATGGTTTCGGGTTTGCATTTTCTTTTTTTTTTTTTTTTTTTTTTTGAGACAGAGTCTGGTTCTGTCGCCAGGCGCCAGGCTGGAGTGTAGTGGCACAATCTTGACTCACTGCAACTTCCACCTCCCAGGTTCAAGCAATTCTCCTGCCTCAGCCTCCCAAGCAGCTGGGACTACAGGCACGCACCACCACGCCCAGCTGATTTTTGTATTTTGTAATAGAGACGGGGTTTCACCATGTTGGCCAGGATGGTCTTGATCTCTTCACCTTGTGTTCCAACCACCTCGGCCTCCCAAAGTGCTGGGATTACAGGCTGAGCAGCCGCGCCCAGCCCCAATTTGCATTTTCTAATGATTAGTGACGTGGAGCATTTTTTCATATGTTTGTTGGCCGTGTGTATATCTTCTTTCGAAAAGTGTTTGTTCGTGGTATTGGCCCACTTTGTAGTGGGGTTGTTTGATTTTTGCTTGTTGATTTGTTTAAGTTCCTTGTAGATTCTGGATGTTAAACCTTTCTTGGATGGAGAGTTTTAATATATTCTCCCATCATAGGTTGTGTGTTTACTTTGCCGATAGTTTCTTTTGCTGTGCAGAAGTCCTTTAGTTTAATTAGGTACCATTTGTCAATTTTTGTTTTTGATGCCGTTGCTTTTGGTGTCTTCATCATGAAGTGACACAAGACATCATGAAAAAGCATGGGACCTTGCCAGAGCCCATGTCCACAGTGGTATTTCCTAGGCTATCTTCCAGGGTTTTAAGAGTTTTAGGTTTTACATTTAAGTGTTTAGTCTATATTGAGTTATTTTTTTTATATAGTGTAAGGAAAAGGACTAGTTTTCTGTATATGGCTAGACAGTTTTCCCAGCACAATTTATTGAATAGGGAATCCTATTTATTGAAAAGGGGGTAGTTTCCCATTGCTTCTTTTTGTCAACTTTGTCAAAGATCAGATCGTTTTAGGTGTGTGGCTTTATTTTTGGACTCTGTTCCATTGGTTTATGTGTCTGCTTCTCTACCAGCACCTTGATGTTTCCATTACTGTAGCCTTTTAGTATAGTTTGAAGTTGAATAATGTGATATCACCAGGCTTGTTCTTTTTGCTTAGGACTGCTTTGGCTATTTGGGGTATTTTTTGGTTCCACATGAATATGAAACTGTTTTTTTTTTCCTAATTCTGTGAAGAATGTCATTGGTAATCTAATAGATATAGCATTCAATTCATAAATCGTATTGGGCAGTATATCTATTTTAATAATATTGATTCTTCTTATCCATGAGGGTAGAATGATTTTCCATTTGTTTGTATCATCTCTGATTTCTCTGAGCAGTGGTTTGCAATTCTCATTGTAGAGATCTTTCATTACCCTGGTTAGCTGTATTCCTAGGCATTTTATTCCTTTTGTGGCTATTGTGAATGGGTTTGTGTTCTGGATTTGGCTCTCAGTTTGGACGCTGTTGATGAAATGTTATGGATTTTTGTACATTGATTTTATATCCTTAAACTTTGCTGAAGTTGTTTATCAGATCTAGCAGCTTTTGGGCAGAGACGATGGGGTTTTCTAGGTATAGAATCATATCATCTGCAAACAGAGATTGTTTGATTTCCTCTCTTCCTATTTGAATGCCTTTTATTTATTTCTCTTGCCAGATCACTCTGGCTAGGACTTTCTCATACTGTGTTGAATAGGACTTTTGAGAGAGGGCATCCTTGTCTTGTTCCGATTTTCAATGGAAATGCTTCTAGCTTTTGCCCAATCAGTATGGCTGTGGGTTTGTCATAGATGGCTCTTATTATTTTGAGGTATGTCCTTCAATCCCTCATTTGTTGAAAGTTTTTAACATGAAGGGATGCTGAATTTTATCAAAAGTCTTTTCTGCATCTATTGAGATAATCAAGTAGTTTTTGTTTTTATTTCTGTTTATGTGATAAATCATATTTACTGATTTGCATATGTTGAACCAACCTTGCAATTCTGGGATAAAACCTACCTGATCATGGTAGATTAGCTTTTTCATGTGCTGCTGGATTCAGTTTGCTAGTATTTTGTTGGTGATTTTTGCATGGATGTTCATCACAGTTATTGGCCTGATGTTTTATTTTGTTGAGTTTCTGCCAAGTTTTTGGTATCAGAATGATGTTGGCCTCATAGAATGAGTTAAGGAGACGTCCCTTCTTCTCTATTTTTAGGAATCGTTCTAGTAGATATGATACCAGCTCTTCTTTACACATCTGGTAAAATTCAGCTGTGAATCTGTCTGGTCCCAGGCTTTTTCTTGTTAGTAGGCGTTTTATTAATGATTATATTTTAGAATTCATTGTTGGTCTGTTCAGGGACTTAATTTCCCTCTGGATCAATCATGCGAGGTTGTATGTTTCCAGAAATTTATCCATTTTCTTTAGGTTTTCTAGCTTCTATGCATAGGGGTATTTGTAGTAGTAGTCTGAGGGTTCTTTGTATTTCTGGAAGTTTGGTGATACTGTATCCTTTGTCATTTCTGACTGTGTTTATTTAGATCTTCTCTCTCTTTTCTTCTTGGCTAGCCTAGCTAGTGGTCTATCAATCTTTTTTTGTTTTTTGAAATTACCAACTTCTTGATTTGTTGATCTTTGACATGGTTTTTCTGTCTCAAACTCCTTCAGTTCAGCTCTGATTTTTGGTTATTTCTTGTCTTCTGTTAGCTTTGAGATTGGTTTGCTCTTGTTTTTCTAGTTCTCCTAGGTATAATATTAGGTTGTTACTTTGATCTTTTTAACTTCTGAATGTGGGCATTTAATGCTATCAACTTTCCTCTCAACACTGCTTTAGCTGTGTCTAGAGGTTAGCATGTTGTATCTTTGTTCTCATTAGTTTCAAATAATTTCTTGATTTCTGTCCTAATATTGTAATTTACCCAAAAGTCATTCAGGAGCAGGTTGTTTAATTTCCATGTATTTGTATGGTTTTGAGTTATTTCCTTAGTATTGATTTTTGTTTATATTGTGCTGTGGTATTGAGTGTGGTTGGTATAATTTCAATTATTTTTTTTAATTTGCTGATAATTATTTGATAGTTGATTGTGTGGCTGATATTAGAATATGTGATGTACAAATGAGGATAATGTATATTCTGTTGGTTTTGAGTGGAGAGTTCTGTAGATGTCTATTAAGTCCATTTATTTGTTCAAGTGTCAAATTCAGGTACTGAATGTCTTTGTTAGTTTCCTGCCTCAATGATCTAAAACTGTCATGGGGTTTTGATGTCTGCCACTATTACTGTGTGGTTATCTAGGTCTCTTTGTAGGTTTCTAAGAACTTTCTTTATGAATCTGGGTGCTCTTGTGTTGGGTGCATATATATTTAGGACTCTTAGGTCTTCTTGTTGAATTGAACACTTTACCCTTATGTAATACTCTTATTTGTCTTACTTGATCATTTCTGGCTTAAAGTCTGTTTTAACTAAAATTAGAATAGAAAACCCTGCTTTTTTTCTGTTTTCCATTTGCTTGGTAGATCTTTCTCCATCCTTTTACTTTGAGCCTACGTTGTCAGTGCATGTGAAATGGGTCTCTTGAAGATAGCATATCTTTGGGTCTTGCTTCTTTATTCAACTTGCCACTCTGTGCCTTTTAATTGGGGCATTTTTGCCCAATTATATTCAAGATTAATATTGATATGTGCGGATTTGATTCTGTCATGTTGCTAGCTAGTAATAATGTAGACTTGATTGTGTAGCGGCTTTATAGCGTTAATGGTCTATGTGTTCAAGCATGTTTTTGCGGTGGCCAGTAACCATCATTTTTTTTCCATATTAAGCACTTCCCTAAGGACCTCCTATAAGGCAGATCTGGTGGTAATGAATTCCCTTAGTATTTGCTTCTTTGAAAAGAATCTTGTTTATCTTTTGCTTATGAAGCTTAATTTGGCTATATATAAAATTCTTGGTTAGAATTCCTTTTCTTTAAGATGCTAAATATAGGTTCCCAATCTCTTCTGGTTTGTAGGGTTTTCTCAAAGGTCCACTGTTAGCCTAATGGGCTTCACTTTGTAGGTGATCTGCTCCTTCTCCCTGGCTGCCTTTAAGATTTTTTCTTTCATTTTGACCTTGGGGACTCTAATGACTATGTGTATTGGTGATGGTCAGCTTTTGTAGTATCTTGCAAGGATTCTCTGCAGTTCCTGACTTGAATGTTGACCTCAATAGAGAAGTTTGGGAAATTTTCATGGAAAATGTTTCCAAAATGTGTTCCAAATTGTTTGCTTTCTCTCTCTCTTTCAGGGATGTCAATGAGTCACAGATTTGGTGTCTCTACATCATTCCATATTTCTTGGAGGGTTTGTTCACTCTTCTTGATTCTTTCTTAAATCTTTGTCTGATTATTTTGAATAATATATTCTTTGAGTTCTGAGATTCTTTCCTCAGCGTGGTCAATTCTGCTGTTAATCCTTGCCATTGTATTATGAAATCTCCAAGTGAGTTTTTGAGTTCTATCAGATCAGTTTGGTTCTTTCTTAAAATGGCCTTTTCATCCTTCAGCTCCTGGATCATTTCATTTTATTCCTTAGATTCTTTGGATTGAGTTTCAAAGTTGTCCTGAATCTCAATGATCACCATTCGTATCTGTAGTCTGAATTCTATTTCTGTCATTTCAGCCACTTCAGCCTGGTTAAGAACCATTGCTGGGAAACTAGTGCCATTGTCTGGAGGTAAGAAGACACTCTAACTTTCTGAGTTGCCAGAGTTCTCATGCTGTTTCTTTCTCATATGTGTGAACTGATGTTTCTTCAGTTTTTGAAGTTGCTGTCTTTTGCATGGAGTTTTTTGCTTTGATCTTTTTTGATGACCTTGGGGATTTTATTGTGGTATAATGTGGATTCAGTCAAATGGCTTATTTTTGGAAGATTTTAGGGGTCCAATGCTCAGCTCACAGGCTGTATACTCTAACTCTGGGGCTGGCACCAAGCCCCTGCTTTGTTTTCTGGCTGCTCGAGGTTAGGAACCTGTTGTACGAGAGGGACAGAGATGTTCCCAGTCTGCTGGCCACAACACTTTTGTGGGTGGTGCCCAGTAAAGCACTTTGTTGGGGTTTTGAGATCCATGCTTGCTCGCATGTGCCAGCAGCTGTGTGGTGGGGCACACATGTTAGCTTGTGCAGGGAACTGGCAGGAACAGCACTTGTGTGCACTGGCAGTGGCAGGGGTGGTGCATTGCTGGGGGCTTGGCCACCAGCATCTGCATGTGTGTTTGCACCAGTGGCAGCAGCAATGGTGTTGGGGTGGGGTGAGGGGTGTTGATGTCCATGAGCACATTTTCTTGGATCATTAGGCAATTTAAACTTCAGTCTTCTTCTCAGAAAATGGTGGTAAGAATTATATTTACCTTATTGAATTTCTGTGAAGATTAAACAAGATGGTCCCATACAAAGAATTTGGCACAGTGCAGAACAGAGTAGGCATAAATAATTATTGGAAATTATGGGCCCGGTGCAGTGGTTCACAACTGTAATCCCAGCACTTTGGGAGACTGAGGCGGGTGGATCACCTGAGGTCAGGAGTTCGAGACCAGCCTGGACAACACCTAGCGAAGCCCTGTCTCTAATAAAAATACAAAATTAGCCAGGAGTTGTGGTGGGCACCTGTAATCCTAGCTACCTGGGAGGTGGAGGCAGGAGAATCACTTGATCCCTGGAGGCAGACGCTGCAGTAAGCCAAGATTGTCACTGAGCTCCAGCCCAGTGACAGAGTGAGACTCCGTCCAAAAAAAAAAAAAAAAAAAAAAAATGGAATTACATATAATGACCTTATCTATACCTTATCTATCACTCTTTAATTTTCTTAAGGAAGCTTGAGTTCTTTGCTCCTGTCTATTAAAAAAAGAGATTTTTGGTATAACAAATTGAAATAATGAACATAGCAGAAAAACACAAATCAGTTGTAACTAAAAGTTTCCCAAAGCTGGAACATATTTTCTGTTTTCAGAGAATAGAATTTATGAAGGTATCAAGAGGCATTGTAACTAGAAGATTCTGAGTCAGGCCCTGTATTTCTTCCCAAACACACAATTGTCCTTTAAGGTTTTTAGAAATTCTGCAGCAAAAGTTATATCATCATGAAGAGATAATGAGCTCTTCTCTTGGTCTTTTTTTTTTTTTTTTGGTATAAAATAAATGCTTCTGAAAGCTAACTCTCATCAACATGAAAGTGGAATTATTAATGAACTCTTGAAAATACACATAAGGAAAAATAAGCCCATGTTCATCTTTCTTATCTGGCCTCAAGGAGAGATCATTTGGTCACAGCTTGGAGTCAGCCATCAGTTCCACCATGGAAAGAAATGACCTAGTTCATTTTGGTATTTCTCACTGGAGATTAAAATATATAAAACTTTAAAGAATGGTATCTGTCTGGAAAGATCCATGCAGAGAAATCTATATAAAGACAAAGATATGTGCGTGTGTGTGTGTGTGTGTGTGTGTGTATAATTTTGTGAAGCTATTCATATATATATATATATGATTTACCACAAAATTGTATACAATTTTGTGAAGCTAGTAATAGACATTATATATACAATTATATACATTATATATACACATTATATATACCCATTATATATGTATATATAATACATATTATATACTATACATATACAATATATATATGATTAGCTTCACAAAATTGCATAAAAATTGTAATAAATACATTTCATATGTATGCATTTTACTTACAATCTTAGGTATTAAAATTATATAAACATTTTATTATAGTTTTTGCTCTGTTGTTTCCAAAAAGAAAATGCAATTTTTAAAAAGTCACCTTAGATTTATATTTCATGAATATTTCCTTTTTTTTTTCTCCATCTGGGCAAAAAGAGGGACCAGACTCAATTATCTTCAATGATACTTTAAAAACAGCTCTTGAGTGATGAGATTAACGCAATGAAATGTCCTAAGTTGATTACAGACTGTCGTCTTCTTTTTGCTTCCCTGACCCTGAATTCCCAGGGACTCAGCCAGAGCAGGAAGATAAGAGAAGCAGAAGCTACCTCTTGGTAGGGTGGAGGCTTGAATAGCAGTAGGTGTGACTGCTGGTAAGCAGAGGAGTGATCAGTGCTGTTTTTGCTGGAAATCAGCTGGTTCTGGAGTCGCCCTTCTGCTTTCAGTCATCTGGGCCCACTCAGAAGCTGACCTAGGAAACGGCATTGTCAGTACTTCGATAGTCTGAACTTCACTGCTGGCTATTCCCTACGTAGATGCTCGTGCTGACAGAGCAGTTGCAGGGAGATAGAGTGGCAAGTAGAAAGTTATTAAAGGGTGTCATTCTACAAATTGATATATTGTATACCTAAGTCCCCAATTAAGTGCTAAATTGGGGAGCTGAGTGTGTAAGGGCTCGGGTATTGGAGAGAGTGCTCCATTGCTGATTTGACACGGTTGCCTGAAGTTTGGACAGAGTTAACACAGGTGAAGAAGAGGCGGGTTTACCTAGACTGTGCACACTGGGGACCCAAAATGCATCAGATGCACCGGGTGGCGCACAACTGGAGAGAGAACTGACCACAGACACAGGAGCCTGGGGATTGATGATAAAGCAGAAAATTGGGGAAATTCAAATGTTTCTGAGTCAGGAAGAGGCCTGATGAAAAGCAACATGTCAGCGTGAATACTAAAGCCCCAGCATACCAATGTATAAACACTTTGAAGTGTTTGTGTATTCATATATTATAAATATATCCTGAATAAAAATATCATTTGGTGAGCATACACAACTATATTATTGGCATTTTTTTTCTTTTCTTTTTTTCTTTTTTGGATGGAGTTTCACTCTTGTTGCCCAGGCTGGAGTGCAATGGCATGATCTCAGCTCACCACAACCTCTGCTGCCTGGGTTTAAGCAATTCTCCTGCCTCAGCTTCCTGAGTAGCTGGGATTACAGGCATGTAGCACCACGCCTAGCTAATTTTGTATTTTTAGTAGAGACAGGGTTTCTCCATATTGGTCAGGCTGCTCTCGAACTCCCAGCCTTATGTGATCCACCTGCCTCAGCCTCCCAAAGTGCAAGGATTATAGGTGTGATCCTCTGCAGCTGGCCATTATTGGCATTTTTAAGTGAAAAACCCATAATCTCTCAATGTGTATTAACATAAAAATGAACAAAATAGATTCTTTAACTTTTGGTTGTAGTCATTCCACTCACTTGTTAATTCTAGCAGTAGCCATGACACGTCCACCTATGAAGTCATTGTGACAAAGGTAAACCAAGTAACAGCTACTGTATTTGAGGGCGCTCAGTCAAAAAGCCATTGGTACTCCTTTGTTTGTGGTTTGAAACTGTATCCTTACTTTTCTGTTTGTTCATTTTGTCCAACACCTTTTAGTGCCCTAACCCCTGGTAGCCACCATTCTACTCTGTACTTCTATGAGTTCAGCTTCTTTCCATTCAATACGCAATTACATAAGATCATGCAGTATTTTTCTTTCTGTACCTGGCTTCCTTCAAATAGCATAATGTCCTCCAGATTTATCCATGTTGTCACAAATGACTGGATTTCCTTCTTTTCGGAGGTTGGATAGCATTGTATTGTGTTTATATACTACAGTTCTGTATTGATTCAGCCATTAATGGGTTCTTAGGCTGACTCATATCTTGGCTATTGGGAATAATGCTGCAATTAATATGATAATACAAATACCTGTCATACAGAGATCTGTACTTTCTTTTGGATATATACCCACTAGTGAGATTGCTGGATCATATGGTAGTTCTATTTTTGAACTTTGAGGAAGCCCCATGTGGTCTTCCGTGACGTCTGTGCTAATTTACATTCCCGCCAACAGTGTGCAAGGGCTTCCTCTTTTCTACATCCTTGCCCACGTTTGCCTTTCATCTCTTTGAGAAAAGCCACTGTAACAGGTGTGAGCTGCCATCTTTCTGTGACTTTCTTTGCATTTCTCTGCTGGTTAGTGATGCTGAGCATTTCTTCATGTGCCTGTTGGTTATTCGCAAGTCTTCTTTTTCCATATATTTTTCCCATACACTCCAGCCTTTTCTATGTCTTATGCTATCTCACAACACATGCAAAAGTCAACTCAGAGCAGATGAAAGACCTCCATGTAAGGCCTGAAACTATAAACCTGCTGAAACAAATTATGTGGGGAACGCTCCATAACATTGGTCTGAGCAACAATCTCTTTTACATGAACCCAAAAGCAGAAGTAAGAAAAGAATAGACAAATGAGATTATATCAGATTTAACTTCTGCACACCTGAGGAAACAATCAACTGAGTGTAGACAACCTAGGGAGCCGGAGAAAGTATCTGCAAACCATACATTTAATGAGGGATTCACATCTGAAATAGACGAGAAACAACTCAATAGGAAGAAACCAAATAATCCAATCTAAAAATGATCAGAAACTCTGAATAGACATTTCTCAGAAGAAGGCATCCATGTTTCTGAGGCCCAAAGACATACAATCTAAGGAAATCGAAAGAAGGCTACGATCTAAGGAATCTCGTAGGTAGCTTAGGAAAAACTTGCCATTCGATTAAGGCAGTAACAGGGCTCTGTTTCCCAAGCAGAGACTACCAGCCAAAGAGGGCAGGTGGGTGCTGAGCAGAAGTCACGGCTGTGACGGGAAGAGGAATACGAATCTCTAAATCTTTAGTGAGCCTGGAAAAGGGCGTAAGTGCTACCTTCTGAGGCCTGCCTCACCCCTACGTTTGCCGGAAGAGAACTCTAGCTGAAAATGCAAAATAAGAAGTGACTTTCTGAGAAGACTGCATACATTTACATTACTCTCTCTCTCAGGTATTCTAAAGTGCTAAATAAATTAATGTATGTCTGAATGAATACTTTAAAATAACCTATAATGAAATGGCATATGATAAAAGTACTGACATTCATAATATGCATGTTCATCTTTAGTTAACTTTTGAACAGTTGCAAAAACTCAAATTTTATAGTTTAGTGGCTTAGTGTGCCTAAGATTAATATTTCTTGAATCACAGGCATCCTCTATTTACGATGCTTTCTGTTATTGTAAAGGAGACAACTGGAACTCAAATCGAGGCAGAAATCCCTTTGAAGCAGCAGTGATTATTTTGTGGGTTTTCCCTTTGGGTGCTCTCTTTAAAAGACATTGCAGTTCATCTTTAAAACTTAAAGGCTACTGATATGCAGATCCATAATAAAATATATGCTTCAGTGTTAGTGTGGAACGTTTCTGTAATTGGGTTTTAATTGAATTATTTTTAATGGGTATTTCAAAACCTGAATGGGTGTTTAATAATGTGCTCCTATACGCAGCTGATCATGTCTTTGTTCCTATTGGATTGTCAGGGAATTTAAACTTCTGTCAGGATTTGCTGGTCACTTCTTCCTTGACATCCCCAGTTTGTTCCCTGCACAGGCATTCCAGCAGTAAGCTTGATAAGATTAATAACCAGGAAACGAAACGATAAAGCCATGTTATATGGCCTCAAATAAAAACTTTCCTATCACATCTTATGTCCACAGTCTTAGGATGGCAAACAACTGCTTATGATTCAGAGAGAAACTTACCATCTGTCACCTGAAGAGCAGACACAACAGTAGTTGCTCTGAACACAGACGCTCCTTCTCAAGATACAATCGACTTCGATGTGTTAAAGGAGAACAGCCCAGGGCACAGGGGAGTCTACTGTCCAGCCAAAGTCCAGTCCTTCATCATGTCATCCCTTTTTCTTACCCTGAACTCGAGGTTCTAACAGAGATTGTACAGACTCTCAGAGAGATGCACTCCAGATCTCTGAAGATGAGAATTGAAGTCACCAAGGCGGAGTCCCCGTTGCTGCAGCAAGCACTGCTTTGACAATACAGGCCTAGCTCATTTTATTGTGCTTCAGTCTACTGTGCTTTGCAGATAGTAAATTTCTTACAGATTGAAGGTTTGTGGCAATCCAGCCCCAAATAAGTCTATCAGCACCATTTTCCCAGCATGCCCTACTTCAAATCACTGTGTCACATTTTGGTAATTCTTGTGATTTCAAATTGTCATTATTATTCTGTTTCTTGTGCTGATCTGTGATCAGGGATCTTTGATATTGTTATTGTAATTGTTCTGAGGCACCGTGAACTGCATCCATAGATGACAAACAATTTAATCCAGAAATGCTGCATGAACGCTGAGTGCTCCACAGACCAGCCATTTCCCAATCTGCCTCCCTCTCTTCAGGCCTAAGACACAGCAATCCTGTAATTAGGCCGATTAATAACTCCACAATAGCCTCTAAGTGTTCAAGTGAAAGAGTCACACATCTTTTACTCTGAATCAAAAGCTAGAGATGGTTAAACTTGTGAGGATAGCATGTCGGAAGCCAAAATGGGTTAAAAGCTGGACGTCTTGCACCAAGCACTTAGCCACGTTGCGAATGCAAAGGAAAAGTTCTTGAAGGATATTACAACTGCTACTCCAGTGAACACACAATGTAAGAAACAAAACTACGGAACTGCCGATTTAAAGGCAGTTGAGCGGTCTGCATAGAAAATTAAACCAGCTGTAACATTCCCTTAAGCCAAAGCTTAATTCAGCATAGGGCCCTAACTCTTTTCAATTCTATGAAGACTGAGAGAGGTGAGGAATTTGCAGAAGAAAAGTTTCGAGCTAGCAAAGGTTGGTTCATGAGGCTTAAGGAAAGAAGCCATTTGCGTAACAGGACAAGGTGAGGCAGCGCATTCTAGTGTAAAACCTGCAGGAAGTTGCCCAGAGGATCTAGCTAAGACCATTGATGGATGCGTCTACACTGAACAACCGATTTTCAATCTACACAGAACAGCCACCTATTGAAAGAAGATTCCGTCAGAGGCAAATGGCATCTCCTATTTAAGTATACTTTCATAACTGGAAAGAAGTCAGTGACTGGCCTTAGAGGTCCAAAAAACAGGCTGACTCGCTTGTGAAGGACTAACACAGCTGTTGTCATTTTTTTTCATTTTTCAAAAATATTTTATTGCATTTTTAGTAGAAACAAGGTCTCACTATGCTGCCCAGGCCGGTCTTGAACTCGTGGGCTCAAGCAATCCTCCCATCTCAGCCTCCCAAAGTGCTGGGATTACAGGCATGAGCCACAGCACCCAACTTAGCTAGTGACTTTTTCAGTTGAAGCCAATCCTCTTTTACCATTCTAAAAATCCGAGGATCCTTATCCTTAAGAATTATGCTAAATCTGTGTTCTGTAAAGGGAACAAGGAAGCTGGGATGACAGCACATCTTTTAATATTTGGTTTACTCAATATTTTAAGCTCACTGTTGAGAACTACTTTTCAGGAAAAAAAAGGATTCTTTTCAAAATATGACCGCTCTTTGCCAATGTACCTGTCTCAAGGGCTCTGATGGAGATGTACAAGGGTATGAATGTTGTTTTCATGTCCGCTAACATAGCATCCATTCTGTAGCCCATGGATCAAGGAGTCATTTCAGCTTTCAAGTCTTATTATTTGTGAAATATATTTCATAAAGCCACAGCTGCCATGGATAGTGATTGCTCTGATACATCTGGGAAAAGTACATTAGAAACCTTCTGGAAAGAATTTAACGTTTGGGATGCTATTCAGAACATTTGAAATTCATGGGAGGAGGTCAAAATGTCAACATTCACAGGAGTTTGGA
Organism: Sapajus apella; assembly: GCF_009761245.1. Taxonomy (NCBI): domain Eukaryota; kingdom Metazoa; phylum Chordata; class Mammalia; order Primates; family Cebidae; genus Sapajus; species Sapajus apella. Next base: position 20,458,816 of record NW_022436979.1, on the reverse strand, counting down.
AGAAGTTGGTTCCAACTCTCATAGATGATACTGAGGGGTCGAAGACTTCAGTAAAGAAAGTAACTGCAGATGTTGTAGAAATAGCAAGAGAACTAAAATTAGAACTGGAGCCTGAGGCTGTGACTGAGTTGCTGGAATCTCATCGTGAAACTTTAACAGATGAGGAATCACTACTTATGGATCAGCAAAGAAAGTGGTTTCTTGGGACAGAATCTTCTCCTGGTGAAGATGCTGTGACATTGTTGAAATGACAACAAAAGGTTTGAAGTATTACAGAAATAGAGTTGATCAGCAGTGGCAGGGCTTGAGAGAATTAACGCCAATTTAGAAAGAAGTTCTAATATGACAAAAATGCTATCAAACAGCATCATATGCAGCAAAGGAAGCTTTTCTGAGCGGAAGACTCCCTGGATGCAGCAAACTTCACTGCTGTCTTATGTTAAGAAATTGCCAGCAACCTTAACCTTCAGCATCCAACACCTTGATCAGTCGGAAGCCGTCAACATAAAGGCAAGATCCCCACCAGGAAAGTTAGACTTGCTGAAGCCTTTGATGATTGGTTGCATTTTTAGCAATAAAGTATTTTTAATTAAGGTAGGTAGAGTATTTGTTAGTAATGCTACCGCACACTTAGACTACAGTAGAGTGTAACATAGCTTTTATACGCGTTGAGAAACCAAAATCTTCATGTGGCTCACTTTACTGAAATGTTCTTCCTATTGCACTGGTCTGAAATTGAACTCACAATATTTCTGAGTCATGCTGTACTATCCTCCCCCGAGAACTCCCGCATGACCAGCCCTCAGACTGGATCTTCTGCCTCCAAATGATGTCTGCAGCTTATGTAGCAGGCATAACAGACTTCAGTTCCAATAGTTACCTTCTTGTGATCTCTACTAGCTGTAGGACTCTCCCACTGCAGGTGTCCACTGTGACTCTGGGCCTCTGGCCGTTGGTCTAAATCTCACACACATTCAGCCTTCTTGCACTTCTAGCCCCTTCTCCTTGTGGCTTGCTTGCCCTGTCACTTGGTTTATGTGCATTGTGGTCACAGCTAAGGCACCGGGGAACATTAAGAAAAGGCAAACAGGGGCTAGGCGTGGTGGCTCACGCCTGTAATCCCAGCACTTTGGGAGGCCAAGGTGGGTGGATCATGAGATCAAGAGATTGAGAACACCCTGGTCAACATGGTGAAACCCTGTCTGTACTAAACATACAAAAATTAGCTGGGCATGGTGACGTACGCCTGTAGTCCCAGCTACTCGGGAGGCTGAGGCAGGAGAATTGCCTGAACCCAGGAGGTGGAGGTTGCAGCGAGCCAAGATCGCACAATTGCACTCCAGCCTGGGTAACAAGAGCGAAATTCCATCTCAAAATAAATAAATAAATAAAAGAAAAGGCAAACACCCGTGAGTTGGATATGTGCTAATACCCATATTCTCTCCATGCCCCGTGCTGAAGGGTCAGAGAGGAACGCAGAATGCAGCCACACTTCTTTTCCACCGACTGGTAAAATTTGGGTGGTTCAAGGTAATACACCCATTTTTTAATGTCTAGTTGCTACACTGACATTATAATTAAAATACATGAATTTGTAGGAATAGTTTAGATGTAAAACTTCAGAACATAAAAGTACATGTGGTGTCCTGAATCTAAGTTGCACTTGAGAATACAATGTGCAGTTCCAATAAAGCAGTGTGCAGTGTTATTGGTTTGCTAAAATGGGTAAGCGGAGGAGGCCTAGGGCCCAACTACCTAGGTTCAAATCCCAGTTCTAGGATTTTTACTAGTTGTGTATGACCTTGGGCAAGTTCCTGGTGTCCAAGGCCTGGTGACTCTATGGCCTAATGTCCCCAGCTGTGGAAAGGGAACGTTGACTGTCTCCTAGAATTGCCATGAAGATTCAGGAATGTGCCTGGGCAAGTACTCAAGACATCCTACCTGTCCCTGTTTTTAGATCAAACAATAAAGGTTGAGCCCATCAGCATGAATAATCACTAGAAAAATAATTTTGAATCAATTCATGTCAAGGAAAATGCATGCTATGAAGAAAAGCACAGAGAAGAATCTGGTGGATCGCTTCAATACACAGAGCATAAATGGAAAGTGCAAAATGACTTCTAAGTAAACGCACCCAGCACTGCCCAGCACGTTGCCTCTACCCAGGCTCCAGCATCTGAATCTCCAAAGCATTCCCTTTTAAGCTCCTTCGTTGTGAAGCCTCTAAAGCTAGTTGACACACTTGTTCTTTTGTCTCTGAATGTCAAACTTCCCCATGCACCTAGCAATCCTTCTTTCATCTGCCAAAAGTATTTCTGTTTTCTTCCTATGACTTTACCAACAAGGGGGATTTGGAAATTAACATATCCAATTTTATTCAAAATAAATATATCACTCCTTGGAAAAAAGTTCCTGTGTTATCTATACTAAAATGATACCTTCTTGATCCCAACACAGAACCCAGGATGAACAAATAAATTTAGAAGTGTATTACTTAAGGTGGACTTAGAATTCAGCAGGAAAAAACTACTACACAGAAATAACCACTACAAAATTAGATTAAGTTTTGGATTTATTTAGCCAAATATATATAGGTTAAATATAGATTTAGCCTATGTGGTTCACATCAGAAGGGGTATTGCTAGATCAGAGTATCTCAGCTTCTTACTATTTCACAGTGTTTTAGACCCATTCAGGAAGAGCTTCCTAAAAATGTGCCTACTTTCGGGCAGACGTCAGTGCCTCTCTCGACACGTGGCTGAAACCAACGATCAACAAGGCTACATCTCCATTTAGGAGGAGAATGAAGAGCTATTGGCATGGATTTCCTGAGGTATATCTCCTACTTTATAGTATCCCTGTCTTTCATTCCTTATGTTTTCTTTTTCTCATACAGTACCATTGTATTGGCAGTTTGATTCTGAAACTGCCACAAAATGCTACACCCATCCCAAAAGAAAAAAAAAGTAGGTAGTATCTTTAAACATGAGCACTATGTCAGGGTCATTTCACAGCTTAAATAAAACAGATGTAAACGTATGCTAAACACTGTGATTATGGCTACGGTTATATGTACCCGTCTTCTCAGGCTGCCAGAGCAAAATACCATAAGTCTGGTGGTCCAAACAACAGAGGTTTATTGTCTTATAGTTCTAGAGGCTGGAGGTCCCAGATAAGCCCCCGCAGACCGGTTTCTTGTGAGGGCCCCTTTCATGGCATGCGGATGTGGCCTTCTTGCTGTGTCCTCACATGGCCTTTTCTGTGTGCATGTGCATGGAGAGACAGAACATTAAAAAGGCATATGTGGTGTCTTGCACACTTAATAGACGACAGTAACGTGTAAACGTAGCTTTTACAGGCACTGGGAAACCAAAATCTTCATGTGACTCACTTTATTGACTAGCCCGCAGACTGGATCTTCCGCCTCCAAATTATGTGAGAGGCTGAGAGCCCTCTCTCTTCCTTTCCCCATCAGGCCACCAAACCTGTCAGATTAGGGGCCACCATTATCACCTCACTTAACTTTAATTGCCTCCTAAAATCCCTATAACCAATTATAGTCACACTGGGGATTAAGGCTTCAGCACGAATTTTGGAGGGACACAATTGAGTCCCAAGCATGTAATAGTCATGTGAATACCACTCTCATGTAGGTTTATCCAGGTAATTGATATAATCCGTTAAATCGACTGTCAGGTCATCCTACTTATGCGATAGACTTTCCCAGACATTCTCTCTGACTTCCAAGCCTATCTCAATAACAGGAGAGCACTCTTCCTGGCCTCTTCCTCCTGGTTACCTCAGTTAACACACACAGCCTTGTTTCCACAGTTGGTGAATGAAGTCAACAATGCCACTTTTAACCCATTTTTCACCCTACCCATGCAGACCTGTTTGATAAGACTTGAACCTGCTGCACTTTTACTATCAGGCCCCATGTTTGTATTTTACACTAAGACTCTGAAGTTGTTCTTTCTATCCTTCTGAGATCTGGAAGATGGGCCAAAGGGGCTGTCTCATGTCCTTACATGTTCACATTTCATGGCTGAAACGCAAGCTTCATGCTTCTGAAGGCTCACTGATCTGTCAAGGAAAAGGAGTGCATTTTTGATTCAGTTATGGCCGTCCTATTTGACTCTGTTTCCTTGAGGTTTCCAATCAGTGCATCTCTTCTGATTTCCCTCTCTTACCATCATGTTTTCTGAACAGGTCTTCCCTCTTGTCATGCTAATTCACACCACCGCCTCACCTCTAAGCACATATACACTCCCATTTCCAGGACATATTCCTCCATTCCTCTTTCCAGAAGAAAGGGATCACATCTCACAGGCCCAAAAGACCACTCACCAACAGGACATTTTGCAGAACTGAAAGGAGCCTCCGACCTAATTGCAGGCAACACAGCTTGGAGTCTTCTGAAAGATTTTCAAGAAAAGCCACTGCAAACCACCTTGACCTTCCTCATGGCCCCTTATTAATGAGAGTAGAACACAAAAATTGATGACTAAATTATTATTCATTGTAGGTGTCATGGAAGCAAACCCAGCAAACATTTTAGATGGCTCTGAAGTATTTGGGGAATAGTTTTAAAAACTTAAGCACTATTTGAATAGTACTTAATGAACTTCAATGAACAATATCAGAAAGAGTATTTAGAAATTTCATTCTTGTTAACTTTCATGCTTTTGTGACTTCACTTAAAATACTTTGTTAAACCGAGAATGCCTTTCCCCTGCAGCACCTGCTTACCTGATCACTCTCTCAAGTACAGCTCACAGGACTCGTGATAGAAGCTTAACCTAAACTAGCCCACGAAGTTCTTTTTCTCAGGAACGTAGAATTGAGACAGAGGTTCGCCACTCTCCATGTGCTCTGGGGCTAAATGCATGTAAGTGTAAGGATCTTCTTCTGTCCTAAGCTGACACAGGCTGCAGAGAAAAGTGATTGATGCTGACAATCAAAGAGAAGCAGATCAAGGAGAAATGCAACCTGGAAGGAGAGAGGAGGGCTGAGAAAATGAGCTTTGTTTCCAGGGGGCTCCCGAATTGCTATTTCTGGTGGCTTCTGAGGTTCAGTGGCAATTCCTTTGCTTGGGCTCCATGACCCTCCCTGTGTGGTGGGTTGAAAGGTAACCCCCAAAAGATGCGTCCACCTGGAACCTAAGAATAGGATCTTATTTGGAATAGTCTTTGCTGATGTCATTAAGGTAAAGATCTTGAGATGAGATCCTCCTGGATTAGGGTAGGCGCTATATCCACTGGCAGGTGTGCTTATGAGGGAAGACAGAGCCAAGGAGAAGACAGACACACACAGAGAAGAAGACAGAGGCAGAGACTGGAGTGGTGCTGAGACAGGCCAGGCCAAGGGACACCAAGGACTGCCAGGCAGACACCAGAAGCTGGGGACAGTCACACAACGACCTCCCCTGGAACCTTCCGAGGGAGCACAGCCTGCTGACACAGGTTTCAGACTTCTGGCCTGCAGACTGTCAGAATAAACTCTTGTTGTTTTAAGCCACCTGGTTTATGGTAATTTCTCGCAGCAGACCTGGCAAATTAATACACCCCATAGTCCTGTAATTCATTCTCTGAAAGGAGCCCGAGTAAGGTTTCGTGTTATTAATAAACAAAGGCTACTTCACAAAGACAGAGGTTACCTACACATAGAAGTTATTTTACCAACAATTTAAACATTTGTTATTGTTACTGTCCACCAATTGAAAATATTCTTAAAAATAATGTGAAAAACATTCAATAAACTATTGATTTCTAACAAGGAGGTAATATGCAAATGGGATGATAACCCTCATAATTGTACGTTTGGCCATTTGACATTAGCCAACATCCAGTACAAACATTTCCCCTGATGTTCTAAGATGTGAAGGTACTTGTGTGAACTTAGTTTTAAAGCTTCACTTTCTCATCCTTTATGGTAATGAAAATTGCTTTTCTTTATATACCAGTCAAAGTGCAGTATAAATCTATAGAAGAGCAAACTGCAAACAGAAGAAAAGTCTTCTGACAGGAGAGGGGCAAGGAGGGGCCAGGGTCTCAGAGCACAGGGAGGCCCACATCCCCGCCTCTTTCACAGATTGACGCTCAATGATCTCTTTGGCTGTCTGACTAATTGATCCTCTAGTATTTGGGGCAATAGTGAAGAGATTCTACCTCCACCACAGGGACACCCCAATAGTAAACCCATACAGGCCTAGAAAATAGACCAACCACCAGAGAGGGAAATTATTTAGCTCCACGCCCTCAGTTTACAGAGAGAAAGCAAAGGCCCAGAGAGGTGATGTGCATTCCCTATGGCTGCATAGCTGCTGATTGCATCCTGTCTGCTGATGAATGCAGGAATGAAGAAAGAAGCAGCAGGACAGGGCTGCTTGGAAATTCTCAAGCCTGCTGAGGAAAAGAAAAAGAAAAATCAAAACGGCAGCAAAAACAAAACACAACAAGATTTTAAAATGCGATTTTGTGGTCACTGGAGGAAACTCCGAATCCTGCCTTCACTTCAATCTCTCTGTCCCTGAAGTGAATAAGAAAGAGAAGTTCATGTTTCTTTTGAAAGCTATGTTGTCTGTTCAGCAAAGTCTGAATCGTAAGAAAATTAGGTTCTGCCCTGCCTCTGTCTGTATTTTCCAGCTGGGCATATATTCCCAAGCAATGTCACACATCTGCAAGTAAATTAATCCAAAGGAAAATAACACGGAGTTTATTTAAAGTTCAAGGCATTTCTTGAACATAAGCGTTCGGTCCAACGGGTCACTGATTCCATTTTCAGTGCACTGATAACAAAATTCATATATTTAAACATTAAAAAATATAAGGAAAACCTTTTACTTGTTTTTTTCTTCTTATCCATGACATTTCTTGAGGGTTTAGACATTTGGCCCCTAATTTTATTTTCACTTCATTGCTCTGACAGTCGAGCTGCATAGCTTGGCATTAAAAAAAAAATCAGTCTGTGTGGTTGCAATATATAATTTCCTTGGTGTGGGAAGACCACTTCCTGCCCAGCCATCTTTGTTGGTTGCACTGACAGGAAAGGTCATTATTCGGCTTTGTGATGAAATATAAATTTGGGAGAAGAGAAGGAATCTAATTACCTGGCCTCAGAGTCCAGTGGAGTGAAGATGAGCTGGGTAGCCTGCTGGAATGTCTGCCCTCTTCCCACGCCAGCACAGGAGTGTCAACTGGCTGATGCTTCTGATTTAATATTCTTGCTCTTACTCAGACAAGAAAACAGTCTGTTTTTAAAAGCATTGCCACTGTGCTTTCTGTAGTCTTTACAAGTGCTTACTCTTAATCAACTCTTGAATCCTGAAATAGATGTTCACATTTGCGAATAAGATCTTCCTTCCTAACAGAGAGTAAGTGTCTCAGGCTTTCTTGACAAGTGCATTGCTCACTGCTGTGGTCTCAGCGTTTGTGTCTCCCCCAGAACTTGTGATAAAATCTGATCGTCAGCGTGAGAGTGTTAGGAAGTGGGGCTGTTGGGAGGTGATTAGATCACCAGGCCAGAGTCCCTTCAATAATGGGATCTGCGCCCTGATGAAAGAGGGCCCAGAGAGCTGTGTTGCCCCTCACGCCACGCCACATGAGGATGCAGCAAGACTTTGCCTTCCAGGAGCTAGGAAACAGGCCCCCAGCAGACACTGAATGTGCCAGGCCTTGATTTTGGATGTCCCGCTTCCAGAAGTCTTACAAATCCATTTCCATTGTATATAAGGCACTCAGTCTAAGTATTTAGTCACAGCTGCCAGAACAATCCAAGACAGTGTCACTGCTCCCTCAGGCCGTTAGGTGAGAGTCAACCACAGCAAAGCAGTCCTGACTTCATCAGGGCTTCCAATCCTTCACAAACACTTTTCAGTGATAGTGCTGGCCTCCATCCTGCCTTCCCTTAGGTGTATCTGTGCCTGCTGTTATTTCTTATGGGGAAATAGTAACTTACAGTAAAATCACTTAATTATTTAAGAAAACTATTAAGTATTTCCAAAATCTTTCGTTATCCTATCTGGGGACAGAGGAAGGAGCATATTGCCTTTAGAGCCTAAACAGGAGCCATCCTACGGCTGTTTTTTTCTTTTTTTTTTTTTTTACCATATTTGAAAACAAAACACCAGGCATCACCCAGAAGTGTCAACATTAACTGAGTTGCTAAATTGTGAATGAAGTGTGTGTGTTTCGCATTGTTATGGAAAAGATAATCTAAAATTTAAATATCTGTTTCCTAAAAATAAGCCACACACACAAAAAAAGGACAATCAGAAAATATAAAGGAATTTTAAAGAAATACTTTTCTACAAGGTTTTACACAAGGCTGTAGGTAAAACCATGCGGGCTGTGGTTGAGTAGGTGCCTATCTGAACAGGCGGTGATGTGAATGGTTCTCTCTGGAGAGTTGTTTGGTGCAGTGGATCCGCCCGAGGGGCAGGAACTGGGGATGGAGTAGCCGAGGGAGTAGGCAGGTAGCTTGAAGGACAGTTCATGAAAGAGCCTGGCTAGAACACTTCCGAAGCTCCCTCGAGACTGACGAAGACACATCCTCCTTCTGGAGCTGGACGTCTGGAGGCTCACAGATTTTGTTCTAAGCCACTCAGCGTGTTCTGCTTGGAACTGGCTTTACTCAGCATTTAGTGCCCCCTTGCCCTTGTAACGCAAGAATATCCACGGATGTGATCGACCTCTTCTCCCCACCCACGTAGATGCCAGCATTGCCAGCTTATTGCCATCATTTATGGCTCTACTATGACGTAAAACTGGCTTCAGAAACACAAAACAAGACGAATGGGGATGGAGAACTCAGAGACGGAAGTCAGTTATAACCAATCCCACCGCTCCCTCTCCTATGCGGCAATTGTGAATTGTTTTTACATAAAGTGTTTTTGTGGTAACGTGAAAATGCCATTCTCTACAATATGCAGACACACATGGACATGCAGACACACATGCACGCAGACACATGCACACACACACACACAAACACATGCACACAGACACACACAAACACACATATGCACAGACACACACACAAACATACAACCATGCACATAGACACACACAAACACATACATACACACACAAGCACACACAAGCACAAACACACACACAAAAACACACACACACACACCAATTTGTCCACTTAGTAAAAAGGTCACTTGGTGAGATGTCAGCTTGCTGAATGAATTCTATATTTGGTACCACCTCAATTTCACATGAAGGAGACTTTCATGCCCTTTATGGAAGACAATATTCAGTGCAGTCCTACCTAAGTTTATTTTCATGGGTTACATTTAAAACAAAAGGGAGAAGTAGAAATGAATAGAAAGAAACTGAAGCTGAATTGTAGATACAAATGGAAAGAAGAAAGTCATTTTTACAAAGTAAGAAATATCACCAGTTATGGATTATGAGTCAAAAATAATTTGATGAAACTGCAATGATCTCAATAAATTTTTAAAAATTTTTAAAATCTCAATAAATTTTAAATAGGGAAATGGGGAGCACCAGGTTCTAGTTGTGACTCTTTCTCCAACTAACCATATAATTAATAACCTGATCTCTGGTCTTCTGTTATGGCATCAGAAAATGGAGTCAGACAAACACTATTCTGTGGGAGTTGGCATGGAACAGTGTAAAAGACATGAGTTTTGAACGCAGAGACACCCAGGCTTGAGTCTAATTCCACTGACCTCTCTGATGACTTTACCCTTCTCACCAAAAGCATTCTGTATACTAATCATCTCATTAACCAAGAAACATTAATTGATAACCTACTCTCTATGATATGGCACCAGTCTAGGTAATAGATGGGGGACAAAGACACATAAGACACATGTGTCAAAGAAGGGAACGCATGTCACTGAGTAGATGGTACAATGGGGTGATCACAGTGTAGAGATTGAAATACATAGGAAATACTTCAAGATAGCAATTGCATGGACTGCACAAAAATCCCCAAGTAGATTAGCCATGTTACAACACAGGGATTGCATTGGACAAGGTGGGTAGGGGGGAGAAACAGCTTTAAAGTGAGACATGGCAAGACCAGAAGACTTTGAATGCCAGGCTAGTATATAAGGATTTCAGTAAACAGGTTCTAAGAAAGAGATATAAGCAAATTGGTCTTCTAAAAGGCATGTCAGAAGCATGCAAAATGGATTGAATTAGTGAGAAAACTCAAGGGTCTGAAAATAGTCCTTGGCATTCAAGGGCAAGTTGACATTCTCACCCATCAGTTTGACAGGTATGAATAATCAGGTTGTTATGGAAATGGCATAGGAGATTGAAATCATCAAAATCAAATATCTGTATATATTTTTATCTCTATTGCTATTGTATCACTAATAAAAATCTTTTGAGGTATGATTTCTAATGAACGGAGCAATTAACAATTATTTTATGTCTAAGCCCATAATATTCATTAATTTTCCCCAAAGGAAATCTTTCTTTCTTTACAGTTTTGGTTAAAAATAAAACACTCCGAATTTATTTGCTTAGACAATATAAATGCAACCTTGGTTTCTCTGTATGTTTAACTTCTAGTCTCTCTGACATTTTTATAACTAGCTAGAAATCTAAACATTTCTTTCCTCTCAAGAAACATGTTAAGCTGCAAAACCATGATATCTAGGCTTTGAACAAGACAAAACAAACCAACCTCAAAATATTCATGAACTTCAAATCACTCAAAATTCACAAATCTGTATACATAAGGCTGCAAGAATTTTAGTAATACATGCAATATGACATGCTGTCTGCTTTACATCCAGACAAAATAAATAGACATTGTAATGGTTTTATGGAAATCTTGATACACAAGGACATTATAAGAGACATTAGTTTGGAAATCTGTTACAAACATTAAGGCAGCACCTTCTATGTGACTTTCGCAGTGAAGAACCGGACTCAAATGCCTTCGGGGTATCTCCATTTTCTCCAGCATCTGCAATTAGGACAGTGCCTCGCAAAGAGAAAACTTGGTTAATTGTAATATAATTTTTTCTGTCGTAACCGCTTCCAATGTGTATATGGGCTCTACACGTGAGTCTTCTTCTTTACTTATCTTTAAATATTGAATTTTCTCATAGTTCGGTTTTAAGCACTCTTTTCTTACACATACGTACTTTTTTGCGGTTGATCTCACACATTGCCATGAATGTAGATCCATCTATCACCTATAATCTGTCTGAAGTAGGAAAGACCACAAACACACCTCTCAAACACTGAATTAGGAAGGAAGGGTTGATGTATTCCGCCGTGAGCTGAAGCATAATGGAGGCCTAACAACAGTGCTTCCCAACAAAGAAAATCCTTGCCCCTTGAAAGGCTTACAACTCTAGAAATTACACGTGAAAGGGTCCCGGGCTTACAACTCTAGAAATTACATGTGAAAGCGTCTTGATCCATGAAGTAGGTGGGGGTACGTGACTTAGGTGTGGTTTGATTGTGTTTAAGTAAAAACAATGCCTTCCGCAAAGATTCCTCCACACCATACCCATGATCTATAGATGGGATTGTGGTTAGCAGTAGGGTCTTTTCCTTAACCGGTCCAGTGGCGCCAACAGGTCCCTCCTCTGGCTGACTTCTAGCTTCTGCTTTTGAGATGCAGTGTAGAAGGCTGAAGGGGATTAACGCTCTCCATCCTCATGTTAAATGCTAATTATGTCTTTAGCTCCAACTTTCCCCCTAGGTCCAGGCTTATATCCAACTATTTGTTTGAAATCTGTTGAATGTCCATCAGGGGTTTCCACTTTTGCCTCTTCCTCATTTTCTCTCGCTGGCACCATGTAAGAAGTGCCTTTCACCTCCCACCTCTCGTTATAGGCCTGGAGGCCAGGAGGAAAAAGTGGTTTAATGGGCCAGCCCCAGGGTCCCCATGCTGTGTGCAGCCTAGAGCCGTGGTGCCCTGCATCCCAGGCACTCCAGCTGTGGTTGAAAAGGGCCAACATACAGCTCGGACTGTGGCTTCAGAGGGTAGAAGCCCCAGGCCTTGGCAGCTCCCACCTGGTGTTGAGCCTGAGGGTGCACCGAAGTCAAGAATTGAGGTTGGAAGCCTCCACCTAGATTTCAGAAGATGTATGGAAACTCCTGGATGCTCAGGCAAAATTTTGCTGCAGGAGTGGGGCCCTCATGGAGAACCTCTGCTAGGGCAGTGCAGAAGGGAAATGCAGGGTTAGAGCTCCCACACAGAGTCCCTACTGGGGCACTGCCTAGTGGAGCTGTGAGAAGAGGGCCACTGTCCTCCAGACCCCAGATTGGTAGATCCACTGACAACCTGTGCCATGTACCTGGAAAATCCACAGACACCAGCCTGTGAAGGCAGCCAGGAGGGAGGCTGTACCATGCAAAGCCACAGGGGCAGAGCTGCTCAAGGCCATGAAACCCACCTCTTGCAACAGCGTGACCTGGATGTGAGACTGTAGTCAAAGGAGGTCATTTTGGGGCTTTGAAATCTGACTTCCCTGCTGGATATTGGACTTGCACGAGCCCTGTAACCCCTATGTTTTGACAAATTTCTCCCATTTGGAATGGCTATATTTACCCAATACCTGTGCTCCAATTGTATATAGGAAGATTTTACGGGGTCACAGGCGGAAGGGACTTGCCTTGTCTCAGATGAGACCTTGGACTGTGTACTTTTGAGTTAATGCAGAAATGAGTTAAGACTTTGGGGAACTCTTGGGAAGGCATGATTGGTTTTGAAATGTGAGGACATGAGATTTGGAGGGGCTGGGGTGAAATGATATGGTTTGCCTGAGTCTTCACCCAAATCTCAACTTGAATTGTGTATCTCAGAATTCCCACATGTGAGAGGCACTCTGGGAAGTAACTGAATCACGGGGGCAGGTCCTTCCCATGCTGTTCTCGTGAGAGTGAGTAAGTCTCACGAGATCTGATGGGTTTATCAGGGATTTATTCTTTTGTTTCCTGCTCATTTTCTCTTGGCTCTGCCATGTGTAAGAAGTGGCTTTTGCCTCCCACCATGATTCGGAGGCCTCCCCCACCATGTGGAACTGTGAGTCCAATTAAATCTTTTTCTCCCAGCCTCGGGTGTGTCTTTATCAGGAGCGTGAAATGAACTAATACAGAAGATAAGACAAAACACTCTGGAGTGAAAGAATAAACGCCTGGGTGAATGAAATTTGGAATTTGAATTAAGAATGTCAGTGGTAGTGAAGTTATGGATTCCCTTCTAGAAACCCTTTCTGAGAGCTTGGCCACTGGAATGGTCAAGCAGCTGCCATCTTGGAACAAACCTCTTCACAGAGTCATAGTGTAGGAAAAAAGGGGTTAAAATGTTTCCGTGGAAAATAAAAGAGGCCATTTGTAATAAAGTTGCTGTAAGCTCTGGCTGTCGCAGAAGGAATTGGCAGTCTCCAGTTGAATCCAGGCCAAGGATAGTAAACAGGGTGTGGTAATGTGTCTTAGGAATCGTATACATTGGCAAAGTTCCAGGAAGACAATTCTTCAGCCACTGCTTCTAGCATATTTGGGAATGAGATCTTATCATTAGTCTTCTTCTTCCTTTTAAGAATGTCACAGCCTACAATTTTAAGAAAATTAGTTTTTTATTCTTAAAAATGAGCTTTAATTTCATAATCCTCCAATTTAATGAAGTGTGAATTAAATAGTCCCTTAAAGTGATGTCATAATTGGGAAATTTATGAAACACTCCAGTTTCATTAACATGTGCTGCAAAATCACTATTGTAATTAAAACACTCAGCTTACCCTGGCATTGCAAAGGAGGTCAAATTAGTAACATATATTTATAATGCTAAAAAAATGCATAATCTTTGGTAGTTCATTTTGTAATTTGGGAGCTAAAACTAAGTTTCTTCTCAAAGGGAGGAATTTTTTTTTAATCTCTACATTATTTCTACTCACAAAAGTTTCAACTACACCGCCAAAATTCCAGTCTCCACTGATTTGGAAGATGATGTATTTTGCTTGCTCGGGCAGACACAAAGCTCTATGTTTATGCAAGGTATCTGAGCTTTGCTTTCATCTAGGGCAGGCCATACGACTGAATTCTGTCCAAAGCGATATGTGTGGGAGTGCTACATGCTACTTTCTGACCTGACCCCTGCAATATCTTACAAGATGCTCTGTGATTCCGTATCTGCTGCCAAAAGAGACTCTTTCAGTGGAGGGGTCCCAGGATTTCAGGCCCTCTCTGTGGAAGGAACCTAAGTCCTTGAGGAGCTGCTTGGCAAGCCTCCTTCATTCTGACCTTGTTAACACGATTGGACTCTAATAGCTGCAGGAATCAAACCTTTATTTTGTTAAATAACTGAGATTGCGGATGTGCTTTTACAGCAACTGACCTTTTCCGATAAGTACAACTGTGAAACTCAGTTGTGTAACTGTTCAAGTAAAAGTTGTGACCACTTTTTGTTTCAATTATATGATTGTATGAGACACCATATTGAGCACTGTATGTAAGTATTTTATTTAAGTAGATGGGGATAATTATTTAAGCTTCTTTCTGACGGTTATTTGTACCACTTTATTATTAACTGCTTTATTGGGAAGCATACAGTTGCTGAAGTCAGACCAATTTAGGTTAAATTCTGGCTGAATTACTACTCCTGGCTTTGTGGCCATGCAGGTAACTGAAATGCCCCTGTGAGACTTTGTCTCTTTATTTGTAATATGGACCTGTTAATACACAATATACTTGGTTCTTGTAAGAATTATATAGAACTTAACGCAAAATGCTTAATAAGGGACCTGACACATGGCAGACAGTGAAGACTGACACAGAAATATGTGGTAGCATGTGTATAGCAAAGCCGTTTTTATTTCTCAGAATATTTATAAATCATAATGGGGAACAACATAAGGGAACTAATAAGCCAGGTGACTTTTGAAAGTTGCTTTTGGTCCGTTCATTTGTATAACAGTGGAATCTATTATATCAAAAGAGCTTTTCAGATGTATGGACATGGGGAACCCCAATGTGTAAACAAGCACAAAGTGTAAGGAGTATGTCACAACCAGCAACAGACAAATAAACATCTTCCAGCAGGCTTACTTGGAATTTAGGGAGTGTTTCCTCTTATTTAGGATTTGCATGCCTTAAAGGAAGATTCCAATATTTAATGACAAATTAGGAGAGAACAAAGGAAACAAGCCATCAACTTACAAGAAGAAAACAAAGTAAGTGGAAATGCCCAGTAGGAAAAAATAGGTTCTGCTATTATTTAGGAATTATAAATAAAATTTGTGATTCATTTGACTTTTTAATAATCATATTATAATAAAATACTGTCAACATTCATCAAAATATAAAATGTTACTGTAATTTCTAAAGTCTTATAATGTAAAACAGTCAAATGTTCCTCCACAGTAAAGAAGCTATTCGCTCTGTAAATGCATGCAGATCACTGAGTATTTTTGCTTTTAAGTAACGGAATAGCTTTTAGGACCCTTGAGAAGTGTGTGCTGTTGCATATATTTATTTTATTCAATTAGTTCAGAACATTCATCTTATATATTTTCATTGAATTCTTCTTTAAGAAACTTATCTGAAGATTCCCTTTCATCTTATAAAAAAGCACATGCAGATTTAAAATTAAATTTTAACAATATCATTAGTTCTATAATATTCAGGGATCAAAAGGACTTTCTCTTCAGTCTTCCTCTCTCTCTCTCTTCATTCCTGTCCTCTCCTTCCTCCTCTACCCCTCCCCCTTCTCCTCCTCTCTCTACTTCCCTTCCATCTTTCTTTCTCTCCTTTGTTAGACACTCTCAAGATGATCTTAACTGTACGCACAGTCAAGTATAATAGTGGTTCTCACTAGGTTCTCACTAGGTACTTTAGAAATTCCGAATCTAACAATGAGTAGTCATTTCTATCATTAATTGCATTTATAAACTAGATCTGAAATTTCTCATCATGGTGGAGAATGATGGGTAGCAAAAAGCCCTTCAACAACACAAAACAAGAGAACCTGGTCTGTAAGGTCAGTATTAGTTACTCTACCTGAAGCAGAGTGTGCCCCTCACTTAATTATAATTATTGCGAACAGCCGTTCCGAGACTTCAGGGAAGTTATCCATCCCAGTGTAAGACGTAGGATGTATGTTGTGGATGGTACACTTTCTTCTGTCTTATGATAGAAACACAAAGGAACTCTCATCAATTTCTGTCTCTGCAGTGAGTTATGGAACATCCTTTTCATGGCATGAAAAATTTTCCCGAAATACAACTATTCCTTTAAAAAGCAGATGCCTTTTGTAGTCAGTTTCTGCTCCAAATCTCCCACACTGTGAGGGTTCCACTGAAAACCTTCCCAGGGGCGTTAGTGATTCATTTGCATCAGATAATCCCTCCTATTTTTTTGTAAAATTTGAATTTGTGATGCACTTGGAACAAGGTTAGCAACCACACGGCTAATCAACATCAGAATTATAAAGAAATTCTGGGAGCCTGACACTATATATACAGATAATTAGTTATTAAAACATCAGAGCAATTTCTATACGTCAAAATTATTTTCACTACCCTGGTTCTCACTGAAAATTGAGAGAGCAAAATTTTAGTGTAATCAAGAGATTTTATGGTCTCTTTCCTAGAAGAATTAGAGATACTTGATTTGTGTTTAAAATGGAAAGTTTCTCAAAATCTTTTATTACCAACAATACAAAACCAGCCCCCCAAATAATATTTGAAACATCTTTAGAGGATTTTCAGCTGGCTCCCTCAAAACCACTTGGCTTAACCTTATAACTTGATTAGTTGAGAGATTAATTACATATTGCAGAAGGTTGTATTACATTGGTGCAAAAATAATCTCAGTTTTTGCCATTACTTTTAATGACAAAATCTTCTGCACCAACCTAATAGATTGGGTCAGATGTGGAATCTGGAATTTAACATGAAAGAGATACAGAGGAATTTGAATGTGTTAAAATGGGAATCAATATAAAATATAAAAGAAGCAGACTTGGGTGAAGTACGTCTCTGATGACAGGAGCTTCCTTGAAGCCCAAGAGATATCTCTGCTTCCAAGCTTACAGGAATCACCTGAGGTTGCTTTCCAGTAAGTGCAAACTGGGCTTCTATGAACCATCAGAGGGCCACTGCTGCAGGTTGGTTTTGTATGAGGCACAGGGAGACGACCACAGGCCTTCAAGGACAGAGTATTGCTCACACACAGGGTAAGGGAGTAAGGGAGAAAGGAATTACTGAGAGCTAATAAATAAGCAGGCATTAAATGGAAGAAAAAATGAGCACTTCCTTCCCAGTGGATAGAACATTACTTGCCAAGGCGCGGTAGCCTGTCTTTGCCAAAGAGAACCTGGGTAGCTGGAGTGAGGGGTGAGAACTGGTGTGATCTGGGTACACAGTGGTGATCCACATTTAAGAGGCCATATTGAAGAGGTTTGTTTTTATCCTGTCCTCAGTACAAATCAATAACAGCAGTTTAACAGGGGAGTGGCATAATCAAGTGTTTTTATTTGTGAAGTATCACGGGTACCATCTTTGGGCTACAACCACAAAATACCGTAGACTAGGTGGCTTATAAACAACAGGAATTTATTTCTCACATTTCTGAAGGCTGGGGAGCCCAAGATTAGGACCCCAGCACAAAACAGCCATCTCACTCTAACTTCACATGGCAGAAGGAAGGGGCAAGAGAGCTTTTCCAGGGCTTCTTTTATAAGGACATGAATCCCATTCATGACAGGTCTGTGTTCATGACCTAATGACCCCCCAACCAGTCCCCCAACTAATACCATCATTTAGGAATTAAGATTACAGTACATAAATTTGAGGGGGTGAAATGATCCCATCTGTGTCCCCACCCAAATCTCATCTGGAATTGTAATCCCCACATCTTGGGGGAGAGGCATGGTGGGAGGTGACTGAAGGGGCAGTCTCCCCCTTGCTGTTCTCATGATAGTAAGTGAGTTCTCATGAGATCTGATTGCTTAAAAGTGTGTGGCACTTCCCACTTTGCTTTCTCTCTCTCTCTCTCTCTCTCTCTCTGTCTCTCCTGCTGCCGTTTAAGATGTGCCTTGCTTCCTCTTTGCCTTCTGCCATAATTGTGAGTTTCCTGAGATCTCCACAGCCATGCAGAACTGTGAGTCAATTAAAACTCTTTTCTTTATAAATTACCCAATTTCAGGTAGTTCTTTATAGCTGTGTGAGAATGGACAAATACAAGGGACACAGACGTGTGTCACGTGGACACTAAATGGAGACTGTGTGGAAGTTTCAATATACATGATCTGGTAAAGCGTGATAGAGACATAATTGGAAATGCAACACATAAAGACTAGTTGATCTGTTTTCTGAAACTATGGCCTCATTTCAACAGCTTTGACCTAAAAGAATCAGAATGTAATTTTTAATGCTAACATCCACATGCTGGAAATGCTGACGGTTTATTCATAGTTTATTTAGTAACTAAATATGACACTTGGTAGGACTTCATTCATAGCATCTGAAAATAAAAATGCCAGAAAGTATACCCATTGCATTATCAGAAACAGCATTGTTTTAACTTTGAGAATTCAGGTTTTAAAGAAACCAAGCATAAAATCTATATGAGCAAGATAAATATTTTATGGCTGCATTCAAGAAAGACCAATCTGAGGCTGATTACCTTCTCTATCACAAATACTTGCAACTCCCTAAGGACCTGGAGTTAGTCTGATATTGATGATTTCCTTAAGTGAACAGGGCTGTACTTTTTAGGCTGTAGGGACTCAGTGATTACTTTCTGACTTAATGAGTTTCCTAAATACGAGCACATTTTACCTCCAAGAGCATTATTATTTAGTGGTTGGGGGGCCATGCATTAGATGTTTTACGCTTTAGAGAATGGAAATGTCTAAACTATTATGTTCCAAGTTTAGTAAGATGAAAAGAATTTCCTGCCTAGTGAAAAACATTTTTCCTATGAAATAATTGATTCTCACTGAAATTGTTAATCAAAAAAGTAGGAAGCAGACTGTCAGTCATAGCCTGGAATGGCTAAAAAGGGGCTGTTGGAAGCACGACTGATTTGTAGAGCTTGGACTCAAGACGGAAGTTGAAGGACCAGACATGTTTTTCATGTGTTTTCCCAGTGAGAGGGTATTTACAGAGTACCTGATTGTTATTGAGCTGGTTGCATTTATAGGATGACCTGACATGCCAGGGAGTTTTTATATGGGGCACAGTATGACCCAGTGTATGAGACCTTTGGAAGCTCTCTCCTGGAAGCAGAAGGAAATTCCAAAGGAGCTGGTGCTTTTACTCTGGCCTAGCAATATCTACATTGGGAGGTAGGATCCCAGCCTGCCCTCGCCTGGAAGACTTCCACAGGGACGGCCTAGCCCCAGGAAAGCTCAGGGAAAGAGTCATAGGTCCAATCTGGGCCAGCCCCCTTTTAAATCATGCCTGGAGAATCTCCGGAGTTAAGTATGCTCCAGGTTCTAAGCGCTGTAAACTCTAAAGATATGTGTTGGAACAATCACGTACTCCTCATTTAACAGGCATCTCTTACAGTGTTTGCAATAATGGAGTTCCCCTTAGAAGCACTAGCCCAAGTTAAATTTTTATCTCTTTCACCTTCATTCATAGAAGTAGACCATTTGCATCTCTAGGGCAAAGGCCTTGAGAGCCTTGGGCTAGTGTATCTTTTATTGTTACCCAAGTACCTTCTGGGGTTTTATGAACATAAACATTCTTTAAAAAAATAATTTTGTTATAGTAATTTTAAAACATACAGAAAAACAGAAAATATACTATGTACTCTCTATCCAGAGTCAACAATGATTAATATTTACCTTACATAGATCTGTACCCTGTGTGAACACAGAGTATATATTGTAGATCTATACTCTATATGAATATTCATATTTATATTGCTATTCCTGTCCATCTGTTTGCTACATCATTTAAAGTTACTTACAGATGTCATGACACTTTCTCCTGAATTCTTCAATATGAAAAGAAGCGCTATCCCATGTGATGACCATGGCTTTATCATACCTACCCCACAAAATCACCAGGAATTCCCTAACATCGGATACGCAGGGCAAACTCAAATTTCCTCAAATGCTTGTTTTAACTCTTTTTTTCTAATCAGGACTTAGTCAAAAGCATTTAACACATTTTTTTTGTTATATCACTTGTCTTTCTAAGTCAAGTAGAGTTTCTACCTCCTTTTTTCTCCCCAAGCTATTAATTTTTAAAGACATCAGCCAGATATTGTGCGATGTCCTATTTCCTGTATTTATCTGGTTGTATTTTCATAATGTAATAGTTCATGGAGAAAACTGGTGTTTCTGGCTGCATTTCATTAACAGAATGTCTAAGTAGTCCCACTATTCAGTGGTAATACTGGGTTAATTTTACAGCCAGACTATTCCACTACAAATACATGTTTCCTCCTCTGAAAATACGAAGTGATCTGTGGAGAGATAGTAAAAATTGTGTGAATAGTTTGCTTCCCTACATTTTGTGAAAGATGTTACCATCACTAAGTTTCTTCCTTTGCTTATTTCATTATGATTAGCAAAATGATTTCTAATTCTGTTCCTGTTACATTTTTTAACTGGTATTCTACAAATAAAAGCTTTCTCTTTCAATTAGGATCACCTTTTTTTTTTAACCTTGAAACTAACATTCTTATTTAAAAAGCAGAATAAATATTTTGTTCTCATCTTTTAATTACCAGTTATCAAAGAATAGATCAAGAAAGCATACAAAGGATTGGCGTATTATTTATCTGTTTGATAACATTATTTTTAGCACTACCATTGACCAATGATATGTATGTATGTCACGGATTTCAATGAGTTATAGTTATTTTGTTATTGATGCTGGAATGATCCTCAATTGAACTACAGGGAGACCTGTCAGGCTGCCACTGTGTCCTTTTTACATAATCTCGTTAAGTCCTAGCCTTTCCTTTCTCATGGCATTGAAGGCACTCATGATGCAGAAGACTCAGTTGGCCCTACCCCCACCTCTGTCTCCCTACTTTTCCGTCAAGAATCACCTAGCTCCTACGGGGCCCTGGTTCCTTCAGCGTGGAATGATATTTTTAAAAACAAAATACAAGGCTGGGCACAGTGGCTCACGACTTTAATTTCAGTGCTTTGGAAGGATCACTTAAACCAGGAGTTTGAGACCAGCCTGGGCAACACAGTGAGACCCAGTCTCCACAAAATTTTATTAAAAATTAGCCAGGTGCAATATCGCGGCACCTGTAGTCCCAACCATTTTGGAGGCTGAGGTGGGTAGGTTGCTTGAGCCCAGGAGTTCCAGGCTGCAGTGAGCCATGATCATGTCACTTCACCTCACAATGTGGGACAGAGAGAGACCCTGTGTTTAAAAGAAACAACAACAAAACCCCAAACAAACAAAATGTTGGTGTGATAACGGCTGATTCCTACAAGACGCATTATTATTGATTCTGGGCTTTTTCAACACGGAGGGCTAGAACGTTTTCTTTGAAAATTATAATTTGGAATTGCATTTGAGAGATCAAAACAGACAACTATCCACTAAGACAGGCCCTAAGTTTAAGGACATAAAACTTACCTATGGGTCGAGGGTTCAGGGCTTGCCTGGCCTGGTAACTTCCTAAATTCCTACAGCTATAAACCACACTCTTACTCTCCTCCCCAACAAGAGGAGACATCAGGCACATTCCTAGCTCTGATTTATAACCCAGACCACCACAACACTGATTAGACAGAGGTCTGGCCTTACAACGTTCTTTTCTGAAAAACAACTGCAGATCTGAAGGCAGTTTCAGCCTCCGTCCTACAGTGCATCTTTCTAACATAAGAACCAAAGTCTATCTTATTTTAATGCGGAAACCCATCCCCAAAGTGAACGTGGGCTGTACGTCACAGATGCTTACCCGGCGTGCCTGGCTCCCCAGCTCCCTCATCGACATGCGTAGCTTATCCCCAAACCCACCGAATATCTCTGCCTCTATTGTGTGGCACAAACCCTGTGAGGCGTAAAACCCACCCTGCCCTTTCCCTCTTCAGACGGAGCACCCTGGGTCCATGCTGCAGACTGTCCCTTTTGAGCCAGTTTGAAGCTGGCTTCACCGATAAAACTCTCCTTTCCATTGCTTCAGCATCCTGATGGTCTTTTGGATGACAGTACTTTCAACTTCAATTAACATTACAGGATGTTAAGTTTTTTATTTTATACTTATATGTCTTTTTAAAAATTTCGCTGCAACTTTTAGCTCTTAAAACAATGATTACTATTAAAACAACTGAGATAATTTGAAAATTCTTCTGCCTTTTTAAACCTTGAATATATATTTCTAAGAATAAACAGAGTACTATGTTCTAGAGGCACTCCGATGCAAATATCTCTACTTTCACAGGCTTGTGAGTCCCACACATACTGAGCTCCTTCTCGGTAGGAGCAATGTCACATCCATTGTTTTTAATTACTCCCGTTGCCCTCACCTGCCTCCTGGCACACAGATGCTTTCCAATTATTTGTTGCATAAATACAAAGTTGGAAAATCCAAAAATGCTGAACCATCCTTGACTGTCAGTGATACCATCTCCCAGGCTTCTCGGTTTCTAGGTAAGGAGAAGAAAAATACCTCCATCTCCAGCTCCTGTAGGTTTTTCCTTTCTAAAGGTCTCTGAGATTCATCCCCTCCTCTGCATTTACACAGCTGTTGCCACAGCCTGAGCACCAAGCATTCCCTGCCTGCATCAGAGCAGTACTGTCAGTCTGTTCGTTCTTCCCACCATATCACCCTTTCCAATTCGTCTCGTAAAAATCATCAAAATGTAAAAAATAAAATAAAATAAAAAAATCATCTCCTTAATTCCTGTTCATTGTTTTAGTATAGATCTTCCAGTAGCTTCCAATTACCTGTAGTATGAAATCTAATTGAATTTGACTGTTTCAACCTTTTATTTGACTTGGTTACTTTTGTAATCTGTCACTAATTTTAAACCAAGACTTCCCGATCCAAAGAAAGAAAAGTTTCATTTGCCGACGCTCCATTCTCAGCGTCTGTTCTCTTGATTCCTTCCTGACTCTTCGGAACTAATCCAAAGACTTCCTGCAATGTTAACATGAGCTTCTCTGGCAGTGCCAGCAATTTTCTATTTTGAAAGATGCTTGATCATATTGTTATGCTGTTTGATGTATTTATCATGAATAGAGAAGGAGTCATTTTAAACCAATCACAACGTGACACTGAGATACGCAGAAAAAGTTTAGGTAGGTAGGTATTGGAAATAATTCATGGTTAATCTACAGATGGGAAAGCCTTGAGCTGAAAACATGATTCTGACAATTCAGAGGGAGAAAGGAACTTAAAGAATAGTACTATTGTGGAGGAAGTGAAGAGTTTGGCTGGAATTATGTAAATTGACGTCTATTTTGATCAAA
Source organism: Sapajus apella (assembly GCF_009761245.1). Lineage (NCBI taxonomy): Eukaryota > Metazoa > Chordata > Mammalia > Primates > Cebidae > Sapajus > Sapajus apella. The sequence continues at coordinate 20,435,424 of NW_022436979.1, read as the reverse complement.
TCCTCAAAATAATTGCTGGGCTTTCTATGTCTTTCTACCTGACTCCGTGGACTTTCTTTTTTTTCCAATCTTTAGAGAGTTGTGAAAAATAATTTTAAAATACATTCCTGCCCATTATAAGATGTGTCATATTTTTCACCATGATTTCCAGTGTTTTCACTACAAAATAATTTTGACTTTTTCTCCAATATTTGACATTTACTTAATAGCTGATAGATTTCTCAGACAAGTAATTTGTGGAAATTTTTTTGAAGCAGAAACCTTGGGGTGCTTCAAATGAAATTCTGCCATTCTTTCCATAGACTTTACATATAGTCTTTCTTCATCCCTGTGACAAGTCTGAATTCAATTCTACCTAGTTTAAAGATTGTAACAAGAGAAAAATAATGTTGAAAATGATTTTTATTTACTTGAGAATGTCATCAAAGTATACTGGAAAACCAAAAGTCACATTTTCACAAAACGAAAACAGAATTGATTACATATATGAGAAATAATATTTAATGAAATTTGTATTTGTGTAGATCTTTCTGGACCTTGAAGAACATATTATAAAGTGTTAATTATTATACCCTAATTCATATTTGACTATATTCTGTTAAAACAGTTCAAAATATACACTTAAAAATATACACTTTAAATAGCAATGGCTCTCCGATGAAATAAGTAGTATCAACTCAGGGGAAAGTGAATTATAATAAAGGAAATATAAGCATGCAGAATTAAGTGCACAGAAAGTCTTAAATCCTACAAGTTTTCCAATGGATACCATTGTGTTTTGTCCTAGGAAATATTTCATTTTCTATGCACATTTGAAGGACATCTAATTTTAAAGAAAACAAAGAACATAAAGATGAACTGGCAGAAATATTTATTGTTTAATATTTTGAAGCCCAAATAATGACCTTAAAGAATTTATTGCTATTAATAATATTGAACGTGATGAGAATTCATTTGTGGGTACCTATTAGGAATACTGAAATATAGTGAATAAATTATGAAGCTCAAATTCATCCCTTAAAATCAGAAATTCATTTTATAAATAAACATTAACAGTAGAAAGGGGAACAACATAGAAGAGGCTGAAGATCATCTATTTTTGTGTGTTTGAGAAATCTGGACATTAAAAATACCCTGACACAAATAGGAGAAATGAATTAAATTCACGAAATATTATGATAATGTTCTTTAGCCACTGAAGAACATAAGCAATAATATTTCCAGCCATAGACATCCCAAATAAGAGCCTTTGGATCTGTGACAGCTGTGGCAGTCAGATAAGAAATGCTTCGTGAAACCGGAGAGGAGTAATTTTCCCTAACATATTTATAGTTGCCCGGGCTGTTAAGGTGGGGGCATGGCTGTGGGTGGTGTGAAAAATCAATCCCAGCTTTCAGGGGTAAAAACACAATACTTATTTTGTAAACACGACACATGGAAACAGTGATGCTGTTACCCTACTTCATTTCCCACACTTTTTAGATATAAATCAGCCCAGTGACTAAATCTCATTGGTGCCAAGAAGCATTTTTTGGGAGATGTCAAATGTTGTAAGACAGCTGTAAAGCTGCTAAGAGTCATTCAATTCTAGCAGATTCTAAGGACATTTGTGTTGACAGAATAATTTTCACAGTCTGCAGCCAGACCTGGTCAGCATCTCGTGGAGATCTGATAACCTTCTGGCCTAATGCGAATGCCTATTTTATCTCCCTAAAGAAGCCAAGGAGAGTTATTTGAAACAAGGACTGAGACCCACTGTCTCCTCTTCCTGAAATTTCCATTGGGCAGTGAGCCAAGGTATGGGTTCAGTTACAGAGCAGTGCCCACTTAGAATGGAAAAAATACACACACACACACACACACACACACACGTAACTATTGATTAGCAAATCATTGGTGCATCTTTAATTTCTTTCCCCTCCACAAGAACTCTAAGTCCAATTACAAGAGCAGGAAGAGGCGGAAAGAAGAGAAACATTTTTTTTTTTTTTTTTGAGATGGAGTCTCACTCGGTCACCAAGCTGAGTGCGGTGGCGTGATCTCGGCTCACTGCAGCCTCCACCTTCCAGGTTCAAGTGATTCTCCTGCTTCAGCCTCCCAAGCAGCTGGGACCACAGGTGCACTCCACCACACCCAGCTAATACTTGTGTTTTTAGTAGAGATGAGGTTTCACCATGTTGGCCAGGATGGTCTCGATCTCCTGACCTCGTGATCCGCCCGCCTCGGCCTCCCACAGTGCTGGGATTACAGACGTGCGCCACCGCGCTGGCCAAGAAACATCTTTTTATTTCTTTCTATAGGGAGAGGCTACAAAATCGTAGGGGGAAAAATGTTATGAAAACATACAGATATAATCTCCTAAAAGTACCCTGGATACCCCTTTAATCTGAATACTTCAACTGTGAAAATAATATCCTTTAAAAGCTGTAAAACGCATCTTTGAAGATTTATACTTTGAAAGTAGGTTAGTTATAACACAGGTTATTATCCCCACGGCAGCCCCAAGGGGATTAGCTTCCTTTCTCACAGAAGAAAATTCTGTGTAGTACAACTCGCAGAAAGAACTGAGCCTCCTCTTGAAATAGCCACATCGTGTTCCAAAAATGAGAAGTTTCTGACTACGGGGACCCCGGGGTCAAAACTCCAGCCAGCAGGGATCATAGTCACATGGCACCTTCTCCTTTGAGAGACGCTGGTGACTCTGATGCTGCTTCAAGCATAAGCAATAATATGGTTTTGTCCGAAGAGGTGACCCAGAGACCCTGCGGGTGGGGCACAACAAGGAGTTGTGTGAGTGGGTCGGCAGGAATGGAAAGAAGACAAAAGACAGTGAAGTGAAAGCCCATGGATTCTGGATCTCACAGGACCAAATACTCTCCAGAAAGATGGGAAAACCTAGTTTCCCTATAGCTATCACTGTGAAGCCAAAATATTTTCTTTTCACTAATTCCTTTTATTTTTTTGAGACAGGATCTCCCTCTGTCATTCAGGCTGGAGCACAGTAGCGATCATGGCTCCTTGCAACCTTGACCCCCTGGGCTCAGGCACTCCTCCCACCTCAGCCTCCTGTGTAGCTGGGATCACGTGTGCACGCCACCATGCTCAGCCAAATTTTTGTAGAGATGGAGTTTCACCATGATCACCGTGTTGCCCAGGCTGGTCTTGAACTCCTGGACCCATGCAATCCACCTGCCTCGGCCTCCCAAAGTTTGGAGATTACAGGCATGAGGGACTGTTAAAACCCTAAATTCCTAAAGACTTAGAAGTCTTCCTTTATCATTTATGTTTTCCCCGCTGTATATAGACAGAAAGCTTGGGATGTAAGTTAAGTAAAAATAAACTCAGTAAGGCTCAGCCTCCCTTGCCTGAGGCGTATGCAGTCTTTGCTCTGCTCACATGGCAGCTGTCACAGGCTGTTCTATGCTGATTTACAGATTTACTTGTGTCTCTCTTATCTCCCTTAAGAGAGCACATCACTCTTGAGCAGAAGAACTTTGATTTAACTTGTCTCCTTCCAAGTACAACAGATCCTTAAGGAGGACCAGATTTGGCGAGAGAAGCTGGGTCCACAAAAGCACAGCCAGCATAAACCAAAACTTTGTCACAGAGAAAAGCCCTTCATCTTCTCCTTTTCAGAAATTAGCGGCAAAATTAGTTTATAGAGAACCTTTAATGACTATTACAGAGAAAACATGAATACCGTGACAGAAGATCGAATGGAAGTAGCAAAAATAATGGATTCCACGATTAGAAAGACGCACATTTTACATTTTAATATAATTTTACTCTTTTGTCCCAAAATAGTGTATTTAACCTATGGGTAGCCGGATATCAACTTAACTACAATTATGCATATTTGCAAATAAAATGTTGTTTCTTTATATTCTGTACCAGGTCCTAATCTTCGCCTCATCCGACTAGGCAGTATAAGAAAAGCCTACTTTTCCTGGTACATTGTGATGGTTAATTTTAAGAGTCAACGTGATGGGGTTATGGGATGTCCAGATAACTGGAAAAACACTATTTCTGGATGTGTTTTTGAGGGTGTTTCTGGAAGAGATGAGCGTTCCATCTGAGAGACTGAGCAAAGAAGGCCCGCCTTCGTCAACATGGGTGGGCATCAGCCATTCATCGAGGGCCCGGATAGAATGAAAAAGGAAGAGCAAATTCTCTCTCCTCTGGAGCTGGGACAACTGACCCTCCTGCCCTGAGCCATGGCTGCTCCCGGCTTTCTTAGTCTAGCCTTTAGACTCAGACTAAATTACACTTTCCTGATTTCCAGGTCGGAGACAGCATGTTGGATTTCTCAGCCTCCGTAATTGCATGAGGTAATTCCCATAATAAATCCCCTCATACACCTCTCTCTGTATCCTACTGGTTCTCTTTCCCTGGAGAACTCTGACTACCATCTTCTAGTGTCTATTTATTTATTTATTGAGACGAAGTCTCCCTCTTTCACCAGGCTGGAGTGCAATGGCACAATATCGGCTCACTGCAACCTCCACCTCCTGGGTTCAAGTGATTCTCCTGCCTCAGCCTCCCGAGTGGCTGGAATGACAGGCGCCCACCACCATGTCTGGCTAATTTTTGTATTTTTAGTAGAGACTTGGTTTCACCATGTTGGCCAGGCTGGTCTCAAACTCTTGACCTCAGGTGATTCACCTGCCTCGGCCTCCCAAAGTGCTGGGATTACAGGTGTGAGCCACTGTGCCTGGCCTATTTTAACCTGTTTTTATCTGTGTTGTTTCATCAAGAATATTGTACATCCCCAGAGCATATAACCACATGATACTTTTGTGGCAATTATTATAATCTGATCAGATTCTGCTACGTAGATCTAAGGGATAAGATACAACTAGCATTCTGCAGCATGAAAAAACGAAGGAAAAAAAAGGTTCAAAGTCATTGCACTTTAATATAGAACCACCTTAAACAACAAGGTCTCGCTTTTCTCTGATGTTCTTTCCTACTCTTGAAGAATCAAGATTCAAAGAGCATCACTTTTGTAGTGTTCTAGCAACACATTTCTCCCTGTCCATGTGCAGAAATGATTACTCTCACATTTGTGCTGCCTCTGGGCCGGAATATACTTCACTTCTAAATATGTACTGCACAATTTTTAGTAGAGAATTGTTTAAGAATTTCTCCAAATGGAGTATAAATAACTTCAGGGTAGCAGTTCACCAATACTTAATATGATGTCTGGTATCTTTTCATATTGTTTATTTTCCTTGTAAAGATGAATGAAGTAGCTTATGTGTGTGTCTATATATATATATATACACATGCAGCATATATGTGTGTATTTATACATATATACATCAAGAAACATAAATAAAAGAAATATGGCTAAAAAAGAGAGAAGAAAAATATATGTAATGGTAAATTAACACATGAATTTGAAGGCCATAAAGAGAGGACCACTTCAGGAAGAAAGAAAAGAATGTGCCAAGTTCAAGTCCCTACAAGTAGCACAGATTTCAATGTGACACTAATATGAGGAGAAGGAGGGCGGGCGGGACAGGAAAGGACCGCAGCAGGGAGATGAATCCCGCAACTTCGCTTCACCTTACAGGTGACACAGCTTTACCTGTTTACACATTTTCTAACCTAAATTGCTCTAGAAACTAATTCTGGCAACTTAATTTCCTATCCTAAAAGGATTCAGCAGCGATTTCAGTAGGTCTGTTGGATGCACCCCCAGCAGTACCAGTACATGCAAATTTCATAGTGGAGAAGGTGAATCTAGACACCGAAAGGCAACCAAAGATGCTAGATGTGACTTTACCAGAACCAATATGGAAAAATACATGATAAGACACAAAACGCAAAAAAAAAAAAAAAAAAAGTGAATCTAGACACCAGAAGGCAACCAAAGATACTAGCTGTGACTTTACCAGAACCAATATTGAAAAATACATGAAAAGACACAAAACACAAAAATTTAAAAATAGTCTACTTTTAATTAGAGAATCCTGGGCAGACATGGGCACTGGAAGGGAAAGCGATGGCACATATGTTCTTCTTACCTTGGTAAAACCAGGCCAGACGCTACAGGAAAAGCTGCAGATGGCAACTGGGCGTGGGTCCGAGGAGTCTCCATCATCCAGGAAGACTTTTCCAGCTCCGATTGATCAAATTTTGCGAATATTGACAGATTTGTTTAAGGAAACACAACGATACAGGAAAGATGCTGGCGAACTTGCCAGTCAACAAAGCATGTCAATTTCTACGCCAAGTTATCTGGCCAATGCTATTAAAAATGAGGCCCATATTATTATTAAGTGATAATTAAAAGAAAAACAGATGCTCAATGCTGGCTTGATTTACTGGGGTATGGTAAATTTTGAAAGCTTTGCACGTCATAAATGTGTATTTTCTATTAGATAGTGAACTGACCCAGACTAATGTACATGATTCAATTGACTAAGAATGCTAACATATGCCTGATCAATTTCCAATTTTTCTTGCCATAAATTTAATCATGATTCATCACGAGTTATATAATAAAAACATTAAAACCTTTTAAAATTTGATCAGTATAAATTTGTGTTCTGAAAGAAAACTAAGTTGAGCTATGTCCTAACAGAGGAAGAAAAAGAATATATCTAGCCTTAAGAATGGTCTCTCTGAAAAGTTTAAACCTGACTGAAATAATTGTACAGAATTTTTTGAAATATAAAACTAATACCAATCTGCATAACAAATCTTCTCATAAACAAACATGGCTTGTGTATTTATGATAAACCCAGAGAATAATGTGAAAGCCATCAAATCAGGCCATCCTCTTGGGAAATATGTGACGCCTACGGTACTCATCATCAACCTATGCGCCATTTTGCTATATGTTGCCTTCCAACAGATGCTCAATACCATGATGCCTCTGTTCCTTAAGTTATTTGAACTCCGTGTCAAAGCCAAGCTTGCTGTAGCCATGAGGCCAGCTCTCACGATGGGATAAAAAGAACAGAGAGCTCAAATTTCTTTCCTTTAATTCCCAAAGCATGGTAGTAACTCCACAGCCAACATCACAGAGTGAAATGAAATGTTACTTTTTGTTCTGGTGGGCACTTGAACACAATCACAGAAAATCTCTGCTGTGTGGGGAAAAGTTGGAAGGCTGTGACCTGGTTTGTCCTAAAAAATTTCCCATTTCTAACATTTACACTGTGCTTTACAAATGAAAGCTTATTTTATGAAAAACAGTGCAGCTCTACTTGGGCTCGTGAAAGGGCTGCACATTTCACAGTGGCCAAAGAAATGTTGATGCAGAAATCAGAGCCCTGGGGTTGTTTGCCTGAACGGATCTGGAGAAACACAGAATGCTTTTATGGAAGTCTTTCTGAAGATCAGACTGCTGTGACTAGGATGTGAAAATTGAGGGGTTTGCTTTCTAACATTTCCCTTTGCACACTCCCTTCTGGGTTTTGACAATTAATTGGCCTGCTTGGGGCTGAATGCAGCCAGCTCCACAATAATTGCTAGAAACCTATCTTGGAGTCAAAATAACTCCTAGGGAATTTCACTTTTCAGTCAATGAGAGACTCCGGGACAAGCACTTAGTCTCTGTGTGCCATATTCTTCCTTGTGACCTTCACAAAATGACTAAAGGATCCACAAGTAGGAAGTGCTTTCTCAAAGCTCATGTGTGAAAATTTGTTGGCAGTCTGAAAGGTACATTATTAAATATTAGATGGGCAGAATCTTTTTAGAGCTGCAGTATTGAGTATTACCGACTTCCATCTTGTTTATCCAGGACTAAAATGATCTGTGTGGATTAAGGCAATAATTCAATCTGAATGTTTGCTTTGTATTTGAAAAACAAATGAAATGTTGAACAGTTGTCAGGTGTTAGCTTGATCTTTGCTGTAACTCTTTGCTAAGATTACAAGGATTATATTGAGCACTTGAGTAAGATTTTGGTAGTGACAAATACCAGGTTACCATGATCTGGTTTCAGCATCAATCAAGGAGGTATTAAATAATCAGATAATGTCTCCAGGTTCTCAAAAAATAAATCCCTTTATGCTAATCCGCACATGCTACTAATCATTTGGCAATCACAGGAACTACACACACACAAAAAACCAGTGTATGTGGTTCCATTCACAGATTCTGCACCCAACATAAATGAAGAATTAAGGTACTCTGTTCTGATTTAATCACATGCCACATAGCTTTAGGCAACAAACAGTGTCTGGGGGTTACAGTGCCTCTTCTGGCTTGGGAGGTTCAATGCTGATCTCCATGCTTGCTTATGCTGATTCCTTCAAAGCTTTTCCCTATCTTTGGACCAACTTTCAAAAATGGAAATGCATTATTTTAGAATCATGGCATTTTAGATCTCAATTAGACCTTCAAAGTGGTTTAATCTGATCCATTCTTATATCCAATCTATAGATAAGGAACTCGAGGCTATAGGAAATCATTCCTTTGTAGTAGAACTCAGAATTTCTGATTCACAGCTAAATTCTATTTTTATTATGCCAAGTTTATCTTTATCTTGTCTTCCTGCTCTCTAAATTATTATTGTTTATGATGAGAAAAGCACTTAGGATTTTTTCACCTACTCCTAGAACACTGCCTTCTAACTTCATGTGATGTAAAAAGTGCCTTTACAAACACGTCCCTTGAGCAGCCAGATTCTAAGTCTACCAGAAAGTCTACCTGTTCATTTCAGTGTGTGCCTGTTGTGACAACGATTGATTGACTCTGCCTCCCCTGCCTTCTGCCATCCCATCTCTCTCCTACACATGGAGACAACACTTCTTTGAACAGATGGTTTCTTCCTACTCACCATCCACTTTCCTCTGCAATTTGGTTTCCATCTTCCCCAAATTGACTGAAACCTGTGATCTTTTCTAGATCAAAGACAACAACACTTCTCCTGCCATCTGTACACTGTCCTAGACTGAATTTAATGACCCTCTTCCCTCCTGAAAGTTAGTCTTACTCTTTGCGATTCCTCCTTTAACTTCCTCTGTGTCTGTAGGTGTTTCCTAAGATTAGATCCTTGATTTCAAGTTTGTTGGTAAAAATTGAGGAACTTGACAACAATTTGAAGCACTGAGAGGTCTCACTATAATCTATAATAGATTCAAAGGGAATGACTTTACACTTCCGAGGGAAAAAATCGGTCAAATGACCATGTGGCTTTCCTTGCGGCTCCTGCACATTTTATAGCCACTCTTTCTGAAGCCATCAAAGCTGCATGATAGAAGTCTCTTTTCTCCTCTCCAACATTCTCCTATTCTATTCAATAAGCCCTTTGATACTGGATTGTTTGTCAATCTCCCACCTTAAAAATTCTGTTCACACCAAATCCTGGTCTCGCCACTGCCTCATCTCTCTGCTTCCTTTTAGAAGAAAATGGGTCAAAATGGTCTCTTCTTAGCCCATTCCAGTCAGCTTCTGCCCTCTCTGCACCATCAAAAGGACTCATGCCGTCGTCACCAATGACTTCCATGTTGCTGAATCCAATGCTCTTTTCTCTGTCCTGTTTCCAACTGCCCTCCAGTATTCAATGCAGCATGTTCTGCTTTTCTTTTGGAAATATCTTCTCCTCTTGCATTTTCTAACATAATCCTCTCCCAGGGCAAATGCTGTCTCAGGCCCTCTTTTTTGTCTTCTGTTCCTAAGCCTAACTAAGCCTAACTATCCCACCCATAACTAGGACTTTTAATGCCCAGATGTTTCCTTAGCCTGTGATTCCTTAGCCTTACCCTCTCTACTGATATTCCAGTGACACCTCTGTTTGGTCTCAATTCAAACTTGACCTGACCACCCATCTGCCACAGCCAACTTCCCCCGGACTTTTCACATCTCGGTAAATGGCACCCCTATCCACCTGGAAGCCCAGACCCAAATTCTAGAAGCATCATTGGTTATTTTCCTTTTCTCTCCACCTACTCCCAATCCATCGGCAAGCCCTTTGCGTTCTGCATCTGAAATACATCCAGAATCGACACTCCTCCCCCCTTTACTACTGCGTGCTGCGTCCAGGCCACTGCTCTCTTGTGTGTATGAATGCATCAGCCTCACAGTGGTCTCCGGGCTTCCATCTCAGCTTCACCTCCTTCAGGGCTTTCTCTACACAGCAACTAATGCAAAGCAGATTGTCATGGACAGATTAATAGTGTTTAATACTGTTCCCATACAAGTAAATGAGAATCCATGTTCTCTGCCAGCACGGCATGCCCCATATGATCCAGGCGTTGCCCCTTTTCCGACCACATCTTTCATTGTCTGGCTAATTTCCTACTTTTCAGGCACAACGGGCTCCTTTCTGTTCTTCACGAATGACTAAGCACTGCTATCCCAGCAACTGCGCTTTCCTCTTTCTTTCTTTTTTTTGAGACGGAGTCTCTCTCTGTCACCCAGGCTGGAGTGCGGTGGTGTAATCTCGGCTCAGTGCAACTCTGCCTCCTGGATTCAAGTGATTCTCCTGCCTCAGCCTCCGGAGTAGCTGGGATTACAGGCACGCACCACCACGCCTGGCTGATTTTTGTATTTTTAGTAGAGATGAGGTTTCGTCATATTGCCCAGGTTGGTCTTGAACTCATGACCTCGTGATCCACCCGACTCAGCCTCCCAAAGTGCTGGGATTACAGGCGTGAGCCGCCGTGCCCGGCTGCATCTGTGCTTCTCACTGCTGCTAACCTTTGCTTAACTTGCTCCTCCTGTCATTTGTGGTACAGCCCAAATGTGATGTAAAGTCTTATTCATTTGTTTTGCATATTTTCAAAATCCTTCACAAGAATGTAAGCCCATGAAAGCGGGTAGCTGCTTGTCAGGTGTTTTGTTTTTGTTTTTCATTGTTGTTTCTCCAGTGCCTGAAAGAACGTCTAGCACGCAGCAAATGATGGATAAGTGTGAGTTTTGTAAGTCACAGGTGAATCTCATGTGCAGCAGGTCCTCGAGTAACATTTCATTCCATGTTGTGTTATAAAATTGAGGAGAAAAAAATGAATTACCATTGGAGACCCTGTCTCTGTGGGTGTGCATGTTCTCATGTCTGCGTGGGTTTTCTCCATGCACTCCAGGGTCCTCCGGCATCCCAAAACTGTACCTGTGAGGTGACCTGGAGATTCTCCATGACCCCAGTGTGAGGAGGCAGGTACAGACAAGTGTGGGTGAGTGTGAGTGTGGGTGTGAGTGGGTGATGGTGAGGTGGGTGTAGACGGGTGAGTGGGAGTGCAGATGAGTGTGGGTGTGTGTGAGTGTGAATGGGTGAGTGAGGTGGGTGGAGGCAAGTGTGGGTGAGTGTGTCAGTGAGTGTGGATGAGTGTGGATGAGTGTGAGTGTGGTTGAGTGGGTGAGCAAGTGTGTGTGGATGTGAGTGTGGGTGGGCATGTGAGTTTGAGAGTGTGTGTGTGTGTGTGTGTGTTTGAGTGTGGGTGTGAGTGTGTGTGGGTGTGAGTGTGGGTGTACTTGAGTGTGCATGTGAATCACCCTGCAGCGGGAGGGTGTCCTGGCCAGGCTGGCACCTGCAGGGCACACTGAGCTACAGGGATGGACTCTGGCCACTCTAGACCCTGGACTAGAATTTTAAATTCTTTGCAAACACTTCTTTCTTGATTTTACCCACCACCACTAAGGCTGCCATCACTCACTGATTCACTAAAAGTTGGGGAAATAATTCTCTCTCTCTTTTTTTTAACTCTATCTTAATTGTACATCTAGCTCATATGTGTTTCAATGTTTAATATTAAAATTGCTTTAGTTTTATTCAGAAGCTTGGTGATGTTTTATGCCTAGAGGATATGCCGTAGGCATGCAGGGAAGGGAACACACTGGGCCTGTGGGGGTACGGGGGAGGGAGCGCACCAGGACAAATAGCTAACACATGCAGGGCTTAACACCTAGGTGATGGGTTGATGGGCGCAGCAAACCACCATGGCACGTGTTTACCTACGCAACAAACCTGCACGTTCTGCACATGTATCCCAGAGCTTAAAATTAAATTCAATTTTTTTAAAAATGAAAAAGAAATATGCCCTAGGAATTTAACTCTTCTTTATATAAGACTAAGAAAACCAACTATAACAATTGGTTTTCTTACAGTCGTTTCGGTTCATGTCACGATTTCCAGGAACCTATGGCTGAGATGAAGTGAGGACCTGGTATCCAGAGGATTTGAACATGTGGTTACTGAGAGCTGCTGTGTACGAGGCACTGGGTGAGATTCCATGGGGAGGGCAAAAATGGAACCAGAAAGAACTCTGTCCTCCAGGTATTTATGATGTAATATGGAAAATAAGACATACATAAATTAAGTACAAAGTCGTTTTTGTTTATTGTAGTAGAAGTAGTATAAATAAAACATTAACAGAAGGAATTTGAGAAAGCTTTTACCACAGTGTAAGACAAAAATTCCGTGTCACAAAATAACGTGAAAGGAGGTGGGATGGTGGAAATGAGTGTGGAACATTTTAAAAAACTGTGAATAATCAAATTTTAGAAGCATATAAGTAGGAAGAGGGAGAAAAAAACTGAAAAACAAGTTGGATGTAGATTTGAGAAGATAATAAGTTAGTTTAAAGAATTCAGATTTTATTTAGGAGAAATCAGAGTTTGTAGAAGTGATCTGGGCAGGCGATTATGCAATTGTGGAAATGCTATGAAATTTTTCATGTGCTCATACACGTTTCTAGACAAGAGTCAGATTGTTGCATTTCATCAGTGCTTAGTGGGCATTTTATCCTTTGGATTTCTAAGTGATTTCATAATTATCTGTCAATTTAGACTCTTGGCTTTACAGCTCCTATTCAATAAGTCATTCTAAATAGTTAAAACACATCATACATTTTTTTTTACTGTTTTCCAGTAATACATACACAATAAACAAATATGACTTTTTACTTAATTTGTTATGCCTCCTTCTCTCTATTACATTAAAAATAGCCAGAGGACAGAATTCTTTCCTTATTATTTTTGCCTTTCCTGTCAAATCTCATCCAGTTCTTTGTTTAGAGTAACTCTTGGTAACCACACATTCAAGTATGTCCTCTGCCCATACAGTAAGTCCTCACTTAACGTAGTAGGTAGGCTCTGACGCACACGTCAAAAAAGCATGCTAGTACAGAAGGACATACAGTTTTTAAAAACTATCCCATGATCTCAGTTCCCCAATTTCTTCTTCAGAGGCACTTCCCAATGCCAGATCCTCAGGTATATGTGTGTGTGCTTCAGTATGTTTTTATTCCAATGAGATACTACTATCTTCATTGCTCTGCACTGGTGTGTGTGTGTGTGTGTGTGTGTCTGTGTTGTTTTTGTTTCATTCATTATATTTTCATTTATATATATATACATATATGAGACCTCTCTATGTCCACATTTATAGTTTTATCACCTTTTAAGCAGTTGCATGTTTTTATCTGTAGGAATAGACTCTTCCATTTAAATAACAATTCCATAAATACCTTTATATATATGTCTATTATAGAATCAATTTCTACAAGTGGAATTGCTGAGTCAAAGAGTATGAGTCCTTCAAAATTCTCCTGAAAGATTCTAGGGCAATATTGTCACTCACCAATAGAGTATGAATACCTGATTAACCACGTTTTCTTACCTAGTAGTGTATACAACTTTTTTGACAATCTGATCAATAAAAATGATGTCTCTGTCTTGTTTTATGAAAGTAGATATAATTTTAAAGCATTTTCAGTAGTCATTTATCAATGAACTGCCTGTCCATATTCTTTACCATTTATATAATTGGTTTATATTGATTTCTATCAGGTTTTACATATTTAAAATGTGCTCACATGTCAAGAAATCCATAGCCTCAGAAGAAATCTGTAATTTCCTTATACATTACTGAAAATGACTTATAAAGAAATAGAAATCTTAATAGGTCAAGAATCATGAAAGATAATGATTTAATCAAATAAATAAATAATCAAATCTACCTAAAAATTACTGAATCTATATAATTTTATGGAAAGATTTATATTATTTCTAAAGTAACAACCAATTTTTTTTTTTTTTTTTTTTCTGAGACGGAGTTTCACTCTTGTTACCCAGGCTGGAGTGCAATGGCGCGATCTCGGCTCACCACAACCTCCGCCTCCTGGGTTCAGGCAATTCTCCTGCCTCAGCCTCCCGAGTAGCTGGGATTACAGTAACAACCAATTTTTACATTTTAAAAATGATTTCAGAAAATGGAAGAGGAGAAAGTACACTCCAGCTGTATTCAGGCTTGTACAGGCTTGTTATCCAAGCAGGGAATTTCAAATTCTAGGCATGACTCAGTACCTAGTGCTATATTTGTCACTCCACTACAAACAATTGTAATGCTGGGGGAAAAATGAAGCAACTCTTCCAAGCATTGGACAACAGGTAGTGTAGGATTTATGCTGAGAAAGGGAAACACAAGAGCCCAGTGCTTCCCCAAGCTTTTAGCGAGTAGTCACCTTCTCCACCGCAATGTGGGGAGCGCACACAGGGCGCGGTGGTTTTGCTGAGCAGAGTAAGCACAAACTGGAGTTCAGAGACACAGGAACGACTGTAGTCTATCAGGACTCAGAGAGGAGGCAGCTGCACACAGTGGAGTCTTAGATGTCTGAGAGGGGTTTCACATGGGTTCTTGTCTGATAACTAGGCTGTTAATCTCAGGTAAATCTCTATGAGGCCAGCAAAGAGTACTGCATGGAGCCAAGATTTGAATGAGGACACCACAGTGCTAGGAGATAAGACGTCCTATCCAGTCAGAGGGGAGAAACCTCATTGAGACCCTTGGCCATTCAGTTGAGACCTCAGAAACGCCACAGTTTAAGAGAAAGAGCTGCGTACAGCCCAGAGTAAGGCTGTAAGCTTATGCTATGATTTAGGACAAAAGAGGACCAGCTTTAAGAAATTATTAAGCTAAGCCCAACAGTATTAAGAGGATCTACCAGTACTTAACTGCCTAAGAGAGAAATTTTAATGCTCTTTAAAGAAGACAACGTTAGCCAGACTCTTTGCAATGTCATCTAAAATGTCTAATGTACAGACTCAAAAATAATTAGATAATTGAAAAAGGGAACAATATGCCTATTTTCTTGGTCCATTTTGCATCACTCTAAAGGAACACTTGGGGCTGGCTAATTTATAACGAAAAGGGATTCGTTTGGCTCAAAGTTCTGCAGGATATACGAGAAGTAAGGCACCAGCATTTGCTTTCAGTGAGGATCTCAGGAAGCTTCCAACGAAGGAGGAAGGTGAATAGGGAACAGACACATCACAAGGCAGGACAGGGAGCAAGAGAGAGATGGGAGGGGCCATCAGGCTCCTTTAAACAGCCAGCTCTAGGGTGAAGTAACACAGCAATAACTCACTCACGACTGCGGGGGCGGCACAGAGCCATGCAGGGTCCACCTCCACCACCCAACGCCTCCCCCTAGGTCCCGCCTCCCCATAGGTCCCACCTCCAACGTTGGGAATCACATTTCAACATGATATTTGGAGAGGACAAGCCTCCGAACCATATCACCCATTATCAGAAGAAAAAAATAAGTAGTAAAAACAGATTTTTACCTAGATATTAGCATTAGCAGCCAGTGATTTTAAAATCGCTATAAGAACATTCAAGAATGTAAAAAGAAAAGGCGACATAACAACTGAATAGATGAGAAATCTCAGCACAGTAATTAAACCTATTGTAAGATATCGAAAGAATGTCTAGAACTTGATGAAGACCATTCTTTCCATTGGGCATTCTTATGCCTCATTCTTTCCACTGTACCTTCTTTTTCTATCGGTATGTTTCATTTATTGCATATCATAAGTCGGAGCCATTTCTGACTTTTATGTTTTCTTGCTATTCTTCAGCTCCTACCCTTAGAAATGGACTAGAGCTTATTTGCAGAACGACACACACCTAAGTTTAATATTGCTCCCAATTTACCACCTTACTTTCAATTTTGGTTTGCATTAGTATCAACTGTCTTCTGATGGTTTTCTAACACTTTATACTTAGGCTAGATTCTAAAATGACAAACATCTGTAGAAATTGATAGAGAATGAATATGAATGTAAATATCTATATAAACATTATAGTCACAATGTGCTGCTGCTACATACCTATGCATCAGAAGGCCTAAAGGAAAAGACTGAGAATATCAAGTGTTAGCAAGGACATGGAGCATATATAACTGTCACATATTCCTGGTGAGTGTACAGATTGATAGAGGAGAGTGTAAATTGATATAAACTCTTTAGGGAAGAATTTGGTAGTATATATTAAAGCCAAACACAGTTGTTTGTTTGTTTTTTAAGTACACTCTCTAAAATAAACATCCATCAGAGCATTATAGCAGAATGGAGATTATATAAGAAAGGACAATGAAATTAAAGATATAATATTAGAAATTTCCCAATCCAAAGAAGAGAATCTGATACCTCCCCAAAAAACAAAAAACAAAAAAGTGCAGTCACCTGAAGGACATCAAGACATCTAACATACATAACATTTGCTGTGCCAGCACCAATGATCAGAAAGCTAATTGTAAAAGATGATCTCATTATCAACCCAGATCCAAAAATTGCAGCAAACCCAGGGCAAGATAAATGTAAAGATAGCCATATCTAGGCACAGCATAATCAAATTTCTGAAATTCAAAGGTAAGCAAAATAGCTTAAAAGCAGCCAGAAGTCAAGATACATTATAGACAGGGGAACAATGGTTTCAATGAGTACTGACTTCTAATGAAAAACAACGAAGTCCGGAAGACAATGAAATGGAATTACTAAGGTGTTTAAGAAAAGAACTACAAGCCAGAATTTCTATCTTCTATACGAATAGTATTATTTTTTAAGCAAAAATATTCTTTGAAATGTGAATAAAATAATAAGTTTCAGATAAACACAATCTGGGAGAATCCATTGCCAGTATACTAGCACTAAGAGAAATATAAAAAGAATTCTTTAGAGTGAAGGAAAATGATATCAAACAAAAATTTGGAAGTAATGACAAATACCTGCAATGATAAACGATATGGCTAGCCTTTTTGTCCCCACCCAAATCTCGTCTGGAATTGAAATCGCCATAATTCCCGTGTGTCAAGGAGAGACCAGACAGAGGTAATTGAATCATGGGGCAGTTTCCCCCATGATGTTCTCATGACAGTAAATGAATTCACATGAGATCTGACGGTTTTATAACAAGCTTTTCCACCTTCGCTAGGCACTTCTTCCTCCTGGTGCCCTGTGAAGAGATGCCTTCCTTCATGATTGTAAGTTCCCTGAGGCCTCCCCAGTCTTGTAGAGCTGTGAGTCAATTAAACCTGTTTTTTAAAAATACATTTCCAGTCTTGGATATTTCTTTATAGCAGTGTGAGAACGGACTAATAAAATAAATAAGTGGGTAAAACAAAAGATGTAAGGAATATTTGTATGCATATTTGGGGGCTCACTTCTGAGGTTTCCTCTATTTTTGTTCCTCAGTTTTCAATAACCTTTGCTACCTACCTTTGCTTCCATAGCTTGGAAAAACTCTTGATGTCTACTGGGGCTATTTCTCCATGCAGGGAATTGAGAAATGCTTTGAGGAAATAAACCGAGGTTACTCCGTGGTACTCTCTGTGGTGGTTGCTGCCCATCATATTCAAATGGTTATTTTCTTACTATTTTGTCAATATTTTGCTACAATTGTCAGCAAGAGGTAGGGTGTTTTAAAAGCTACTCCATCATGGCTGAAACAGTAAGTCAGCCAAGCATTCTTTAAGGAGAAAATTCAAAGCTGAGGAACTTAACTCTGGATTTCAAGACTTATTATAAAGTTATAGCAATGAAGACCATCTGGCTTGGTGTAAGGAAGAAAAATGCACAAATAGAATAGAAGAGAGTCAAGAATAGACACATGTAGATGGCTATATTTAAAGATGGTACTGCAAATCAAAGGAAAAAGGACACTCCTTTCAAAAACTGGCACAGAGGCTATTGGAAATATATATTTTGAAAAAAATCTCTACACCTACCTCATATGATACACAAAAAGTCAATTTCAGATGAATCATAGATCTAAATGTAAATTATAGAATGATAAAGCTTCTAGAAGTTAACATAAGAAAATATCTTAATGATCTTAGTCTAGGCAAAGACTGCTTAAGCAGAACATAAAAAAGCACCAAAGGAAAAAAAAATATTTTAAAATTAAACTTCATTAAAATTACAGACCTCTATTTAGCAAGCAAAGGCCAGCAAGAGAGTGAAAAGGCAAGCTACAGAGTGCAAATTATCTGTGTGTGTAGGGGGAGTGGTGTTCCTTTTTGTTTTTTGGGGGGGAGTTGCACACAGTAAGGATAGAATGGCATTAAATATCTGTCAGAATGGTAAAAGTTAAAAAGAACCACAATACCAATTGTTGGCAAGTTATGTAGTAACTGGAACTCTCATACATTTTTCAGTAAGAGGGTAAGTTGGTAACACAACTTTGAGGTACAGTGTAGGAGAATTTTTTAAAATTGACATTAGCAAAACATCAAAAATTCATCAATTCCACTTCTCATATATCCCTAACAAAAGTTTATTTATGTTTATTAAAGGATATATGCAAGAATGTTTACATTAGCATTATTTGTCATAGCCAACAATGTAAACAATACAAATGTACTTAAATAGCATAATAGATACATAAATTGACAGTCATGAAAAGGAATACCATACAACAGTGAAAATGAACAAAATAAAGCTATGCACTATAACACGGATGGGTCTCAGAAACATAACATCGAGCAAAAAGTGACAAATACAATAAAGTAGATATAGCATTTGTTCATGTTAAATGTTTGTAAAGATTTTAAAAGGCAAACATAATCAGTGATGTTGGAAGTCAGGCTAGTGATCATTTTGGGAGAAGATCAGAGACTGGGAAGGAGCATGATGGAAACTCCTAAGGTTATATGATTCTTTACTCAAATGAAGATTACATGGGAGTGTTTAACTTGTGAAAATCCTTCTAGCCCTACTTCAAGGTTTGTATATTTTCATACATGCATACTGTAATTTGATACAAGAAAAAGCTCGTTAAACAATGTAGTTTAGAGGAACACAGGGCTTTGGAAGAATGGTGATGGACAAGAGGGGGCAGTAACGGCCAGCTCAGAAAGAGATTTACTATTCAAGTAAATGAGTATGTGGAAGCCAAATATCTAAAGCACTTAGCATTCCTTCCGAAGTAGGGGCAGAATCGTACACACACGTATTTATGTACGCCCCTTAGGACACCTCTTCTTTCTGTCTCTTAATCTGCAGACATAAAGAACATCTGAGGTCTTTTCAAGGAGTCCTTAGGTCCCCAGGAAATAGCCATGCAAATCAACTAGATGACCTTTGTCCAGTCGTTCCATTATAATGTTATCTGAGTTTAGAGAGAGAAGCCTTGATCTCTATTCTCCGATTAGGAAACTGAGGCCCAGAGAGTAAATTGCCTAAAGCCACAGAAGGGCCAAGTGACAGAGCCAATTTTCTAATGGAGGCAACTCATCTCTAGGGTTATGCACTGAATCACTACACTACACGGCTTCTTCCTGATCACTGGGAGGGGTCCGCTTTAGGAGATACTGAGCCATCTCACGGAAGTGCAGTTCGGGGGGGGCTTGGTATTCGTAAACATAAAATATACATTCCATGTGGAGACTGAAGGCAGTGAGATGGATATGTGCCTCATCAAAATATATATTATTTGTGTGTTTAAAAATTTACTTAAAGTGCTTTATGTTTATTTTATATCAATGGAATTTTCTTTTAGTCATTCAACATAATACTTTTGAAATTTGTCAGTGTTGAAACATGGCTCTCAGTGAGTCACTTTAACCACTGCACAGAATTCCTCTCTGTGATAGAATATTCCACAGTCCTGTTATCTACTCCCTTATTAATGAGAATTTAAAACTGTTCTCACTTTTTTTTTTTTGCTATGACACAGTGCTCTAATAAACAGCCTTATGCATTTCACCTTGGACATGTGATACATCAAGAGTCACCCAACTGTTTTTCTAAAGGTCCAGACTGTAACTATTTTTGCCTTGGTGGGCTATAGGGTCTCTATAAGCAACTACTCAATCTGCCATCATATCTGAAAAGCAGCCATAGATGATGCATAAATGAATGAGGATGGCTGTGCTCCAGTGAAATTTTACTTATAGGCCAGGTGTGGTGGCTCATGCCTGTAATCCCAGCACTTCAGGAAGCCGTGGCAGGAGGGTCGCGTGAGCCCAGGAGTTTGAGACCAGCCTGGGCATTGACAAAAACAAATGATGGATAGCATCACATTTATTGTACAAAATCTGAATGCTTTCTCCATGAGTTTGGAAATAAGACTAAGATGTCCACTAACACCACAGCCATTCAGCATTGTAGCAGAAGTTACATTACAGTTTCTTAAGCAACAAAAATGAATGAAAGTAACAAAGTTTGAAAAGGAGGTAAATTTCAGTTATGACAGGATTGTGAGTGTAGAGAATCCAGAAGAATTACAAAGGATCCGTTCCAGTTATTAAGTTAACAATAAATTCTAGGATACAAAGTTAACATTAAAAAATCAATTATATTTCTAGATACCAGCAATTGATAAAAAGAAAATAATGTACTATCATTTGCAATAACTTAAAAAACAATAAAAATATTGAGAATAATTTAATGAAAAGTATTAATACCTCTAGAAATCTGCAGCATAAGGAGGACCTCAATAAAAGGAAGAGTCAATATTGATAAAATGTCAGTGTTCTATATATTCAGTGCAATGCTAATTAAAATCTCAGCAGGCTTTTTAAAAAGAAACATACAAGATGATTCTGATATGTATGTGGAAATACAACATCCAATGCAATACTGAAACAAAATTGGAGCGCACACACGTTAGGACATGTTAAAACTTACTAAAAAGCACTGTAAGTTTAAAATGGCGTGGTAGTGATACAAGGAAAGACAAATACACTATTGGAAAGTGTCTAAAAACATATCCTCACAAAAGTAATCTGATTTACAAGAAATGTTTGAGGGAAATACAGGTGGGGAAGCGCAGACAATTCTTTTTAATACACACTCGCATTAATATCGTACTAGAAAAAAAAGAACCTTGATCTCTACCTCTCACCATACACAAAAATTAATTTGACATGAATCATAGACCTGAATATGCAAGATAATTCATAAAGTTTCTGGAAGAAAATATAGGAGAATATTTTTATAAACTTAGGATTGTGCAGGACATAAAATGTCCTAACCATAAGAATAAGACTGATGAAATAAACCTCATTAAAATTTAGAACTCCTGGGCCGGGTGCAGTAGCTCACGCCTATAATCCCATGACTTTGTGAGGCTGAGGCAGGTAGATCACTTGAGGTCAGTTCAAGTCCAGCCTGGCCAACATGGTGAAACGCCATCTCTACTAAAAATATAAAAATTAGCCTAGCATGGTGGCAGACACCTGTAATCCCAGCTACTCAGGAGTCCGAGGCAGAAGAATTGCTTGAGCCCAGGAGGCTGCAGTGAGCAGAGATCATGCAACTGCACTGCAGCCTGGGTGACAGACACAGACCCTGTCTAAAATAAATAAATAAACAAAATAAAGTAAAATTTAGAACCACTGTTTATCAAAGCAACACTAGTAAGAAAGTTACAAAGATAAGCCATATGCTGGGAGAAGCTACTTGCAACATTAAATCTGACAAAGTACTTTTCCTTAGAATAGAAAAGAACTTCTTCAAATCAATGAAATTTTTTTTTTTTAATGAGCAGAAGACTTGAACAGAACCTTTACAAAAGAGTATATCCAATGGTCAATAAGCACATGCAAAAGTGCCCAAAATCATTAGTTATTGGAGAAAAGCAAGTTCACATCATAATGATATGCTACTGTACACCCATTGTATGGCTACAATTATAAAGACCAATTAACAAGTACTGGCAAGCATCTGGAGTGAATCTTACATATTTCTAGTGGGAGAGTAGACTGGTATAACCATTTCAAAAGCTGACAAATTCTGAAAAACGGTAACTTATACTTACTCTATTCTACTCCTAGGTATATACTAGAGACAATCTCAATGTTTATTAACAGTACAGCATGCATGTTAAATGTAATAAACTCACACAATGGAATACCACCCAACAACATAAATCAATGTAACTGCTATAGGCAACAACATATACTGCTATACACAATACAACAACAGTACAACTATGTACAACACATGAATAAAAACACCATGTTGAGACACTAAAGAGTATATTCTATATGATTCCGTTCATATGAAGTCCAAGGGCAAATGAAGGCATGCTATGGTCATAGCCATTGAAAGAGTAGGTACGTTTTGGAGTGTGTACCGGGAGGTGGGTGGTAGTGCACGGAAGGGGTGTTTTAAAACTAACATTATCGGGGCCGGGCGCGGTGGCTCACACCTGTAATCCCAGCACTTTGGGAGGCCTAGGCGGGTGGATCACGAGGTCAAGAGATCAAGACCATCCTGGTCAACACGGTGAAACCCCGTCTCTACTAAAAATACAAAAATTAGCTGGGCATGGTGGCACGTGCCTGTAATCCCAGCTACTCAGGAGGCTGAGGCAGGAGAATTGCTGAACCCAGGAGGCGGAGGTTGCGGTGAGCCGAGATGGCACCATTGCACTCCAGCCTGGGTAACAAGAGCGAAGCTCCATCTCAAAAAAAAAAAAAAAAAAAAAAACTAACATTATCTTGGTTATGTATAGTCTTTTGTACTTCCATGTAAATGTTGGAATCATTTTTTCAATTTCTACAAATTCTGCTATGATTTTGATGGAGATTACATTCAGTGAATACAATCAATTTCATCAGAATTGCCATCTTTATAATCTTCAATCTAAGAACTTTATGTTCAGAATCATTTTTAAATTTTTCAATGTTATATAATATTTAGCATACAGACTCTTCATATCTCTGATTCAATTTACTACTAGGTATTTGGTGTGTTTGACAGCGTTGCTTTTAAATGTTTATCTTTGTTTTCAAATACTCTTGCATACAAATTTTCTTTAAAAAAATTGGTTTTTAATTTTTGAAATTTTTTATAGAGACAGGGTTTTCCTATGTTGCCCAGGCTGGACTCAAACTCCTGGCCTCAGGTGTTCTCCTGTCTCAGCCTCCCAAAGTGCTGGGTATACAGGTGTGAGCCACTGTGTCTGGCCATACATACATATGTTCTCAAAACTACTTATTTTATGGCAGGTGAGGTTGCTTTTACTATTAATACTACAGCAAGATTCATGAAAGCTGATTTATGTTCACACAGTAGCTTAAGAACAATGTCAAGTATAGATTCTAATAAGGTGGTACCCAATCAAGTGTGGAAATTATCAGTGATCACAAAGAATGTGACGGAATAAATGGGAGACAGAGAAAGTGACGTAAGTCATCATCAACAACGCTAGGCTAAAATGCAAGCTTTTACCTCTATCTAGATTCCAGTCACAGGAAATATCTGCATTCCCTGGCTTCATCTTCCTACATATTCATATTTGGGATAAATCGAATCTGTTTTAGAATTCTTAACTATGGCTCATTACAAAAATATCCATATGAAGACAGAATAGGTTAGCTCTACAAACTCACTGACATCTGTTTATAATCATATTTATTGATGTTTGTTATATGCAAGGCACTATTTTAGGCACATTATTTTATATTAATTCATCATCACTATCATTCATGTTTTATTATTTCCATTTTACACAAGAAGAAATTAGGACTTAGAAGAATTAACTAAATTTCTCAATACAACAAAGCCGTAAGGGATGAGGAGATGCTTCAAAGGAAGGGCTGTCAAATTCCCCGGCCTATCATTTGACTCAGAAACCTATAATGTCTCTATTTTTAATCAAAGAACATAGCATTGGTTCATTGCAAATATTTTTTGAGAGAGATACACACATTGATTGAGAGCAAGATACAAAGGTCTAAGTGTAGGTGAGTTCTGAAGCAAAATTGGAAATACATATAACATTTCAATGTCCGAAATTATTACAATTTCAAATCTCTTTGTCAGATTTTTATACAGACTGTCTCTTTGAATGAATAAATTTCTTGGCATACAAACAATGCTACTACATAACTACTACCCAGTCAACATCTACCAAAATTAGTTTACCTGTGCTACTAATGAGTATTTAAGTTATCAAATGCTAAGTACACACTCAAGTACTTAGAGTTGACTTAGGTGGTTTCTTTCTGAAGCTTGGCTTTTCTCTTTTAGTCCTACTCTGGTTCTTATTCTCACATGATCAAGTAATAGAAATTAGGTGTGCATGTGTGCTTCCGGGAGCAATGGTTGTGGATGTGTGTGTGCATGCAGGGACATGTCCACGTGTCCTGCGTGTGAGCTGACCATGCCCCCAGGCTCCACCAGCCAGGACATTTCCAGGGCAGGGGAGTTGGAGCTTTAGCAGCTGGTAGCCCCTGGGAAAACCACCTTAGATACAGGAATTGATCCAGCGTGTTTTTTGGCTAAAGTCCAACTCCTTGGGAGGTCACGTTTGAAAAACGTGAGTTTTTAGTTTTATGTGTTTACTTATTTTTTTAGTTATATATGTTTACTTAAGTCACCACTGGGGATTGTGGGGACTTAAGCATTTACGATTTCTTAAATGTATTCTACTAGGGATATGTAGATATTCTCTTCCATGTACAACTTCAAATTCGATTCAGAAACCCCAGGCAAGGGTATTCTGTGTGTCCTAACCCTTGAAGTTAATGACTCCTAATAAACTCGGCAAGAAGCTAACGACTTGTAAGCACTTGCCAATTGATTCCGAGTTTTTACCTTGTAAGATGAGTCTGAGTGAACTGGGAAGGCTTTAGCAGAGAGAAGGCACAGG
Source organism: Sapajus apella (assembly GCF_009761245.1). Taxonomy (NCBI): domain Eukaryota; kingdom Metazoa; phylum Chordata; class Mammalia; order Primates; family Cebidae; genus Sapajus; species Sapajus apella. Next base: position 20,410,586 of record NW_022436979.1, on the reverse strand, counting down.
AGGGTCAGGTACTGAGAACTCACTCAAGATGAGTTCCGGGAGATATTTAGGGCACTGGAAAGCGTAGTTGCTGCCTTTTTACCATTCATTTTTAAACCTATGAATGGTTTTATAAATAAAGCTGCATGTTTCAGAGATTGTAAAACCAAAACACTGTGAAAACCGTTACCTAATAACTCTTCAGTGACCTTAGCGCTTATCACTTGCATCAATTCACCTACTAAAAGAGGAATAAGCACAGAAAATTATATACCAGATAATTGATCTGAGTAGATACTTCACTCACCGAGGTACACTTACTTTGCTTGATTAAAGTCGTGCCCTTAGAAGAGAGGAGAGCATACATGATTATGAATCAAACATTCATTGAGAGTCTGCGCTGGGACCAGCCTCGGGGCTATGCCGTGGGCATAGAAAGACTGTCTCAGCCCCGCTCCTGGAGTTGACAGCTTTTGGCTGAGTTTACACTGTCCCAGATTAACGAAGAGTCACTAGAGGAAGGAACTCTATGACAAAGAAACACTCAATCAGGACAGTACATTTGAAAATGCTTGGCCACTAGCCTGGCTGACATGGTGAAACCTTGTTTCTACCAAAACCACAACAAAATGAGCCAGTCCTGGTGGTGGGCGCCTGTGGTCCCAGCTACTTGGGAGGCTGAGGCAGGAGAATCGCTTGAACCCGGGAGGCGGAGGTTGCGGTGAGCCAAGATTGTGCCATTGCATTCCAGCTTGGGCAACAAGAGCAAAACTCCATCTCAAAAAATAACCATAATAAGTAAAAATTAAAATAAGAAAATGCTTGCATAGTCCTCTGGTGCCTTCCTACAAAGCACACAGACACTTCTTTACGCCTTAAAATTTGCCAGTTACACTGAAGTCCAGGAGGCTGACAAGGTACTCTCACTCTGAGGAAGATTGGGTGAACTACAGTGGTGGCTAAATTCACTTGAACCATAAGAAACGGTGAAGAGAATATTCAAAACAGTCTACAGTCTTCAACTATGGAATAAGATACTTAGTTTAAGACTAACATTATTCAAATTCTTACGCATTAAAAAGAATAACTGATGATTAACTATTATGGGTTATAGCAGAGTGATAAGCAACTGGAAAAACTGTCACTTTTAGTTACTGCACTTGAAGGTAAGAGGACTTAAAACAACTTACACACCCATGTTTCAATGTGCTATTACAAGAAGAATTTTGAAAAATATATTAAACAAAGCAAAAAAACCCTTTAATGCCTTAAACACTATCCCTTTTTTCTCCTTAGAAAATTGTTAAGGAGCAATCAGCCCTATAATTTTTTTCCAACAGAGAAACAAGAAGATGAGAGTTATCGGCAACACTGGGCGCTCAGTAAGCCATGGCCCTCTCTGCCTTTGAACGTCATCAGTAACTTCTTTCTCCTTGGCCTTGCAGCAGAATCACCCTCGGACCCTTTCATCGTGCCCGGCACTCCTCTTTTTCAGTGCCTGCCAAAGTATCCTACTTAACTGCCACGGCAAGAAAAAGTAATCAGATTAGGAGAGTAAAATAATAAGGCCCTTGTGTGTGCAGGGACCGTCCGCGTTGGTCTGTGATTTTCCCCAGGAGGAAGCACTGGACTGAATTGGCAGCCCAGAGTCGTGGCTGTGTCTCAGAAGAACTGCTGCCCTTCTGTGTGACTTTCGGAAAGCCTCTTCTCACCAATTTTCTCACTTCAGCCTGTTGTGCACGGGGTGCTTGTGCTGGAGTGTATGTGTAAGCCTCTGGGCATGGCTTATCAGACACATCATAGCCTCAAGTTTACTGAGGGACTATCACCTTAGTTTCGTTTGGTGGTATTAGTTGATTTCAGTAATTCTGATGAAAAATATATATGTATATAACATAAAATATATATGTATATGAATGTTTCCATAAAGAGATATATATATAATAGATTTATATGGCTATAAGATATATTCTAATAAGCCTTATAAAGCAATGGACAATTACATATAGGCAGCACATTGTTGTACACACAATATTATTGTATTGTACACACTATTGTGTCATCCAATATTGTGTTGTAAACACAATAGTTAATCATGTTACTCTTTTTAACGCATAATTATACACACAAGTCAACTAGAGAAGCACATTGCTGTACACACAATATTATTGTATTGTACACACAATAAAAATCATGTTACTCTGTTTAATGCATAACTGTTGTACACACAAGTCAATCTGAGAACCACTGGGATGGTAATCAGGAGGATTGTCTTTTCAGAATCCACCCATCTGATTGCCTCTAAAAACAGAAATTACGATGACAGCTCAGCATGGTAACACTGACATGTCAGAAAATAAGATAAATGCACTGATTTTCCTTACAAAACAAAACTGAGATATAACAGGTTTTTGTTCCTGCTTTAGACCAGAGGCCAGCATTTCTCCTGTTTTCTCTTATCCACAAGAGCCACTTTTTGCTCTTTTGCTCTCTGTATGATGGCTGTCCGTGCCACTAATCCCAAGGGGGCATCTAGTTTTGAAAATACAAGAAAGTCCAACCCGAACTCCTTACAGCAGTAAAACAACACGTTATCCTTACAGTAGAGAGAAGGGTCACCAATTGACTTTGCCTCCAGACTACACATTCCTCTGAGTAAAATTAACCAGAACAGGCACTATTATGCCCTATTGGTGTGGGTAAATGTTTATGGAAAGAACCCCTAGCAAAGCAGGAAATGCAAAATGGTAGCAAATCCCAGGAACAGATTCTTTGCCTTGCTGCTTCCTCTTCCTCTGTCTGGAGGTAATTTTCCAGGGTTTTAGCATAGTTTCTTGTTTCTCATTGTTGAGGGTTCAGCTCAAATGTCACCTACTGAGAGTGGCCACTCTTAACTATCCCGTCTGATGAAGTGCCCAGACTCCCTTTCCACATTCCCTTGTTCAGTTTCACAGCACTTTGATCTTTCTTTATTGTTCTCTTGTTAATTGGCTGTCTCTCCCATTAGCCTGTAAGCTTCCTGAGAGCTGAGAGCTTGCCTGCTTGATTCACCACAGTTATTTTCGGTGCTGGAATCATGCTTGGCTTACAGTAGGTTCTCATGAATATCTGATCAGTGAATGAATGAATAAATGATATGCTCATTTTCTCATTGCAAAGAAAAGGATTGCGTGGAAGGAAAAGGGTGACCAATTACAAGCCAAGCCCAAGACCAATTTCACATGGAAGGACTTATAGTTCACCAGACAATGCTTATTGCACACTTGGATTTTCAGACCTTAGCATATTACTCTCCGGAGATTATGAGCATAATGGCCATCTTAGATAAGCACAGAGAATATGCAAAAATAATGCATAAATAGCAATGGAAAATGGAAAGTATTGCAGCGAAGTAAAATCAACAAATCCAGGCTTCTTTAAATGCAAACCGACTTAAAGTTGAATTCCTACGTAATTGAATTAGAATCAAGTTACCCTTCCTTTATGAATTTGTGCATTGAGATATACTGACTCTATCAGCATTATAAACTCATGAAACATAGCAATTATGAATTAATCAAAGTAGATCATAGCAATAAAAATTCATAATCCAGTTCCTGCGTAGGTCTCTTATGGACCACCAACCAAATAATACAAACAAAACAATGGGACTTGTTTATTCCAGTATATGTTCTAACTGTGTTAAACGACACTCCTACACTATTCGATTTTGAATTTTCATGAAAAGAAACACCTTAAGTAACAAATGGCATTTGTTACTTAAAAGAAAGTAAAACTATGAGTTTTATGACTCTTGTATGTCATACATGTTATATGAATTTAAAAATTTGGAGACAACAGATGCTGGAGAGGATGTGGAGAAATAGGAACACTTTTACGCTGTTGGTGAGAGTGCAAATTAGCTCAACCATTGTGGAAGACAGTGTGGCGATTCCTCAAGGACCTAGAAATAGAAATTCCATTTGACCCAGCAATCCTGTTACTGGGTATATATCCAAAGGATTATAAATCGTTCTACTATAAGGAAACGTGCACACGAATGTTCATTGCAGCACTGTTTACAATAGCAAAGACCTGGAAGCAACCCAAATGCCCATCGATGATAGACTGGACAGGGAAAATGTGGCACATAGACACCATGGAATATTATGCAGCCATCAAAAACGATGAGTTTGTGTCCTTTGTAGGGACATGGATGAACCTGGAAACCATCATTCTCAGCAAACTGACACAAGAACAGAAAATCAAACACCACATGTTCTCACTCATAGATGGGTGTTGAACAATGGGAACACATGGACACAGGGAGGGGAGCATCACACACTGGGGTCTGTTGGGGGGAAATAGGGGAGGGACAGCAGGGGGTGGGGAGTTAGGGAGAGATAGCATGGGGAGAAATGCCAGGTATACGTAATGGGGAGGAAGGCAGAAAATCACACTGCCATGTGTGTACCTATGCAACAATCTTGCATGTTCTTCACATGTACCCCACAACCTAAAATGCAATAAAAAATAATAATAATATCATCAAAGGAAATGAGTGAAATTATTTTGATCAAATCATGTTTCAAGAATACTTGTCCAAAACATTTTCTTTTTCCCCTATTTTAATTGTGTAATATTTTGTAAAGTGGAATTATAGGAGTAGCTTTAAATGAGAAAAATTCAGTTGCAGACTTACAGTAGGCATTCTTGCTATATTTAGGGAAGAGCAAAACCCTCTGAATTTATAGAGATGTAGAATAAAAGTAATGTTTAAATTTTATACCTTTCCTTGGTTTTGCCATTTGGGAACATTTTTATTTCATGCTAAACTCCAGTGAATAAGATATGTGTAATTAATTCCATTTTCTGTACCCCCAAAATGAAAATTAGATAAAAATATAATAAGGAAATTTCAGAATCAGGATTTGTTTTACTGTGGAGCATAGATGTATATGGGAAAATGTAGATTGGTTAAACTCAATTATCTTTGTTCCTTAAGGGTAATCCAGGGTCTCTTTTCTTAATGTAATATTTTTTAAGACAGATCTCCAAGAAAAAGTGATTCTGAAAATGAAACATACCTGTGCTGGAATTCCATGCAATTACACTGAAGATTTACCATCAGAGCATGTCTTTTCATAGCTGAAGCTTTGGGGAAATATTAAACTTGATCAGAGAATAGATGTCAATCCATTAAAATCAATGACAAATTGTGAACTCATAGAAAGACTCATCATAAAACATGGAGACTGGATGTATACCCAGTACAAGTGGACTGAGGCACCTCATGAGTATTCAGTAATCACCATGCACAGGTAATTCTAAAATATTTGTAAATCATCAGTTAGAATAATCTCTGAGCCTCTTCCTTGCTGCCTTGAAAACATGTTTGCTCGTTAACCCAGAGATACTTGCAAACCACTAATATCCCGGAAGATGACCAATAAATGCTGACAGTTGATTTGCTGACATTTGAGATGTGTCAGGTAAATACCTCAGGCCTGAACAGAAGAGCTTCTAAGTCACAGGTGCCTTCTTGCCAGGTGAAGATTAGAACATGGAAATGTTCGCCCTCTTGCCATGCTCTGGATTTTTGCGTAATTAATACAATCTGTATCAGTTCTGAGAAACATGCAGAAAACAGACAAGGTTGCAGCCAAATTCGATACATAATGTGCAGGAGAATATTATTCAGTGGTTTTTTAACTGAAAGTCTCATTAATTGTGTAGTTTTATTTTTACATTAAGTGTTTTTGGGTTTTAAGTTCAGGGGCACAAGTGCAGGTTCGTTACACAGGTAAACTGTGTCATGGGATTTGTTGTACAGATTATTTCTTCACCTAGGTATTAAGCCTAGTACCCATTAGTAATTTTTCATGATTATTTCCCTTCTTCCACCCTTTACCCTCTACCCTCTGAAAGGCCCAGTGTGTGTTGTTCCCCTGTATGTGTTCATGAGTTCTCATCATTTAGCTTCCATTTATAAGTCAGAACATGCACTATTTGGTTTTCTGTTTCTGTATTAGTTTACTAAGGACAATGTTTTCCTGCTCTACCCAGGTCCCTACAGAGGACATGATCTTGTTCTTTTCATGGCTGCATAGTATTCCATGGTGTATATGTACCACATTTTCTTTATCCAAGTGATGGGCATTTGTGTTGATTCCATGTCTTTGCTATTGTGAATAGTGCTGCAATAAACATACATGTGCATATGTCTTTATAATAGAATGATTTATATTTCTTTGGGTATATATCCAGTAATGGGATTGCTGGGTCGAATAGTACTTCTGTCTTCAGGTCTCTGAGGAATCACCACACTGTCTTCCACAATGGCTGAACTGACTTACACTATTTATATTTCCTGAGTTCTCCTGGTTTTCTTTCCCACGATCATTGTTGAATATAACTTTGCTATTCTTTTCATGGAATCACTGTTAAGGACATTGTCATTTGAACATGATTTGCTTCTTTAAAATTAAGTCCGGAGATTATATTGTAATATCACCTTCTCATGGCATCCTGGTCATAATCCTGAGGAAATATTGACAAAGTTGTTATTTTTAGATTTAAGTACTAGTAATAATATGTGTGAAAATCAGGCTAAATAGCATATTAAACCCTGTCCCATTGAGAAGGTCAGGAAAAATTAGTTCAAGAAAAACAATGTTAACATCTTAGATTAATTTTGTAAATTTCCTATCTGTCAAGTTATATCCAGGCTCAATCTTCCCTCCCTCTTCTATTTTTTTAATGTATTTTTAGAGATTCTGATGACATAAAAATGAATGAATAATAGCTCAAAATAGAGTTCAATCTTCAGTTTACTGGGGGAGAGAGACATGGAAGTAATAACTCAAATATGAGCTAGGCTGTAGAAATTACAATCTTCACGCATTGCTAGTAGAAACGTAAAACAGTGCAGCCAGTTTGGAAAAGAATTTGGTAGTTCCTCCAAATGTTGAGCATAGAATTATTACATCTTCCAACAATTTCACCCCAGGTATTAACCCAAGAGAAATAAGAACATATGTCCACGCAAAAACTCACACAGGAATGTTCGTAGTGATTTTATTTAGAAATGCTAAAGCTGGAAACTACCCAAGTACATCTACTCATAAGTAGATAAACCAAATGAGGTCTGTCCATACAATGGAACTCCACTCAGCGATAAAGAGGAATGAAGTGCTGATACATACTACAACATGGATAAAGCCCGAAAACATTCTAAGTGAAAGAAACCAGTCACAAAAGACCGTGTATTACATTTATCCATTTGTATGGAATGTGCAGAATAGGCAGAAATAGAGAAAGAAGATAGATTAGCGGTTCCCTAGAGTTGAGGACAGAGAGGTCGGTAAAGATGAGGAGAAGGCATGGGGAGCCGCTGGTAAGAAGTACTGTAGTTCTGAAGCGACAAAATGGTCTGAAATTAGATGATATGGTTGTACAACTTTGTGGATATACTAAAAATGATTGAGTTATACCTTTCAATAGGTTAGCCTTATGGCTTATAGATTGTATATCAATAGAGCCATTAATATACAAAGTAGTATGTGGCAATATAAAAATAAAAAGCAGCCAGATGCGGTGGCTTACGCATGTAAGCCCAACATTTTGGGAGGCGAAGGGGGGTGGATCACCAGGTCAGGAGTTCAAGACCAGCCTGGCCAATATGGTGAAACCTGGTCTCTACTAAAACTACAAAAAATTAGCCTGGCATGGTGGCATACACCTATAGTCCCAGCTACTCAGGAGGTTGAGGCAGAAGAATCGCTTGAGTCTGGGAGGTTGCGGTGAGCTGAGATCACGCCACTGCACTCCAGCCTGAACGACAGAGCGAGACTCTGTCTCAAAAATAAATAAATAAATAAAATTAAATAAAAGTAAAAAAGAAAATGCTCCTGAAGAATAGAAAATAGAGTAGATAATTCTTTGTGTGGTAGGGTGAGGGAGGGGGTGGACTGTTAAATGTTTCCTAGAAAAGAAAACTTGTAAGCTGGACCTTGAAGAAGAAGTAGACGTTCTCTAAATTGAGAATGTAAGTTAAGCAGGGGGGCAAAATCATGAAGACAGGAAGGACTGACGGACTAGTGAAGGACAGACTTTACAGCAGGAATGGTAGCGGGGCAGCGTAGAGGATGCCAATAAGACAAAAGACAGGTAGAAAATAAAACCTGGAAAACAACGCAGGCCACACCAAGGAATTATACATTACCTGGCAGATGACAGAAAACCACTTAAAACTGTAAAAAATAAAATTGGCACAATTTTTGTTTTTATAAATAAACTCCAGTAAAATTAATAGCTCCCATCTAAATTGTCTGCAGAACCTCAGAATTAATGAGGCACCTGTTGGTTCTGACTACCCACAATCCTTTCCTCTTTCTTTTTTCTTTCGGTTGATAAACAGGACTGCGCCGTTTTCTGGGAAATACTGCTCTATAACGCTGTGCTTCCAGAAGCAGCTGGTATAGTCTTAGAACATGCCTCCCTGGCCACAGGGATAGCCTGGGGTCGAGTCAGGCTAAGTGTGGAGCACTCAACATTGTTCAAAGTCACTGACCCTTTGTCATCATTCATTTTTGTAAATGGGCCTAAGAAATGGGACCCCCTTTCTGCTTGCCAGTGAAATAAAAAATAGGAGATAACTCCAAAGCTGCTAGTACCTTTGAAGCCCGCCTCATTAAGCAAAGAATCAAAAACTGTAGTGAGAAACAGAGGATATCCAGATGGTATTCCAGCCCATGATTCTAACAGCCAGGCCACACGCCTGCACCTCTAGCCACGTGTCACATGAGTCGTTAATTTCTTCTTCTGCTTAAAGATGGTCAAAGTAAGATTTCTGGTTGAAGTCACTGATAGGAAAATCTTTCTAACAGTAAGTAGTAGAGCTGGCCGGTTTAACCGGGCGCTAGCTGCGTATTGCTGGCTTATTTGATACACCTGAGTTGATCACCTGCTAACCATGACCTCTGGTTTAGCTGGAACCCAGATACTCAGCTCAGAAGCAAGAATACACTGTAGGTGCTGCTGAAGGGAGAACTAGGAAGAGAAGAAATGAGAACGTGCCATTCAGTTTTGACATCAGCGCCTGTCTACCAGATGATGTGATATTGTAAATGGACGCATTTACTTTTAGTAAGCCATCTGCAGCTAATAATGCGGGAACCAAATATCTAGCGTATGTGCACAACTCTACGTCCATGCTTCTGGCAGCCATGGTGCACTGACACAGAACGCTTTCAATGAACCTGGATATGCCCTGGAATTCTTGAGCAGCCCTCTAGGAAACCACTGACAATGAAGTGCAGTTTGCACGCAAGATAAAAATCTGCTTGCCAGCACTGGGTATGGGTCATGAGAATTATCTTAAATAATAAAATCATTCTGACCCCTTTTTCTCTCTTTTATATAAAGTCCTACCACCACCAGTTTAAGACTGAAACCCAGCTCTCAGGACGTCTATCATTCATGATGCCACAGGTCCAGCTTAAGCAAGCATACCTTTCCCAGTGTATGTGCCTTGTAATCCTTGACTGTAAACATTGGATGAGAGCATTTCCTTTTGGTGATAAAGAATTCCAGGCATCTGAGAGCAAATGGAAGAGTTTATTTCAGGAAGACTTTTTCCCAGAACCCCCGTGAAAGCCCACAATGTCTTTGGGGCTAATCCACCTTTTACAGGAGTCACGCCACCTGTATTTCACTCAAAGACCTGCTCTAGACAAAGAGAATTTGAGAGAAAGTCTGATCTGATCCATTAAAGTATGATACATAAAGGCAAAGACTGCGCACAGTTCATTTTATGGATCACTTCAGAAGTCTATCAAATCTTAACTATCCCTCAATATTCTGTGAGCCTAAAGTTAAAAATGATATATATATATTATCACCTAGTAGATTGTTTCATTTCTCCATTTTGATGGAGAAAAATCAATCAGCTGTTTCCACAATCTAAGCTCCTGAATCCTTTTAGCGACTGTCAGAAGCCTCTTCTCTTATAAACGCACTCACACATGCTTAGGAGATTATGACAATCTAAGGAAATCATACTAACTTCATTTAATGCTCATACACACTTTTATGCAAGGGCAGAAATTCACAGTGTCTGAAGGGAAAACCTGTCTCCTTCTCTTTCCCCTCCTCTTAAGGGGCCCCATTGTTCTTTGTTTCATACCATGATAATGTCAAGAACAATGAAGAGTCTGAGATTTTTATCCTACTTGGAAGCTAGTAAGTTAGCCTGGCACAGTCTCATGGATTCTGTCAAAAGTCATGGGACTCATAGGTCAGAGGCAAAAGACTTTATTACTCAAGAACCGTCAGTAGCCAGAGTATCAGCATTTTCTTGTTTCATTTCTGCCCGTAATTCCTAAAGGGCAACTTAAAGAGAATTAGATGACCTCTGTACCTGCAGCGGCAATAAGTTGTACTAAAGGAAAGGAACTCTGCCTTTAGGTTCCCCAAATATTTTATAATGAGCAGTCAGCCTACCTGCCCATTTCTTCTAGAGGAAGATGCTCTTATTATTATTTACGCAAACCTACACTTTCCCTGGAGAGAGACACCTATTTTTATCTTCCAAGCATCTGCTATTATAAACATCCTTGAAAACAATAGCACAAAAGAGCAGCAGTTAGCATGTCTGCTCCCAAGACATGCCAAAATGCAAAAGACACAGAGAGGATTGTCTCCCAACAGAGATCTACAATGAATTCTTATTTGCTAGTAAATACAGTTTAGTTCCTACTAAGAGCAACATAAGCCCAATTAAACTAATAGTGATCGATAGTTTTCCAGATAATGTTTATGAATTGATTGATAGTATTTTCCTCACAATTACACGACAGTAATTTAATCAATCAATTACTGTCATGTAACTGTGGGGAAAAATGCTGTCAACATATAAATTCAGAAAATATCATATTTCAGAAGGAAATTGTTGCCATTTATCCTTTTCTTACTCCAAAAGGGGTAAATACATTGAAAACAGTCAAGGGAAAGTTTTATAATCAGAGAATTAGCTTCACCCATATAAAATCAATCATTTAAACATAAGACAGCACACACTAGTCACTGATTTGTTTGTGAAAATTTGTAAAAAATACCTAAATTAATTTTGTGTGACCCAGAAAATCAGTTTTTTAAAAGATAAACGATGTAATTGACTACAATAAACCTGATATATTTATGCTATAAAATGACAACTCACTTCAGATTTTATAATCAAAATCTATAATCAAGTAATAGTTTCAAAGGATAGTATTGCTAACTAGAAATACAATTTGACATATAATACTCCGTGATAGTTAACAAAGTGACTGAAGTAACACCAGTATTTTGGCTGTAAATTTGACAGATTTGTAAACTGCCATCACCCATTCACGCGGCTGACGCAGAAGGTTTGCTCACTGTTCAGCACAAGCTGCAATTTCACTTCCAAGCTTATTTCTGCTGATGAAGAATGCTCATCTCTTACTTTGGGCAGGTGAGCCCTGCTGCACTCAGGGTTGACACCTCACAGAGAAGACACCAAAGAAGTAGGACATTTTCAGGAGTTGCCCCAGAATGAATATAAATCTTTTGACTTGTATATCCATCATCATTCCAGCACCAGCTTGATCCAAGACCGCACCTAGTGAGTTCCAGACTGAATTGAATACCTCGGGCCACCCGAGCTCCATGCTGTTGTTTGTGAAAGTATCCATGGTTTGAAGCCTTTAAATACATCACATTCTAATAGTTTCCTTTGGCTCTTGTGCTTTCAAATTGTCAATTTCTTTCTAAACATTAAGCTTAAGGGACCATCTATCAAGTTATCATAATTCAATCGAAGACCTTTGAAGAGGCAATGTTTGCCCCTTTGGAGTTAGCCTACATATGCAGATATCCAAATATTTTCTCCACATGCCCCTTGTTCGTATATTGCACTCAATTTCAGCTCACATTAATGGCTCGCTTGGCATTGGGCTGATTTGTGTCTTGAGCTGGCACGCCCCTCATTATTCCATCACCCTGTCCACCTTAGCCATTTCAAGTAATTGTCTCCAGGTGCGGCTTACTGATCACAAGTTGCTGCCTCTGCCCTAGCGTGGGAGAAAACCAGTGTCCCTTCCAGCCTTTAGTGACAGTTGGCTCCATGGGATTTTTAACCTTTTGAGCACACAGCTACATCATGCAGAATAATGACGACTTCTGCTTTTTCTCTACTTTGTGCCTGTCTGAGAAGCAGAGGTGTAAGGCTAAATGAACCCAGTGAACAAGGCTCAGATTTGTCTTCTGTGCCATAATTAGTCTGTTTTTTCTTATAAAATGTAAACTGATCAAGATGGATTCAAGTGACTGCTTCAAGTAATTGTGTAAGTAAGACGTGTGCACACTGCTGAGTCCACAATTTTCAGTACATTCTCTTCAACGATGACTACTAGGTAGTAAACAATGTTTTAACGTTTAAAATTTCAATGAGCATTTGTATTTTTTCTTTATCATGCTTAGGCTTTATTAACGTATTGGCATACAAATTTTTCTGTTTATATTTAAAGTTTTAGTTGGCATAGAAATACTCTAGAAAGGTTTATGACTAAGTCTAAAATCTGAATTACCTAAAGAGCACTTGTTAAAAATTGCTTCAGTGCACTTACTAAAACTAATAGTCAACAGCTTGGATTTTATGTACTTCCTCCGCCTAAGAGCTTGCTATGAATTACGTCTGCATGGCCTCACAATAACATTATTCGAACATTCAAAATTAATTACATTGCTATGAATATTCTTCAGGAAACTACATAAATCAAAGCGAAATTCTAAAGGAAACAAGAGACCTATTTGCTTCATAATATACCTAATTTCTAAAAATTATAGCTTTGAGATTTTTGAAATTAGCTATCATTCCATCCAAGTTTGCCTTACACTGCTACCTAGCTATAATCAATCAGGGATGAATAGAGAATGTGTTCATTCAACATTCATAATTTCCATTTAATAATTTATAGCTAATGAACCAGAACATATTTTAACCGGTATTATAATTATTTGTGTACGTGTTTATATTACCTCTGGTCTCTTACTGTCTTCAGCCAAAGCGCCTAGTGCAGCACCTTGAACACATGTACACACATTTGCGGGAGAAGGAGGGAAAAGAGAGAGAGAGAATAAGCTGGTGGAGTACTTGATTAATTATTTTGACATTTGAAGAAGTTAAATATACACTTAATTGTAATTAGGCAAGGTTACCATGAAAAGATTCCAATCAACACAACACTTAAATTTTTGTAGACAGATTATTAACGCCATTTTTAAACTTCTGAGTAAAATTTGCTTTTAGAATGAGTTGGAACTATGAAGAAAAATGTGTTAACCTCTGGGATAAGTTAAGTTCATAGATCTGTTTTCTGGTTTTAGTTTTCTAATATTTTACAAGGGCATTTGATGTATTCTAAATTAAGTATATTTAAATATATTTTACAAACAATATTTTCCCCCAATGTGAAATCCTTCCATATTTATTTTCAAATGATTTATTTAACTATGACTTTTAAAAAGTGGTATTTTTACTAAAGGTAATCAAGTTACTTAATAATTATAAATTTTCACAAGAAGAGATTTTTTTTTTTTTTGCTTTTGTCTCGTAAGATTTTGGATTATTGAAATAAGAAACATTTTCTTTCTTTCTCTTAATTTTGAGGCTTCTCATTTTTCTCTTATAACTCCAACATCATACAGTGTCAAAGTCAGCATTTTTCCAGTAGCCTCAACCTGAATTACCTTTATGTTGACCATTCCTAAATGTTAATATCAAACACTGTGGTCCACCCTCTAAATATCTCCAATTGCCTAATCACCATGACGATTCATAAGTAGTGTTATTTTTACCTAACGTTAAACTCAAACCCTGTCATACTTTTTCTTCCTCACTTTCCTTTTTGCACCAGTGCAACTATATCCCCAGTGACACACACCTAAAATAATTCTTCATACTGCTGTCCTTCCCAAGGTGACAACCATCTTGTTCTCTGAATTATGCTAGCAATTGACTTTGGTTGGGAAAGGGCTGGAATCACAGACTGGCAGGCTTGTGATGCTTGAAGTTGTGGAAGTGTTCACCAGAGTCCTGCTTTATGGTTGTTAGATGCACTTTCAGCAAGAAGCAGCTTTTTACTTAAAAACACAGCTCAAGAGAGAACAGCATCAGCAAGATAGTCGATAGGAGTTTTCTGCCTTCATCCCTCCCCAGAAACATCCATTTGAACAATTATCCACAAATAAAAATACCTTCCCAAGAGCCAAGAGCTCCAGATGAGAGGTTACAGCACTTGGGTAAAGCACAGAAACAAGAAAAGACACAATGAAGAGGGTAGGAGAGTTCCATATTACTCTTGACACTGCTCCCCCAAGCCCGCTGCCTCCTGGGCAGTGCGCTGTACTGATAGGTGCCTTCCACAAAGGTGAAAGAGAGGAAAAGGAGAAGCTGACTTTGCCACAGACCCCACCACCAGGCCCACCCTACTGAACCCGGGCGTCGGGCCAGCCTCTGTAGACACAGGCTCCAGGTCAAAGGCAGCAAACTTGAACAACGGTAAAGACCATGTGGACCTAACGGGTATGTATATGACACTCCATCCAACAGCAGCAGAATGCACATTCTTTTCAGGTACACAGGGAACATTGTCCAGGATAGATCATATGTCAGGTCACAAAACAAGCCTTAACAAATTGAAGAAGATTAAAATCATATCAAGTATCTTTTCTAACCACAATACTATAAAAGTAGAAATCAATGACAGGAGAAATTTTGGAAAATTCCCAAATATGTAGAAATTAAATGTGCTCCTGAACAACCATTGTGTCAAAGAAGGAATTTAAAAGAAAATTTAAAAACATTTGAGACCTAAAAATGAACAGGCAATATGCCAAAACATATGCGATACAACAAAAACATTTCTAATAGATTTACAGCAATAAGCACCCATATCACAAAAGGAAGAAATCTCAAACAACTTAATGTTACACCTCCAAGAATTAAATAAGAACAAAGTAAGCCCAAAGATAGTAGAAGAAAGGAAATAATAAATACAAGAACAAAAATAAATAATATAGAGACCAGAACAACAATAAAAATATTAACCAAATCGAGTTGATTTTTAAAAAGATAAACAAAATTGAGAAACCTTTAGCGAGGCTA
The DNA here is from genome assembly GCF_009761245.1 of Sapajus apella. NCBI lineage: Eukaryota > Metazoa > Chordata > Mammalia > Primates > Cebidae > Sapajus > Sapajus apella. The sequence continues at coordinate 20,395,438 of NW_022436979.1, read as the reverse complement.
AGAAAAAAATAAGATACAAAATAAAATCATAAATTAAAGAGATGACCTTACAACTGATACCACAGAAGTGCTAAAGGTATGCCAACAATCTGGATAATCTAGAAGAAATAGATACATTCGGCATACAACTTACCAAGTTGCACTTCCACTCGGCATATAAGAAAGGAAATAATGTGGTTTAAGGTTTAAGTTCATAAATTGTTTAAACATACATTGTATTTTCTAAAACCTCAGAGGTTTGTAAATCTATTAAAGAACAAACTATAGAACAAGTTTTACTCTAGCATTTAAAAGATGGATTCTATTTGGCGGGACAGGGGGAGAGCCTGTCTTAGTAATTAAGTGAAAGCCTAAATGTTTTGGTTTTATGCATATTCAGCCACGGCTGTGTAGAGCTGACCTCATTTGATCACTGGTAAAATTTAGTCTCAACTGGCATTCCATCTGTCACATGGCATCTTTAAGCAGAAATTGCCTAAGACCTTTAATTTGACTTTCAAGCAACAGTGTAGAAAATCCTACAATGGCAAAAAATGTTGGCACAGAGAATGGAAAAGTGAGCTTTGTCAAAATGAATGGGCATACTTCTGAAAACAGTTAGACACTCTTCAAAAACTTTTCTCAAAATTAAAGCATGTACTAGCTGCATAGAAACTCCACACCAACCATTTCTATTAGAAGGTTAAAATTACACCAATTCAATGCCAGAGCTTTTAGTGCAGTACTGATACTGAAGTGTGATTTTGAATTCAATGGGATAGAATTCTCCAGTATACTTCAACCCAAAGCTATGGTTAATGTAAAATCTGAAAAGGACACTTGGAGATCTAAGTGTTGTGACTCAGAGCATATTTTTGTACATTTCAAGGTTTTGAGATGTTCAGAAATAAACTGATAACTAATTTGCTCACTAAAAACAAAACCACCACCAACAACAAAAAAAGGCAGACAGGGAAGAAGGGAGGAAGGAAGGGAAGGAGGAAGAAGGAATAGAGGGAAGAAATAAAGGAGAAAGAAGACTGCCAACAGCAAGAAGATTAGGAGAAACCTCTAACGTCTGTCGATAACTTTTGTTTTTCTTTGTCATCTATAATCAAGAGCTTGAAAACGTGCTCATTCAGCGACTTACCAGAAACAATTACATGAAAATAAAAAGTCAACCGCATGTGTCTAGCCTAGACCAGAAATCCAAGGAATTTTTAGTTGTCTAACACCAAATCATCCATTCAGAAACAACTTCTAGGAAAAAATCAAAATGAGTCAGACTCTAATGCCAGCAGGTCCAACCCCTGAGTCTCATGAAGCTGTAAGACAGCCCTTGCCAGCTGAGTGCATGGTAACCATGGCCAGCATCTAGCCCACCAAGGCTATTGGGCAAGTGAAGACGGTCTAGAAAACCACAGGTCTGCATGGTGGTTTTCTACCTATGCTTTCTACTTATGCTTCTGGGGATGTCAGGTATTATTTGACCACCACTGTGAAATTCAAATGCACATGTCCTTTCCTCTATCTTCACGTTACCCATTTATGTATACCCATGCTGTGCACATAGTCTGTTACCGTTCATGCAGTACCTATAGTCAGTCTGGTTATGAACACTTTTACTAATTGTTTAATAATAGTTATTATTAATCTACTTCATAATACAACAGAAACTAAAATCCTTGTTTTTTAGGTGAAAAAAAATGGAAGCTTAGCTTGTTCCGTTAAATTGCTCAAGGCCATTTACACAGCTAGTAAGTGTCAAAATTAGAAATTGAACATATGTCTTACTTAATTCAGGGCCCATGCTCAAAATCCCATTGCTCTTCATCTTTTCCCCCACGAGCTGACCTCTCATTCTCGATGCTTCCCTAGCCCAGCCTGTCAGAAGAAAAGTGCTCTCATAAATCAGTACTTACTAGGATAGTTGCCTGAACATTTTGGTCAACTTCCACTGCTCATCTAATGGGTCGCATTTTTAAAGAGGCTACCTAAGTATCTACAAGAGCAATGCTTGATTCTATCAGATGGCTTTCTATCTGGATGAATGGAGGGTGTAGGGGCAGGTGAAATAATGAGAACTAAATTTCATCTCTTATCATCTTTTTTTTTTTTGAGACGGAGTTTCACTCTTGTTACCCAGGCTGGAGTGCAATGGCGTGATCTTGGCTCACCACAACCTCCACCTCCTGGGTTCAAGCAATTCTCCTGCCTCAGCCTCCCGAGTAGCTGGGATTACAGGCACGCGCCACCATGCCCAGCTAGTTTTTGTATTTTTAGTAGAGACGGGGTTTCACCATGTTGACCAGGATGGTCTTGATCTCTTGACCTCGCGATCCACCCGCCTCAGCCTCCCAAATTGCTGGGGTTATAGGCGTGAGCCACCGCGCCCGGCCTCATCTCTTACCATCTTATGCAAACAACTCCTAACTCGTCAAAGTGGAAGCAAAGGCCTTGTGGGTTCCTTCCCGGCTTTGGACTGCAACTTGCACAAAAATATATACCCTTGGAAGAGTATGATGACAATGACAGCAAGGCTGAATATAAAACTGTTTCTGCATAATTTTCGAAGTTATTTTTTATTTAAAATTCCTACTAGAATGTAAAATACAACTGAATTCTTTAAGAATATAAAATAGCATATATGCCTTAGGCCTGATAATCTCTTCTATTAATAAATTTGATTTCCAGGAATCAAGCCATCTTACTTAGAACATCAACAAAAATCCAGTGGTCCTGCCCCAGCCGATTCATGAGCTTTTGTGCACACATGAACTGGCATCCTTAAAATTTTTATAAATGTTTTCTACAATATGTGTTTTAGTCAAGTCATTTTTTTCTTACGACCTCAAATAACCTAAGGGCCCGACGGTCTTTCTTTATACAACACTGACGGCTCTTCTGTCCAGATCAGTCCTTTTCCCTGTGATTTTTTTGTGTAGCTTTCCTCTGATGACCAAAATCCCCAGGCTCCAGGAACATGAGTGAGACTTCTACCTCAAGTTGCCATTTCTAATAACGCACACTTTCGACTTATCTGTTATTTAATTTTCCACCTTTCAGTAACCTACCACCTGCCATTCATCTGGTATCCACGAGGTTGCCGCATTGTAGATGCCATCTTAAAAGACTCCATATTCTGAGCCTCCCCTGTGGACTAACTCTCCTCTTTGAGAAACGCTGTGGCCTCCTGGTGCTGGCTCTGCATGTCACTTGCAGCTGACACTCACCACAGTCGAAGGAGTCGAGTCGAGGCTGACAGAGAAGGTGATTTCATTCAGGGTGGGACAGCATCACAGCAGTAATGTGTGGTGTTGATGATTGTACACAACACTTATTGAGCACTTGTTGCATGCCAGTGTGCTCAGCTCTGTTCTCCCCTACGGTAACCCAATGGGGATGTATTATTACTACTCTTAGATAAATTTCAGAAGCAAGGAAAGAAAGCACAGAGAATCTAAGTTATCTGCCCAACTTTCCACACAGCAAGCGGGGGGTGGATATTTAACCTAGGCAGTGTGGTTCAAGAGCCCGCTCTGCTAGTAATCTTGCAGAGTGCCCATGACGGTGGGTGGTGGACGTACTGATGTGGCAAAGTGGTGGGCAGCCAGGCAAATGAGGATGGATGAGGCACGAGGAATGAACAGAGTTCTGGGAATCCCAGATCCTACAGCTGTTTGATAGGGATAAAAGTCAGTGTGAAGGGGCCATCAAGGATGAGCACTTTCAAAATTATAAACTTATTTTACTCAGTCTTGGTGCAGAAATATACAGATGGCTGCATAATTTATGCTGGTCTATGTACATGACCAGCAAAATAGCTGGAGCCCTGCGCCTTTGGGAAAATTGCCAATGTGATTCCAGATGCTTAGATGTGCTCTGTAGACTAAGCCAGGCAGAGGCCCTCAGGTGAATTAGTACCGTTTTCTGAATCATGTCTCAAACATGTAGGCTATATCCTGTGTTCTTATTTATTAAGCAACCATGAAAGACAAAGCTGCAGAGAATTCCCAAAGCACCGAAGAACAATGGAAGAACGCCCAACTGTTTCGTTCACGTTTCAGTTTTCCCACATACCCCTCTTCTCAAAATGCAAAATTGCTCTTCGTCCCCATGTTGACTTCAGCGGAATGAAGCAATCTGCAGAGATCATTGTCTTCTAGGAGCAAATAGTAATGAAGCTTGCTATTTAAATATTTTTTCCGTGGATACACTTGAGTATTTAAATTGCGCAGTTAAAAGTAATGAGCACTTAGCACAGTTTCCGTCTGCATCTAACTGCTCTCTCTCATTATCTAAAAGAAAGCATTGAATTCCGAGCTCCTCAAATGAAATAAGAGAATTTTTACCTGCTTTCTTTTTGATTCTCATAATTCCTTGGTTCTCCCAAGCCTTGGCCCAACTGTTTTTTGTTGCTTCCATGCTTTTTAAAAATGACAAACAGCTCCTCTAAGCTGCCTCAGCAAGAATGCCTTCTGCCTGCTTTTAAGAGCTGTCACAATTAGTAAACTCACAACATATGTGTTTCCCCTACATACTTCCTCCAAATCAGTGATACTAATTTTTTCTGCTGTGAAATTCTTTACAAAACAGTCAAGCTACGATTAGTGTATTTCACTTGTCGCTCAATGTGTGACTTGCCATTCTGCCAAGTCAATGATTTCCAGTCGGAGGTGTCATTGTAAAAAAACATGATGATTTAAAAATAAACTTGCTGACGCTCAGTGACCCAGGCTTTGCAGAGCAGGCTGCATGTAACTATGAGCTCTCCTTTTTAACAAGGATTCACCCTTGGAAATCTCAATGTAGACACCACGCCTGTTTCTCAATTAGATGGTCCTTTTTTCCCCCTTCTTGGGCTGGAGCGAGTGAAACACAAAGCAGTCAAATGGCCTGTTCAAACGGTGCCCTGAGTCAACAGTAAGTGTCTACTGAACAGTGTCCATCTGGCTGACGGTCTGCTTGCCATTCTGCTCTGCTCCTGGGTCTCCCTAAGCTGGTTCTCCTCACTGCTGCCAGGAGCAACGAGCAGCAGCACAGGTCACAGACTTCCTCTGTGCAGAACAAGGATCTCCCCAAGGACCCAGATCTGCGGCACCCGAGGAAGGCCAGCCACCCCCTCACCACCCACCCCCACCTGTTCTAATGACTCTATGTTAAATTATGATTTTTTCTTAATTAGAAGATTTTTTAAAAGGAAAATCAAGTGTATATGCTAGAGTAAATCACTGTTTTTTTAAACTAAACAGGTTTATAAAAATTAAAATAAGACATCACAGAAAATAGAAGGCTTTTTTTTTTAACAACAAGCAATTAAGGAAGCATGAAACACTGTTGAAAACCATTTTTAAATAGTTAAACCAAAACTGCATGAATCTACATTTGACATCTTAAATATAGATGAGATGATACTTTTAGACACAGAGAGGAGAAACTCTCCTAGCTCTCTTTTTACAAATTGCCCAAAAAGGAATTCACATTCTTCATTAATTTTTTCATCAAATTATTTCATATTGTTGTTTTAAAATATATGTCAAATACATATAACAGATAATATGTAAGAGTGAAAAAAAGACTACAACCCATTTAGCCACCATTATATATTATCAATACCTTTGCTATTTTATTACGCTGAATTTACCAATATTTACATGAAAATATTAATATTCCTAAACAATATTTTATTTAGTTTTGCCTAATTTTAACTTTTATAATAATAAATCCTACCAAAGATATATGTGTATTTGTGGGGATGTGATTTTCTCTTACTGTTCAGTATTAAGTTTTTGAGATGCATACATGTTTAAATGTGTAACTTTCATTTATTTATTCTGGTTTTAGAAAACACCAAATTGTTTCCAAGTTTTGCTTTTGTGAAAATGCAGCAACAAACATTACTGTATATATCTCTCGGTGCATATAGGCAGGAGCTTCTTTAGATTATATGTCAGGGAATGGAATGTCTGTGTTTATAGGTAATGTATGTGTTTATCGTTACTAGTTAAAGCCCCAAAGACCACTGATTAATGGGAGTCCAAATATTCTGAACATTTATGAGTTAAATTTATTTTCCCAGTCTGTTGGTGTCAAATAGCAACTAATTGTGATTTTTACCTTCATCCCCATGATTTCTAGTGGGATTTGACAACAGGTTTTTTTCATAGATGTATTAGTCATTTGTGATTCCACTTTTGTAAGCTACCTGTTCATATTTTCGCACGTTTTTCTGTCGAGCTGTTTGTTTCTATATATTTTCAACTTTACATGTTCTGTACACTGACTTTGATCAGTAATACGTGCTGTTGGTATTGTGTCATAGTTGGCTTGTTTTCTCACTCTTTTTATGATGTTTTATGATGAACATAAAGTCTTAATTTTAAAATGATAAAATTTGGCCATATTTCCTTATATGGCTAGTGTATTTTGTTCTTACTTGACAATCATTTTGCCACCAAGTAATAAATATATTATCATATATGGTCTTTAAAATTTCTTAGTGTTTCTTAGCATATAATTTTTAGATCAATCTGGAATGGATTTTTAGCTAACTGCTCCAAAACCAATCCACTGATCTACAATTTCATTTCTGTCATGCATCTGTATTTTTATATACATATGTCTTTGCTTCTAGATTCTTTATTTATCGCATTCAATTATTTGGCCTTTATTTAATTAATATCCACTATCTAACAACCGCAGCTTTTTAGCAAGAATTGTCTTTAGTAGGGGAAGTCTTCTTGACCTAATCTTCTTCTTTAGGTGTGACTAGACATGCATGCCCTTTGCTTTTCTATATATATTTTTTAATCTGCTTATTTTGATGAAAATCTTTTTTGAAATTTTTCTTGAAAATATCAATAATCTCTGGATCAATATTGAGAAAACTGACAAATGTATGATACTGAGTTCTCCCTGCCAATGAAATGGTATAACTTTCTACTTATGTAAATCTTCTCTGATATCTTTCAGCTAATGTTTTATAATATTCTGAAATAGAAACTGCATACATAGCATACTATTTACAATGGCAGCAAAAATATGTGGCATCGCTTTTAGATTTATTCCTATGCCACATATTTTTGCTGCCATTGTAAACAGTATATTTTGTGTGCAATTTCTAAGCATTATCCAGCAAACTTGTTAAACCACCTTGTCAATCCCTGTATTAGTCTGTTTTCACACAGCTGACATTCCCAAGACTGGGAAGGAAAACAGGTTTAATTGGACTTACAGTTCCACATGGCTGGGGAAGCCTCAGAATCATGACGGGAGGTGAGAGGTACTTCTTATATGGCAGCAGCAAGAGACAATGAGCAAGAAGCAAAAGTGGAAACCCCTGATAAATTCATCAGGTCTTGTGAGACTTACTCACTATCATGATAATAGCATGGGAAAGACCAGCCCCCATGATTCAATGACCTACCCCTGGTCCCCCATCCCAACAACATGAGGGAATTCTGGGAGATACAATTCAACTTGAGATTTGGGTGGGGACACAGCCAAACCATATCAATCCCAATGCTGTGTAGATGGTTTTGGGTTTTGCCATTGCTTTAAGGTAAAGAGAGTGTAGAAGTGTTTTAGAAAAGGCTGGAGGAAGTGCCCAAGCACTTTAGAGCTGAGACACACATGATAAGCTGTTTAACACAGATACAGAGAAGAACGAGAGCAGTGCAAAAGCCACTGAGGTACCTTTGCATGTAGAAGATGTCTGGGTGAATTTCTTCCAAATTGTCCATTTATTGCTTGAGTTTAAACCAAACTATCGTTTTCCTAATTTCTGCTTTCTTCTGATTCAAAAATTAACTTGCTGATAATTTATTAATAACAATTTTTAGCTTTTAAAAGAGTAAATATCATACAGCATTAAACTAAAACCAAAATATTATGAAGTATGCAAAACAACAGAGTTTTAAAAGAATGTGTAGTGTTTTGAAAGTATCCTTACATTTAAATTCAATTTTTTATGGCAAATATTCATTGAGAGCCTTGTATATGCAAGGCACTAACCCCATAGGAAGAGTGTTTGGTCACTTATGCGCTAGCGAAATTAAGAAGACAGCAAGTTTAACAAATTTAAGCAATCAGTCTTAGACACAGAAACAGCCCTCACCCCATCTTTGCTTTGTAATAGGTTTTTCACCCTGATTTATTGTGTATAATTGCTTAATCCATCTTGCATATGTAGACAAGCCTTTGTCAACCTGAAATACTTAAATACCTTTGAAATAAAACTCCAACTAGCTAATCATTATGTTGTAATGTATTACCTTTGGTCATCACTTAACACTTCACAGAAAAAAGTTATCTGAAGAAAATACAAAAATTATTTTTTTATTAAAATTTCTATTTTTTTTTAACTTGCATTGGAACACTATTATATTTATCCAGACCTGACCCAAATAGTTTTAGAGATACAGAGATACAATTCCTGGCTCTACTCTTACAAAAAGCAAATCTTTACAAGTATAAGTAACTCCTGAACATGTAGATCTTCAATAATTTTTATCTTCTCACTTGCCCTCTTATTTCCTCCATGTGGAGGAAAAAATATCTTTCTGAGAAGGGAACACTTGAAGACTCATTTAAATGTTAGCTACTTAAAAATTTAAATTTTAGTTGCTATTCCATTTAGTTCTTTATTTACTTTGAGTTACTCAAGCTTTTTCTATTTGCCACACCTGCTGGTAACATGGGAATATATTGTTATGTAACAAATGCACACCATACTGAGGTATTTTGGGTGAAAGTATGAATCGCCCACTGTCGTCACCTATTCTCATTTCATTCTTAGGAATGAAAACAATGTGCTTTGTTAGTTTTAGAACATTTCTCTATGCATTTACGTAGATACATAATTGAATAAAAAGGTAGAACATACACATTGTTTTAATATAAATGGGATAATGAGATATAAAAATTTTTGCAAAATTATCTTCTCATAATAATATCATAAAAATATTTCCATGTTTTTATATTCAGATCTTTTCATTCAATTGCCATACAGTGGTTCTTTCCATTGCTTGGGATATCATCTAACTATTTGATTATTAATGACAATGTGTAATATTTATACCAATGTGTGTTATATTTTGAACATCCTAGAGTGAATACTCATACATGACACTTTTTACATGAGTGGACAAGCATCCGTGAAGATACTTGGAGATTCTGTTTTCCCAAAGGAAAATTTAAATCCACCAAGACTTCTCCACCTACACATTCCTGCATTAGCAGAATCAGAGACTCAGTGTCCCAGAAGTCACTCACCTTCTCCCTCACCCTATAGCACGCATTCAGAAGACTCCTTTAAATTCATTTATGTGTTTCTCAATGTGCACCCCATTACATTTTCATCTCTAAATATTTCACATTTTTCATATTCAATCACCTCTATCAGATTCTGCAAGATTCGTTCTTCAGGTTAGCTATCATTTCTGCGATTCAAGATACATGGTAGAAAAATTATTGCTTAAATTTTACTGAACATAGGTCAGCTGAAAACTGCTATTCAACCCAAAAATTTGCTCAAAATTAATATGTATTAAGAATTGTGTTAAAAATGAATGTCAGTAGGAACTGATTTTTCAAGTATTCTTTTGTTGTATATTTCGCAACCCCACATTAACTTTTTAAATATTTATACAGACTCATTTCTAAAATGCAAAGTGTGCATATTATACATTATATAAATAATTGTGTCTTATTTATGAGAAAATAGATCATGACATAATTTTGTAATCTATCGTTATTTAAACTATTTTGTTGCATATTGTAGAAAACTTGAATATTTCCACCCATTAGAATTTTTTAGATAGACTGTCAAATTTTTTTTTTTTTTTTTGAGACAGGATCTTGCTCTGTAACACAGGCTGGAAGGTAGCGGCCTGTTATGGGCTCACTGCAACCTCCGCCTCCCAGGTTCAAGCGCTTCTCCTGCCTCAACCTCCTGAGTAGCCAGGATTACAGGCGTGTGCCACCACATCCAGCTAATTTTTGCATTTCTTAGTAGAGATGGGTTTTTGCCATGTTGGCCAGGCTGGTCTCAAACTCCTGACCTCAGGTAATCCGCCCACCTCAGCCTCCCGAAGTGCTAGGATTACAGGCATGGGCCACTGCGCCTGGTCAGATTGTCTAATTTTTAATGCCAGTTATCAGCTGATTATTCCCATATTACCTGTTTATTTCTCTATATTTTACCAGTATTTCTAATTCATTTTTATCTAATTATGGCTACTCTTTCACATTTGTAATGGGGAAGCATTAGAATGACCCAAAACTCTAACAAAGTTGAGTAAGTGTTTTCTTAAAAGCTGCTTTATTTTGTCCCCTTGTACAAAGTTGGAAACACAGCCAAATAAATAGAATAGGTATGATTTTTTAATTAATGTTCTTAAAGTACAAAACTCCCATTCTTCAAAATTTTGTCTCTTAAATTAATAATCCAATTTATGATTTATTTCTCTTTCTATTTTTCCATATGAAAAGTCAAATGTATGTTTTTTAATAGAAAAATAAAATTAGAAAAAATGAGAGTATAAAAAATAATGGGATTTGCCAGGCATGCGTGCAATCCTAACACTGTAGGAGGACAAAGTGGGAGGCGTGCCTAAAGCTAGGAGTACAAGATCAGCCTGGGAAACAGCGTGTCTACAATAAATAAAAATAAAAATTAGCCAAGCTTAGTGTGTGCACCTGTAGTCCTAGCTACTCAGGAAGCTGAGCTGGGAGGCTCACTTCAGTCCATGAGTTTGAGGCTGCATTGAGCTATGATTGTGCCAGTACACTTCAGCCTTGGTGACAGAGTGCGACCCCATCTCTAGAATAAATAAATAAATAATAAAATCTTGCTCATCCAAATCATCCATTAACCTTTTAATTATCTATAGAAATCTATTTCTAAAATATAAAGTTATTATTTATTTTACAAATATTTATGTCAGCCAAAATAGGATCATATTTTGTAACCTACCACAATTTATTTAGGCAATTTCCCAAATGTTTTATTCCATAATCCTCTTATGTTAAGCAGAGTAGCACGGAAATAATTTTAATCTGAATTATAAATGTAAAAACAAAAAGGTAGCAAAATAATGAGAAATTATTGGTCAAACGCAATAAAGTATGTCTGAAACATATTAATATTAAAAGGAAAAAAGTAGAAAAATACCGTAAAATTGAGGAAAAAATAGATAATCATGTATGAAGTTTTGCTGTGTCCCCAAGGTGCACCAAATATAGTAGGATAGGAAGCTAGTGTCTAGGTATTTTCATTTAGAATCCATCATCACTTCTGCCAAAGTAACCTGCTGACCAACTTGCTTTTAACTAAATTGCTTTCAACAAAATTATGCTCTGTAAAGTTTCATTTCTCCGAATAGTTTTTTCTACATTTTTTCTTAATGATCACATTATATACCACTATTAAGAGCTGAACTAGGGCTCCAGAAGCCATTTGAACTTCATCTGGAGTTATTGTCTCATTCTCTCTGTCTGACTGTCTTTATTTTATATTTCATCAGGGATAAATCTCTATCCCAGTTCTGTGAGATTCTTTCTGTGAATTCAGATACCCTTTCACAGATGGCCTCCTTTATACCATAACTTCAGAAATAATCTGGAGTGATAATTTATTGGGGTATATAATATCTAACTCTAACACTCTGTTTATCTCCTAGTTTCCGGATGTTACCTTCAGTAACTTCCAAACTAAAATTCATGTATCATTATTTTATCTCTTCTTATCAGAAGAACACTAAACATTTAAAGTGAACTTTTAAATAAAACTCCTGAAACTATATAACTAATGAACAAACCAACTAAGGTATTCCATTGCTCATTGCAAAATTTTATAATAATACATTCCTTATCTCCCAAGAAAACTCTCCTCTTTATGGCTTCATCCTCTAATTCTCAAAACTATCTACATAATTGTTATCTTTACAATAACAATGTAATAGGAAAAACAAATTATACAAACATTCAAAGTTTTCCTCCCCTGAGTCCCAGAGATTCTTCTTTGAAAAGTCATCTATAGGCCTCTCAGCTGCAGCACCAGATCCAAGTAGCAGGCTGCCCGTGAGACCACACCTGTGTAATAGCTGCTCCAGGGCACAGGGGTGGCTCAGCAAGATAAGCTAGAGGGCTCCGGTGAGTTGCATGGGACGGACACTGTGCATGAGAGTGTGTTTAGTGAGGGTGGAGGCAGAAGTAGAAGCAGGTAAAATAAAGGAGCAGAATGACATCAACAAACAGAAACATTTTTATTTATTTTGCATAGGAGTGGCCTCCACGAATGCATAATTACAGGAAGAAGAAACTGCATCTAAATAGCATGTGTGGTAAATTTCTTGTATGAGGAGCAGAGAAAAACGCCCAGGCTGGACTTGGTAAAAGCAAAGGGAATACCTCAGAGCTTCTGCAGTAGTGGTTGTATTTCTTATCAATGTGACTTGCAAAGGCTGAGTTATGTGGAGATACAGCTTATGTGTATATGATCTCTCAGTCAAGGGCTGAATAATTTGTGCTGACCACTTTCTCACAGGTAAAATTAATTTCTTTTTTTTTTTTTTTTTTTTTTGAGGCCGAGTTTGGCTCTTGTTGCCCAAGCTTGAGTGCAATGGCACGATCTCGGCTCACTGCAACCTCCGCCTTCTGGGTTCAAGGGATTCTTCTGCCTCAGCCTCCTGAGTAGCTGGGATTACAGGCACATGCCACCATGCCCAGCTAATTTTTTGTATTTTTAGTAGAAACTAGGTTTCATCATGTTAGCTAGGCTGGTCTCAAACCCTTGACCTCAGATGATCTACCCGCCTCAGCCTCCGATGCTCTGGGATTACAGGCATAAGCCACTGCGCCCAGCCTCACAGGTAAAATTAGAATAAAAGCCATCTTCCACTTGATGAGAGAATTGCAGGGAATGCTCCAATACCAAAGGACAAGCCTGGCTTCCATCCATAATTACTGCTTCATCTACCTAGCAGAAATGGGCACAGCAGTTATCAGCAATCCAACTACATTCCATCTCAAATTTCTCTCAGCTTTACAATTAACTCATCTCTTATTTTGCATTAATCTCTTTCAGCCTAACCATGTTACACTCAGCATCTCACTTGAGACAAATCTGTCATCTGAGCAATACTGGAGTCTTGCCGTGACATGACTGGGGAAGTACCTGTGAAATTGCATGGTTCCAAAGAGACATCCTGAGGAACGGGGATCTAGCAATAAATTCCCGCAAACTTGATGGAATTCTCTCACCACCGCTGTTGCAAGAGGACCAGATCTCCCTGTGGCAATAGATGTGGTGGGGGGGGGGAGGTAACACTGGAAATATATCACAGGCTAGGTTCAGATACCGCAACAGTAGCCTCAAGATTTTGCACGTAACTTCAGAAGAAACCCCCGCAGAATAGAAGACTCCTCTCAAGCATTTATCTGGATTTACTGTGCAATTTCCCTGTGTCCCTCACTTTTCCTGCCACTTTTGCTGTTACCCCTCACAAGTGTACCCTCCTGTTTGCTTTTATTTGATTGCAATTCTCTGTCTTATAAAGATTGTCCTGGTTCTTAACTTAGTGTTTCAAAAAAAATCTACCTATTGTGTCTATTGTGACATTCCTAGCACCTGGGACAGTATTTGCCACAGAGAAGATGCGTCTATTTGAACTTGCCTTACTTACAGCCTGTTCTCTTCAGTTTTGTCTTGGGTCCCACGGTTGAAACTATGCATTCCAAGTGGAATCTGCTTGGAATAAAAGGATCTGCACCAGCTTTAATCACCAAAGGAAAAATATTCGGTTTATAATAGTGAAGCGAAAATGGGGAAGACTTCAATTCTTTTGGGTAATTACCCAGAAGTGGGATTGCTGGATCATATGGTAGTTGTATTTTTAATTGAGAAACCTCCATGCTGTTTTCCACAGCATTACACTATATGGCCTTTCCATCAACAGTGTGCAAAGATTCTAATTTCTCCACAGCTTCATTAACGCTTGTATTTTTTTTTTAATCACAGTGGTTTTGATTTGTAGTTCTTTGATGACAAGGGACATTGGGCATTTTTTCATATGCCCAGTGGTCATTTGTATGTCTTCATTGGAAAAACGTCTGTTCAAGTCCTTAACCCAGTTTTTAAGCCGGTCAGTAGTTCTTTGCTTTTTCTGTTGCCTTATAGGAGAGCCTTATAAATATTGGAAATGATCTCTTATCAGATACACGTGTTTCAAATATTTTCTCCCATTCAGTTGGTTGTCTTTTCACTCTGTCGATTATTTCCTTTGCTATGCATAAGCCTTTTAGTTTGATATAGTATCATTTGTTTATTTTGTTTTTGCTGCCAGAATTGAAATCAGGATCCAAAGAGATATTGACACTCTCATGTATGTTGCAGCACTATTCATACTAAGCAAGATGAGGAAACACCTAAAGGTCCATCCACAAACGAATACAGAAAAAACATGTACAGTGGAATGCTGGTCAGCCTTTAAAAAGGAGTAAATGCTGCAAAACGTCAGGACATGAATGAACTTTGAGGACTTTATGTTAAATGGAATAAGCCAGTCACAGAAAGATGAATACTGCAGGATTCCATTTCAATGGGGTGTCTCAAACAGTCAGATTCATAGAAGCAAACAGTGGAATGCTGGTTGTCAAGGGCTGGGGAAAGGGAAAATAGAGTTACCAATCAGGTAAGCACAATGAGTGAGCTTCAGAGATCCCCTATACATCAGTCTTTATCATCAACAACAATGTATTTTACACTTAAAATTTGTTAACAGGATAGAACTTATTTATGTTAAGTGTTCTTACCACAAGAAAATAAAACTATTTTAAAAATAAGAAAAATCACACTTTGGGAAACTGAAGAAAAGTCTTTTATTAAGAAAAAATGACTAGGGGGTAAATGATGTTTGCAATTGCATACAATGTTCTCGGAGCTGAAGTTTGTGATGAAACCAATTTTTTAAAACAAATATTTAATTATTCATTCAATAACTCTAATTATGTACCTTGCCATGTTTTAAGTATTAGATGCGGGAATAAAATGACAGATTAAGTATCTTCCTTGCGGCATGTATTTAAAAGGCAGGAGACAGAAAATAGAGCTGTAAACCAATAAATATGGCCATTTCTCATGTTAGTGATTGCTATGATGTGATTACAGCTGGATAGCTGAATGGAGAGTTTCTAGGAGAGGCAGTTAGTTACCTTTGCCAGGATGGTCAGGAAAGGCTTCTCTGAGGACCGAATGAAGGGCAAAGAGTCATGTGCAAACCAGGCACAGAAATGAGTAAGTACAAAGGCACGGAGGCGCAGTGAGCTCAGCAGGTCCTCAGGACAGGAGCCAGGACGAAGTGATGGGGGCAGACGGGCACGAAGAAGGCAAAGGCCTGGCAGATGGCATAGGTATGTTTGCATTCTAACTTCACAAAGAAGCCCTTAGAAGGTTTTTTAAGTGGAGTGCGAAGCTCTAACCTATGCTTTTAAAGATCGGGGAAGTTGCTGTTGAGATTTAGTAGGCTCTGTTAGTAACACAAAGTCTAGGCCTGATGCCGAGACTCCATAACAGAGAGCCGGTCGTATGAGAGTTCTGACTGCCGGGCGCGGTGGCTCACGCCTGTAACCCCAACACTTTGGGTGGCCGAGGCGGGTGGATCACGAGGTCGAGAGATCGAGACCATTCTAGTCAACATGGTGAAACCCCATCTCTACTAAAAATACAAAAAAAATTAGCTGGGCATTGTGGTGCACTCCTGTAGTTCCAGCTACTCAGGAGGCTGAGGCAGGAGGATTGCTTGAACCCAGGAGGCGGAGGTTGCGGTGAGCTGAGATCGCGCCATTGTACTCCAGCCTGGGAGACAAGAGCAAAACTCTGTCTCAAAAAAAAAAAAGAGAGTTTTGACGAATAAGAGAGAAACTTATGTATGTTACATTTTTAAAATTCACACCAAAATAAAAGTCAGACAACTTAGAAAACATGGATAGTAGACTTAACAGGTATTCCACATAATGAATATTTAAATAACCAATGAATATATTAAAATATGCTACTAACATAAATATAAATATGCTGACTAACATCATTAGTCAACAAGGGAATGCCAATTAAAAATCACAATCAACTCCACTTCATTCCTACCAGAACTGCTAAAAGCAAACTAACCCACAGCAGTAAAAATCCTCTTTAACTAAAAGTGTCACACGCTGCTGGTGGGGCTGAAGCTTCTCAGGAAATCTGCTTGGTAGTATCTTCGAAACGGGCGCTGAGCCGGCTATCCAGCTTGTGAGAGCCACCGCCGGTAGCTCGAAATTGGCAAAGATGAAAAAATTTAAACCTCAGAAATTAGCAGGTGCTGTAAATCAGAGTGCTTTTCCTTCTTTTTCTCAGACAGCAGGTTGCTAAGCACTATCAGCACCCAGCATCCTCATCCTCTAGCTGGGTCATCTGTGATTCAGGCATTTCTATCTTTGGTAAGGTATAAAATATTCATAAAATGGAATATCATACAGCAATGAGGATAAAGTAATAACAGGCTCGGTCTCAGGAACATAATGCTGGGGGACAAGAGGCTAGTAAATGAAGAGCTTATAAGTGCATGAAGTTCAAAGTTCGTGCAGTTTAGACCAACCACAGATGTGTAGTATCGTAAATCAGAATGGGGAAATGCTCCCTGGGGAGATGGTAGACGGGCAGGAGGGATGGGTTCTGACAGTGTTCTCTTCCTGGATATGTGTGCTGGTTGCATGGATGTGCTCAATTAGTAAGAAACACTGTCTCTACTAAAAATACAAAAAAAATTAGCCGGTGTGGTGCTGTATGCTTCTAATCCCAGCTGCTTGAGAGGCTGAAGCAGGAGACTTGCTTGAACCCAGGAGGTGGAGCTTGCAATGAGCCGAGAACGCACCACTGCACTCCACCCTTGGCAACAAGAGCAAAACTCCACCTCAAAAGAAAAAAAAAAAAAAAAAGAAGTTATAAGACTGTACTCTTAGGCTTTGGACAGTTTTTCTATGTGTGTATGTTACACTTTAATAAAACAGTAAATATTTTCCAATCAATAGGTAGTAAATTTTATTCATTCAGGAGACAGTAATTTAAAGAAATTCAAGTAATGCATGTCTAGAAAATGGTCCCTTGTACATTTTTCCAGCTGAGGGAACTAATTTTCTTTATTTAAAATCTCTTGGAGAGATATTTAACAATTTCCAGATGATTGATGTGGAAAAATAATTTATACTTCATCCTTAAATATTGTTTGTTTTTTAAATGTTCTCTAATTTGGGTAATAAAACTTACATGATATTTGACCACACTTGGATTAAACTAGAAAAGGAAAGCTCCCAGAGCTCTAGCTTTCCCATGTAGCGTCTGTAAGAATCAACTGGAGAATTTGCTATAAATCCAGATACCTGCAGCTTCACCACAGAAACAAATCCAATGGATTGGTCGTAACCTAGGAATCAATTCTGAAATAATCACCTCACATGACCTGAAGCAAGTGAATACATGGGGAATAACTGTGAGAAAAATGATCCAGGTGCTAAAAATTTACCCCCGGACTAGGACAGTTAGATGATCAGATAGATAAATTGGTAGATCGACAGATCTACAGATCAATAGATAGGTCTGGTGAGTAGTTTCCAGTGGAACATGGTCCCAGTTAAAGCAGTGTAGAGTCACTGTATAGATTTAGCTCATACTTAGAATCTTAAATATTAAGATAATAATGAAAAAGATAAATTCTCAGACTTTAAAAAATATACATTTAAATGTATACACAATTGAAATAATCCCCTTATAAAAAGAATTACAAAAATAATATATTGCCATATAAATTTAGAAAGATGTGTTATAATGGAAACAAAAATAAAACAATTACCAGTATATTAGTAGACACAGATGGAGATGTGTACCTTGTTAGGGATATACATTTTGCGTTAAATAACTCATTTTCAGCTTGCAAAATATTCCCTCAAAAATGGCAAATCACAGCTAGAGATATGAAGTGTTTCTGCAGCTATGGTGGGGCAATCTGTTATTTCAGTTTACTTTTGCTGTATGGCTGCTTTCTTAAGGCACTATGGAGGTGTAGGCAATTCCGTTTAAATAAAGACCGTTGGTAGGGGAACAAGTGCAATACTAAGAACATGCATCATCAAAGGAAAAATGGCCAATGAATATTTATATGTATTAAATAATTTTTATAAATGGTAGTGATGACACACATACATGACAAGATATATAACAATATAACTGATGAAAGCTTGATCTCAAACACACACACACACACACACACACACACACACACACAAATATACAAAGTTACAGACCTTCTCCTGCTGAGCAAATGATCATTACAAATTAAAAACTCACCTGTAAGGAAATAGAAATCACAAGTCATATGATGAAAAATATGTACAGAAACAGAAATGAAAACAATGTTGTTTTTGTTACATTTCACGATTAAGACTTCAAAAATAAATGTCAGTAACACAAAATGCTGCCTAAACTTATAGCACTATGAACTGGCTTAACGTCAGGGAAACCTGCTGAAGTGCAACATCGTTGTTCAGAATCAGACTCCATGGGTAATATTATAATAACATAATATTTACAATAGAATCCTATATGCAATTGTCAATTCTGTTACTACATGGAAGCATAAATATTAACATGAATTGCGAAAGTCAAAATAAAAATGTATGTTTCAACACAAAAGCATGCAACGTTCAAACATGAATACTATCGAAAATTAAAATAGAAATTTATAGGAGGCAAATACCTATTCTTTTCATGTGCACACACATTCTGTTTTCCTACAAAGTTTCATAAGTATCTAATGTAATAGATCATTAAAATTCCCTGACACACTCTTCATCAATAGAAAGGACTTACGTTACGCTGGGCAGGGTTATTTCCACTTGCTGGTGTTGACGAGCCCAGAATAAGCTCCCCACCACCTTCGTCTAACCATTTCCCTGTGGATGGCGATTGCTTGGAGCCATATTGACCTCTCGTCTTCCTGGCACCCCAATCTAAAATCTAGGGGAATAAGATCATAAGGCACATGTCAGCATGTCCCCCATGAGGGATTTTTCATTAATCATGACAATTGTTATTAAAACAACTGATGACACTTAATATGGAAAACTGTCCAATATGGCCCAAATTTGGGGTCACACCCTGCTAACTTTTCTGACAAGTACAAGAAGCCCACCAAACATTAGTTGTTCTGATTATTATTCTTCATCATGAAAGCAGAGCTTCAGTTAGTAATATTTTACAATGGTCCCTTGCCTCAGCTGTACCTAACTCACCTCCCACTTAGCTGTTGGTTATTGTTAAGTTCCAAAGGGTGGGATGTAGGCTCTACTCTGACCAAAAAACTGCTTGCTCCTGGCTGGACTTCGGCCCCTAAATCCTATCTGGTCACCGAATGTTGGTTAAACTTGTTGACCGCGAAAGCCTCAGGCATTGTGCTTGTCCTTTCTGTTAAGGCCTGAACCAGAGCTGAAGCGCCCAGGCCCTTGCATCATAGTACCTGAATCCCAACCTGACTTGTCTAAATTCTCTGTAAGAAAAGGGGCCTCCAAAGCAAAGGAAAGGGGAAAAGAATCATTTCAGACAGCCTTCTGAATAATTTCATTGCCTGAATACCCGCCGCTGTCTGGAGGCGGGGCTGAAATGGAGCACTGTGCAGTAAACTTACAGGCTCTGTCCTCCCCAGCCCGGGACTCTCCCTGCTGGTGGCAAAATATAGTCCACATTTGTCAGTCTGAAAATTACTCTCCAATAATTGTACAATAGTATCTATTTGTTGAGTAGTCTGGCGACATCTCTATGCTTTTTTTCTAAGTATCTTACCTTCACCGCTCCCCCCGCCTTCCACCTGTTTTGTTTTTGTTTTTTTTCTGTGACAGAGTCTCACTCTGTCACCCAGGCCGGAGTGCCGTGGTGTGACCTTGGCTCACTGTAACCTCTGCCTTCCAGGTTCAAGCAATTCTTCTGCCTCAGTCTCCCGAGTAGCTGGGATTACAGATGCCCACCACCATGCCTGGCTAATTTTTTGTGTTTTTAGTAGAAACTGGGTTTCACCATGTCCACCAGACTCCTGACCTCGAGTCATCTGCCTGCCTCGGTCTCCCAAAGTGCTGGGATTACAGACGTGAGCCACCACGCCCGGCCCGCCTTTTTTGTGGACACAATTTTAAAGAGACTTCCACAGTGTCTTAATGTACTTGAATTTATTAAGACATTTTTATACTTAAATAAGAGAGGAAGGTAAAATCAGTTTGTGGAATATCTGGCTGGGGACAGCACAGAGAGGAACACTTTAAAATTCTTGTGCAAATAACATTTGCATAAAATTTTAAAAAATATTGTCACTTTTTTCAGACCATTGTATTGCTCAGTGGCATAATTTTTGTTGGAACATAAGAATTAGACAAAGCAGAGAGAAAGCTTAGAACTTTGAATATAAGTTATGACTTTGTACTGATAGTTTCTGGAGAAATTAATTATGCCTCTCTTAAGAGAGGGATGATAAGTCTACAGAAGACAGAGAGAAAGGGCTGTAAAATTTTTGATACTTGAATAAGGTATTTTAACTCCCAAATGAGGAGCCAGTGACAAGTCCCATAAAATCATGGATGACCCAATAATGATTTGGGGCAAGCTGGCTTTACTCAAGAATGAGAAAATCAGCACTAGTAATAATTGAAGATTGGGGGAAATGTATTTAATCACACTTTTAAAAAAAACTTCTGATCTAAATTAGATATTATTCATTTAAATGTGCATTACTTAAATGTACTATATAGTAATTCTAGTAGACACTAAATATAGTTCTTGTAAGTATTCTTTGCTTCTTAAAAGAGTAGAAAAAGGACATTGGTTTAAATCCCTCAGCTAATCATGCTTTTAGGAGGTCTGGAAGTCAGTATGGGAACACAGCCCAGCTATATCCTTACACTTGGTAGAAAAATATGGAAATTTAAACTAAAATTCCCAAAAGATTAAACAAAGTCCTTGAGATGTAGCCTGTGAAGCACATAAAGATATTTTTTTAATGTCAGTGTAAATATATCGAAACTGTCTCTTTAGATTTCCAGCAAGATCCGTTTACATTTTCAGTTTAAATAATAATGTCCTTTCCAAAAAGCTGTTATAACTTCTGAAGTTTGTAAATACATTTCAAAGTTGCACTGAACTGCTCACAAAGGACTAATTAATTACCAGAACATGGTCTTTACGGCCAAGCTCCTCTGCATTCAACTCCCTGAGAGGCCACTTGCCAGCTGGTAACTCCAGACAAGCTCGGGAAGCCCACCAAACACGAGTTGTTCTGACTGTCATCCTTTATCTGGAAAGCAGAGCTTCAGTTGTAATATTTTACACTGTATGTCAGGCTGGACTGAGGAAGTTGATTGCATTCTTGAGATTTTCCTTCTTCATTGTTTTCTTCACTGTGACCAGAGATAAGTCACAAATATGTTCCCCGTGATTTTGAGTTTACATTTTTAAAACTCTGTTTACTGGCCAGGCACAGTGGCTCACGCCTGTAATCCCAGCACTTTGGGAGGCCGAGGTGGGCGGATCACTTGAGATCAGGAGTTTGAGACCAGCCTGACCAACATGGAGAAATTCTTTCTCTACCAAAAATACAAAAAGCTTAGCTCGGCGTCCTGGCACACGCCTGTCACCCCAGCTGCTCTGGAGGCTGAGGCTTGAGAATCGCTTGAACCTGGGAGGCAGAGGTTGCAGTGAGCTGAGATCGGACCACTGCACTCCAGCCTGGGTGACGGAGGGAGACTTCGCCTCAAAAAAAGAGAAAAGATTCTGTTTACCGGCAAAGAGGAATTGGTCTCACCATCTGCTCCCGAGCGCGGCCATTGCTACGTCCTCCTCCTCAGCAGTCTCACCTGTTGTGTGCTCTACATTTCTGTCAACACAGGTTGATGCCATGAGCTCCACCTGGAGTTCTTTTGTCAGTATAGGACGCTTTTTTTTTTTTTTTTTTCAGAGAGCAGATAACCAGCAATAACTTAATTTGCCTAATGATGTTCCATTTTCTTAAAGGAGAATGTGTTTTCCCTCAGCAAGCATATCGCATGTGTCCAACATTAAACGTGAGCTAACTTTAAAGGAAAGGATCTCCTACATAGGTAATCAGTACATATATTCCCACGTCGTATTTCTGTTCCTGTTTTTCTCTTAAGTATTATCATGTCAACTGCTAACTGTCTGGTTTATAAAACTGCAATTTCTGCCAAGAAAATACCAAAGTCATTCCTTGTGAACTTTTAGAGGTTGGGACTCTCCTCATAGATAAATGATGAAAATATTATTTTCAGGTTTATATTGAAATTTAAGTTTTGTAGAATCTTAGTAATCAAAATTATTTACTGTCATAGCCTGCACAGAGAATTTAGTACTTATTTTTTTTTTAATTTAGATCTACTTACTTTGTTTGACAAAAAGAATGCGTTTATTAGCTTCATCATAACAGTAATTGGGTATATTTGGAATCTTTCATCTAGGTGTTTTTTTTGCAATATTTTATTCTATCTCTAAAACCAGACACTTTTCATCTAATTTCATTTATTCTACTTAATAACAATCAAGTCTTAAGCATATTTCTTAACTTCTCTCACTATTTTCTTAATCTGCATAGGAAATAAAATAATACAAAATGTCGTAGAGCTGCTATGATGATTCAATGAAAGCCTATGCTCAGTAAACGCTAGTTTCTTTAAATCTAATATTTTAAACTATTTTCTATAATTACAATCTTTTTGAAAAAATTATAGATTCACGTGGAATTGTATGAAATGATACAGAAATTTTGTTATACCCTTAAACCAATTTTCCTCAATAGTAACATCTTGCAAAACAATAATACAATATTGTAGCTAGGATATAAAATTCTTACAACCCACAGATTTTTTTCAGATTTTCCATTTTTTTGTACTTCTTTATATATGCATTCTCATTTTAATTTTAAACTAATTTTAAACTTACAAAATTTAAAATAATAGCAAATTCAACATGGGTACCAGGTAGTGAAATAGCTGTCAAAACGCCTGACATTTGTTGTAATTTATTATAAATATAAATCCATTAGAAAACAGTTGAGATCAGTGCCCTGCAATACATTAATGGAAAATTCTTAGAGTACCTTTGTTCTGGTTTCTTCATTTTAAAAAGATATTGGCAAAAAGCCTTAAGTCTATAGAAGATCTTTCTGTCCTTGTGTCTGTTTGCTGAGAATGATGGTCTCCAGCTTCATCCATGTCTCTGCAAATGACGTAACCTCATCCTTTTTTATGGCTTTGTAGTATTCCATGGTGTATATGTGCCACATTTTCTTTATCCAGTTTATCATTGGTGGGCATTGGGATTGGTTCCAGGTCTTTGCTATTGTAAACAGTGCTGCAATAAACATACGTGTGCATGTGTCTTTATAATAGAATGATTTTATAATCCTTTGGATATATACCCAGTAATGGCATTGCTGGGTCAAATGGAATTTCTATTTCTAGGTCCTTGAGGAATCGCCACACTGTCTTCCACAATGGTTGAACTAATTTACACTCCCACCAACAGTGTAAAAGTGTTCCTATTTCTCCACATCCTCTCCAGCATATGTTGTCTCCAGATTTTTAAATGATTGCCATTCTAACTGGCATGAGATGGTATCTCAATGTGTTTTTGATTTGCATTTCTCTAATGACTAGTGATAATTAGCTTTTTTTCATATATTTGTTGGCTACATAAATGTCTTCTTCTGAAAAATGTCTGTTCATATCCTTCATCCATTTATTGATGGGGTTGTTTGCTTTTTCTTTAAAATTTTTTCGTTTGTTTTTTTCTTGTAAATTGTTTAAGTTCTTTGTAGATTCTGGTTATTAGTCCTTTGTCAGATGGGTAGATTGAAAAAATTTTTTCCCATTCTGTTGGTTGCTGGTTCACTTCAATTTAGATTTATGTGATTTTTCTTCATGTCTAGATGCAAGTTGAGTATTTTGAGCAGAAATATCAGAGCAGTGATTCCATGTTATCCTCATTACATCCCATCAGGTTGCAAACAAATTCACTTAATCCTGTTACTGGTGATAGTAAACATAAGCACTTGATTAGAGTAACATCTTCCTGGTTTCCTCATGGTAAACATATTCCCACCTACCTTTGGAATTGAAGCATTTTGTGCAGAGTTACCTTGAGACTATCCAAGTATTTTGTACCTCATCTAACTTTCTCCCACGTGCTTTACATGCCTTGATGTTTTTTGCTGAATTGCTTAAATCAGAGATAAAAGGAAAATATTTTACATCTCTCATTCATTCATTCATATCTGCACAGACTCATGGATTCCCATTTTATTCAATTTGTTATAATTTGTTACTGTCATTACTTATTTGACCATCAAATGATCCCAGATTTGACCAGTGCAAGTCCCTTAAAACTAGATTGTGTGTCTTCTCAACATAGTTTCATAATTTTTAGACCATTTTCTTATCTTCCCATGCAAAAAGGTGTTTCTGGCCCATCTATACCTTCTATTCCCCAGCTCAGGGTTCAGCAAGCTCTCGAAGGAGCCAAGAGTCCTCTCAGTGGAGAATAGCATTTACAGATCATGTAAAAGATGTGCTCACTGCTCTTGGGGTATCACTGCTCTCAGACTCTCAGAGGACAGAACTAGGAAATAGATGAATTATGTTGTATGTAAGTATAGTATCTGTTTATCTCTCTCTTGAAATCCACACTGATATTTCCACTTCTAATCCAACATTAGTGGGTTTGTCCCAGTTTCCTCCTTTTCCATGTTGGTGATTCTCTGCACCAGAGTACCAATAATGGTACTCACAGTCTGTCGAAGCCATCATCTCTCCCAGCACCCTTCATGGGGCATCACCCCTGTCATGCCCTTTGTGGATGCCTTCTTTCCTCTCCCAGTCACCCGCAGCCCACGCTGCAGGCTACCCTGCCAGCCCTACCCTGCCAGGCATCGTTCCCAGGGTCCGCAACAGTGTGCCTCCACCACGCACCTCACACAGACTCTGCTTCCCACTGCGCAGATGACACACTGACCTGAGGCTGCTCACCTAAAATAGTAATAGGAAAGGAGAAGGAAGGAGAGGGGAGAAAAGGGAAATGAAGGATCAGGAAGAAAGAAACGATCTTGTTTTAAATTAAGGAATTGACCTTTCTCCATAGAGATATGATAGGGAATTTTTCTCTTTTGAAGGGAATGCGCTTGTGTCATGGAGAATGTGTAGGAAAGGAAAAAGTTAATTAGGAATATTGAAAATGCGCCGAGAGTCATCCCGTGAAAGCGCACAGAGCCGTGAGAATTTGACTTCAGTGCCCACAGCTGCCTGCTCTGTGTGTTCTGTATTCTCACACGTTGTGGCACCCAGCACCCCCACAGCCTCTCCCACCTTGCCTCTGACTGTCAGGAAAAGCTTTGAAATACGCTTACATATCGTGAATAAGTGAAAGCCAGGTCCCTTTTAGATCAGTCGATACCTGGAAACTAGGTGCGTGGTACTTTTATTTACTTCTGATCTTTCTCTAAACAAATGCTTCCCCAGGGACCCACAGCATTCAACCTTGCCTTACTTCCAATCAAGCTTAAAGCCTCAACTGTGAGCTCAGTTCTTGACCTGTTAATCGCCTGTCTACGCGCTCTTTGTCTCCACCACTCTGTGGCCTTCCTCTAGACGGATGCACTACTAGTTCTTGTCTTATTAGAAACAAAAATATTGGCCAGGTGCAGTGGCTCATGCCTGTGATCCTAGCATTCTGGGAGGCCAAGGCAGACAGACCATTTGAGGTCATGAGTTCGAAACCAGCGTGGCCAAGATGGTGAAACCCCATCTCTACTAAAAATACAAAGTAATTAGCCAGGTGTGGTGGTAGGCACCTTTAATCCCAGCCACTTGGGAGGCTGAGGCAGGAGAATTGCTTGAACCCTAGAGGTGGAGGTTGCCGTCAGCTGAGACTGCGCCATTGCACTCCAGCCTGGGAGACAGAGTGAGACTCCATCTCAAAAAAACGAAACAAAAATACCGAAAGCAATCATTTCTCATTTGCCCACTAAAAAATGTGCTTGATGGTAGACCGATGGCTGAAGACTGGAAAACGGAATCGAAGCTGGGATCCTTTGTGTTCTTTCTCTTGCCATAAGGAGGTGGGCACACTCTGGAAGGCACACACAAGCAGGACAGTTTGTCTGACAATGGATTACAGGTGCAAAAACGCAGGAGAGCTTATGCCCCGAGACCAGAGGAGACTGCAGAAAAGCGGGATTACCGGCCTGACCCACACTCCAGCGGGTCGTCCTGGCCACTCTGGTGATGAGACACTCAGAACTTCAGTCCGACTCTCTTTACATTTCCTTCCCTTATAATTTCTCCGTGGTGAGGTGTTTTATGAAATGTCTGGAGTAGCAGCATAGGAAAGAGCCATAAAAATGGAGGAAATTAAATGAAGCAGGCCCAGTAGAGCCGAGCGTGAGCACATAGTTCTTGTTCAGTGCTGTTCTTTCCAGATGTGTAGAATTTCCTTGAAATGGAAGGAAAAAAAAGAACAGTCAGTGGTGTCTAAAAATATATAATTGGATTCAATGATTATTGTGCTAGAAAGGTGTTTTTCAGAGGCACTTCCTGCAAAGAAAATTTGCGGGAAAAAGTTCTATTTCGGCCTGCCTGGCACCATCAGTTTCCACCGTGAGGACCGTGACTGTTTGCTCCGCCTGTCATCCTTTCTGCTCGACAGCCTGAGCCCTCTGAACACACATTCAGAACAAGTGCCAGGAGCTATACAATGTCCCTGCGTCAGCTGTGAGTTGGCTGACGGCTGCTGCATATGAAAAAAAGTAAGATAGATTGTTATGAAGTGCGGGGAATATTTTCCTTATGAATAGAGCCTAAAGGGAAATGTGGAAAAGAATCACTAATGTTTTAAAAAAGCTTCTTCTTTGTGTTTAAGTTGTTTGAAATCTTCCCTTTCTCGCACCCCGTGCTGTGGACTGAGGTTTACCAGCTGCTGCTGAGGGGCTTACCCTTGCGAAGGAAAGCCGCTGTCTCCATTTCTCTGTATTTGCAAGCCTCCCAGGATGAGCGATTCGACGTGGCTTGCTGGGTTTTCTCTTTCTAACCCCACTCACACACCATTTTCCTTGTCTAAAAAGGGTAAAAATTATAACTCGCTCCTTGAAACAGTGATGGATCCTGGCGTTACATATGGCCCCAGCAAACTTGCCAGCTCTGTGCTTCTCATGTTGTTTGCATCCTCTCACTTTCCAGCCCAATGCCTGAAATAAAAGACCACATAGGTTGGATCTAAGGAAAAAGGGAGCAGCATCCTGCAGGGGGAAGGGGGCTTTGCCATTGCTCCTCGTTTAAAATGTTCCACTCATTCACCCAGCCACCTAATACCTAGCTACTGAGATTTACTAGCCATAAGGTAGAGGATTTGCCATCTTAGGGATATAAAAGTCTAAAAAAGACACAATGTCCTCAAAAGTTTAGATTCTAGTATGTAAGGAAAGATATTTTTAGAGTAAAGGTACCAAGTACCAAAATAAGCTAAGGGCTATCAGAGAAGCACCTACTGAGTGCTAAACAGGATAGATCAAAAGACATATGGAAAGCATGAATCCGAGAATTATTATAGTCATTGTATTTTATGAATCAGGGAATTATTTTATGGGGAAAGTTCTATTTAATTTGGAACCGGAAAACGGGGTGAATTCCAGTGGATACAGAGAGTGTGGGAAGAAAGGAATTCAAACCAGGAGGAACGGTATCAACAGTATCACGGAAAATAACTGATGAGTATTCTGCTCTGCCTGTGGCACCTGACTTTAAGTGGCGGGAATGTGGTAGACTGCAAAGCATCCCATCCTTGTCATGTTTCCATAACGTTCACGCACGATTGTGCATTCCTCACTTCTCATACTGTTCATTCCAGTCCTGCCCCTGACTCCTTGACACTGTCCTACAGAGCCAAGGAAAACAGGACAACTGCCCTTTGCCCGCCTCCAAAGTAGTCCGCCTACGTCTAAACCATTGCCTCCTGAGGACTGGGAATTGCACGTGAGTGGTGAGGGTGTACGCAGCTGCAGCCCCCAGGTAAATTTTCAAACACACAGCTTCAGCATTGGGAGGGTATCTGAGGACCTGGGTGCTCTGACTGCCGTATATACATGCACTTTGTTTTGAAAGAGTCTTGCTCTGTTGCCCATGCTGGAGTTCAGGAGCACGATCACAGCTCATTGCAACCTTGAACTCTTGGGCTCAAGAGATCCTCTCACCTCAGCCTCCTGAGTAGCTGAGACTACAGGTACACACCACCACACCCACCTAATTTTGTAATTTTTTGTAGAGACAGGGTGTCACTAAGTTGCCCAGGCTGGTCTCAAACTCCTGGCCTCAAGCAACCCTCCCACTGAGCCACGGCTCCTGGCTCTCCTCAATGCTCCTAAAATGTTTCCACAATTACCCAGCCCCTACTTAAATACCGCCAGTCACACGGAACTCACTATGCCTACAAATAGCCTAGTTATGTGTCTGAAAACTCTGTCAGGCATTTATTGTTTCACATAGGGAATGAAAATGTTTTCATCTCCTTCTCTCGGGGAGGACTGTCCTCAAGAGCAGTCAAGCAGCAAGAAAATCCTCTTCTGCTACAGAGACAAACGATTCTTAAATTCATTGATCACAGGTGCTGTGAACTAAATGACTGTGTCCTCCCCAAATTCAAATATTGACACCCTAATCCACAGTGTGATGGTATTTGGACATGGGGCTGTTGGAAGGGAATTCAGGTTAGGTGAGGTCGTGAAGGTGAGGTCCCCATGATGGGATCAGTGCATGTCATTACAATAAGTGGAGAAGCCCAGGGTCTCTCTCTTTCTCCACGTGCCACTCAGAAAGACCAGGTAAGGACATAACCAGGAAGAGGGCCTCACCGGGAACCCACACAGCCTGGCAGCCTGACCTCAGCCCTGCGGCCTACAGAACTGTGGGAAGGTAATGGCTGGTCCAGGCTGACCAAGACCACAGAAGTCCTCCCCGCTCCAGCCTGGGATCTGGAATGCTGAGTGCATCCTTTTGCGTTTTCACCACGAAATAACAAAAATCTCCAAAATGCTTTCTAAAAATAAAAATCTTGCAATTAGGAATGAATCATGAGATAAAAGAATTCACTTAACTCTCTTGGCAAAAAAATGACGCCTTTGTAAACCTCTTCTTATTATGACTTGTTCTCTGAAGGAACCACACATCCTGAGTTTACGGAGCCCTTGTTCCAGAATGGTGAGAGTGGGGGAGCCAACAGTGACCACACTGGCCGTGGTCTCAGGAACCGTTTACCACGGCCTGGGCTGCCAGAGATGGTATTACTCGGGATGCCGGAGAAACGCTGCTTGTCAAAAGTACTGCTGATGCTTTTATTAAACAAAAGAGGAAACCTACGCCTGAGACCAGGAACCAAAGTGGCTCCAAATTTTGCTTTGGCTACAGGAGCATGTCTCCATCTCTAAAGAAAATAAATAGAATCATTCTGTATTTCTCAGTGTCTTGGAGAGAAATGCTTATTTGTTGCCAAATGTTTAGCGGAGCCTGGTCGACCTACAGAACATCCAAAATCCTTTGGGTGCTTTAAAGGCAGCCCCGAGCTGACTACAGAAACTCCTTTATTCCTACAAACAAGTTCCTAGCTGCCAAATTCAATGGCCTCCTCTCAAACCTGTTCTTGTTGGTACGTGGTTGGCTACCTCCTCTGTGAAGCTCTTTCCTCCTCTTGGAAGTAAATACATCAAGAAGAGCTAGACTAGCCACAATCCACAGCGTGAGTGTTTGTGAAACTAGCTGGCCAATGACATTTCTAGAAATCCTTTTACAAAAACTGATAGAAAGACGTTTTGCTGTTTGATTACAGGAAAAGGATAAAGTTATGCCTTTGCTTGCCTGTCTGTATAACTGGGGACAGGGATGTGGTGTGTCCCGTACCTGGGCTAGTTTACAGTTCCTGTAGAGAGAGGGCTCTGAAACCCAGCCCTGGATCACAACCCTGTACAGGGCTGCAGAGTGACGCATTCTCCAACTCCATGTACAAAAACTCACACGCTTGTCTGCAGCCTTAAGATTCAGTAGCCTTGGGAGCATGCTTTGGATGGACTTTGGCATCTCATAGTTGGCACCCGGAAGTGGCATAGTGCTGAGTCACCCTTTAGGCAGCCTCATTAGCAAACAACAGCAAGGAGGAGCCGCCCTACCAAGAAAAGCACAAAATAGATTCAGTGCACAGATTCTTCGCAATGGGAAATGCCCACTTACAGGACTCTCAGGACCACTTAAGTGGATTTTTCAGGGAGCCAGGAGTCCTGCAAAACCAGGTGAAAGCACTAACAAAAATTGTGGTGAATGGCTCGGTGTGATGGCTCACGCCTGTAATCCCAGCACTTTGGAAGGCCAAAGCAGGTGCATCACCTGAGGTCAGGAGTTCGAGACCAGCCTGGCCAGCACTACTAAAAATACAAAAATTAGCCGGGTGTGATGGTGTGTGCCTGCGATCCCAACTACTTGGGAGACAGAGGCAGGAGAATCTCTTGAGCCTGGGAGGAGGAGGTTGCACCGTTGCACTCCAGCCTGAGCGACAGAGTGAGACCCTGTCTCAAAAAAAAAAAAAAGAATGTGGTTAATGATGTTATGTGATTTTATTTAATGTCAGAGGCCATGGAGGTCTGAAGACATGCAAATTACATAAGACTTTAAATAAATGGTTCCATCCATTTATTTACAGGTGAGTATCCATAAAAATAAACAATTCAATAGAAATACTTTGTGAGCTCATATTACAAGTCAGGCACTATTGTAGGAGCTGGGATCCGCCGGGGAAAAGACGGCCGAGATAGTCAAAGTGCCCTCGTGGCAAAGACAAATGATAAACAAGTGAACAAACACACATAACGTAAGTTCAAGCAGTGGTTAGGTCTACAACGGAAAAGGAGGCCTGGTGTGGTGGCTCACCTCTGTGATCCCAGCACTTTGAGAGGCCGAGGCAGGCAGATCACGTGAGCCTGGAAGTTCAAGCCCAGCCTGGGCAACATGGTGAGATCCTGTTTCTACAACAAAACACAGACATAAATTAGCTGGGCACGACGGCTGGCACTTGTGGTCCAGCTCCTTGAGAGGCTGAGGTAGAAGAATGACTTAAGCTCAGAAGGCCGAGGTTACGGTGAGCTGAGATCACTACTTGGAGGCATCTTCACACTCACTGCACTCCAGCCTAGGTGACAGTGAGACCCTGTGGAAAAGAGGAAAGAGGAAAGGAAAGGAAAAGAAAAAGAAAAAGGGGAAGAGGAAAGGAGAAAGAAAGAGAAAGCAAATGAAGGAAAAGAAACAGAGAATGATTATAGGGAAGCGAGTATGATTTTGTATATTATTGGGTTATTTTGTGTGTTTGTTTTACATTTTTACTCAATATTATACTCTGACATATTTATATTTTAGTATTTCTACGTATTGTTTATTTCTTCTGTCTAATGACTGACTTCCCATCTTATAGATAAACCACATTTGTGCAGACATTTTCACTTTCTATGGATATAAAGACAGCCTCCAACCATTGCTGAATTGAACATCTTCACATGTCTCTGAGCAAAGTTGCTCTGGGGTTCATTCCCAGAAATGGCATTGTTGGGTATAAGACATATGCATAATGTTTTCACCAATATGTCAAATTTGTTCTCAAAACGTTGGTCTCAGATACACTCTTACTAGTAGGATATGAAGGCTACCGTCTATACATTCTTGTTAACGTGTGATATTAATCAGTTTATAACTTTTGCCAGTTTGATGGGCATATATTGATGTTTTATATTCATTTTAATTTTCATTTATCAGATTACCAGACATGTAAAACAATTTTTTTGATATGTATTTTGCATTTTTAGTTTCACCTTCTGTGAGTTGACTATTGATAACTACTGTCCAATTTTAATTGATTTCCTATCTTTTTCTTGAAAGTCAGAAAAATCTAAAGGAGAATCTGTAAGCCTATAACCTATGCTTTATTTAGTTCCGTTAGCAGGCAGTTCAGCAGGGATCTGTCGCATTTTTGCACTTCTTGCAAGGACAGGCATTCACAGTTGTTGAGCTGTACCGCCTTTTCAAGGGCGTGTGCATGGTAAACAGCCTTGATGACAGAGATGCTGCCTTCATCTGGTTTGGAGGACATATTTAGTATCCAGTCTAATAAAGATAATATCTCCCTCTGTGACAAAAGTTGGACAAGTGTACTTGAAGCCTTCTTAAAAATATTGGGGTTTCCTGAGCTTGAGGTTTTCTTGGCTGCTATGTCAACCCACTCTTAGTGAAGCATCTACCTAGGCCCATGTTCATTGCTCCAGTGGAACTTTGGGGCTATGAGAAACCAGCACAAACATGAAGCTCACACTGCCTGCTGGGCCATGAGTAGCAGAATTCTTTGTCTCTGACCCAAGAGTCTCGTGTCTTCTCATAGCATCCATAAAACTGCAGCACTTTAATTTGTCAGTATGCACGTAGAATAAAATCTCAGACTCCTCACAATTCCTGGCAGTGTCTCTTGTTTAAAAGAAATTCGTAATTTTGATGTCATACACTATTTCTTTGGATTATTTCGTAAATACGTACCATTTCTCACACACTAAATCACAAGGATATGTTCCTGTAGTTTCTCTCCTGCTGTTACAGATTTGCTTTTAGCATTTAGATCTATAGACTATCTGGAGTTTATTTTTTAATATGATGTGAGGCAGGAATCAAAGCCTTTTTTTCCACATAACAGGCCATTTTTTTAAACAGCATTTGATAAATGTTGCATTCTTCACCACTGATTTTTTTTGTGTGGAGAGTTCCCACTATATTGCCCAGGTTGGTCTCTAACGCCTGTGCTCAAGTTATTCTCCTGTCTCAGTCTCCTGTACCACTGATTTCTTGATGTCAAGTCAAAGATTTGCCATATTTCAAATCTTTATATATAAAAGGGCATGCTGCATATGCGCTTCATTCTGATTTGTCTATTCATCTGTTTCTATGCTATTACTATACCCTTTTAATTAATATACTTTTATAATATGTCTTAATACAATAGATTGGGGATTCTTTTTCAAAATCATCTTAGTTAACTGTTGACGCTTGTTCTTCACTATATTTTTTTAGATAAAATTTTTAATTTTTTCCAGTAAAATCTAGCTAGAGTTTTTATTAGAAATATTAAATTTGAATTGAGTTGGAGGGACTTGACATATAATGACATTTCTTTCCGCTTGTTTTGTTTTCTTTGAAGTTTTTAAAAAGTTTTAAAATCATGTATTTATGAAGCAAAAGCTAACATGCATAAAAATAGATTCTCTGATAAGCTAAATCTATTTAATTAAATGGTATTTTATATATTATTTTAATTTTTATATATTATTTTAATCTTAGCTTTGCTGCTTAGTAGCTGAATGACCTTAATTGACCTAATTACATAATCTCCCAGTGCTTCAGTTTCCTCATCTTTAAAATATGTATAATATTACCTACCACACATGGCTATGATGAAGTTTAAATGAGTTAATATTCATAAAGCCTTACACCAATGTCTGCTGCTATGAAAATGTTTTAAAAGTATGGTTAAATAACTACTGAAATAATCATGGGATTTTTCTCCTAAACTCATTAATATGGCGGTTTACTTTGTAGAGTTTTCTTTAAACTATGGATATTCCTACATTTAAGGGATATATCAAGCTTGATCCTATTCAATTCACTTATTTACTACTCTGTTGGATTCAACAATGTACAATTGTATTTTGGAAATTTGCAGCTTGTTTAGAAATAAAATTATCTTACCATTTTCTTTTCTTCCATAGTGCTTAACTTTAAAAATATTACAGTAGTCTCATAAAATGAATTAGGCAGCTTTTAGTCCTTTTATATTTTCTGAATCAACTTATATAAGAAACAGATTGTATATTTCCTGAATTTTTGGAAACACTAACTTGTAGAACATTCTGCTCCTAGAGCTTCACTTGTTGGGAG
This sequence comes from Sapajus apella, assembly GCF_009761245.1. Lineage (NCBI taxonomy): Eukaryota > Metazoa > Chordata > Mammalia > Primates > Cebidae > Sapajus > Sapajus apella. Next base: position 20,361,376 of record NW_022436979.1, on the reverse strand, counting down.
AGAAGTAATGAGAGAATGGTTGATGACAAAGATCTCCAAGCCTGTAACAGATATAGAATCCATTACTTTCTTATGATCCATTCTTTTGCTGCTGATATCTAATTTAAATTCACTGCAGTGAGAAAACATCGTATACATAATGTTGATCCTTCATGTTTTATGAACTCTTTTTCCTGACTTCATTCATACTGAATTTTAGGAATATTATCATATGTTCTGTTATTCCCTATGTATTTGTGTTGGTTGGTGCATAAACTCTCTGTCTCTCTCGGTCTTTTTGTATGTGTATATTACAGATGTATAATTATATATAGAATGTATACACACATTACAATTCCAGGGACAGATTCTTTGTAATGAATTATTCACCAACTACCTGAAGTGTTCAGCACTTAAAAATAGGGGGTTTGCCACTGATCTCTTTAGATTTCTATTTCTAAGGTCTATAGAAATTTATATGTAAGATATACATATAACATACATAAAGTTATACATATATAATATTAATAAAGAAAAAATAAAGCTAACTCTTGCACTGTGCTCTGTTAATTAGTACCAGCAAACAAGTATTTGTAATCTGTTCTTCATTCCACATGTGTATTACTTATCCCCTTCCCATTTCCACAGGAAGTCATCCATGTAACGATCACACACGTGTCCCAGCTGAACAGTGGCGCTCATCATTAACCAGTAAGAAAAGGGCCCACGTCAGCCAATTAGATTCTTCACTGGTGCTCTTGCTTTGACCTAAGACAATTCTAGATGAATAGGTAATTCAGAATGCTCTTCAAGTTTTAATTCCAGGATAATTTATCAACTGGTTCTTCATGCCTGTAACTGCACACACTATATACTTGCCACTTTAAGCTAAATTTTACAAAGTCCATAAACATATTTAATTAGAGAGGGGGTCTCACACTGTTGTCCAGGCTGGAGTGCAATAGTGTAATCAGAGATCACTGTTCCCTTTAAATGGAACTCCTAGGCTCCAGTGATTTTCCTGCCTGTCTCCTGAATATCAGGGACTACAGGCATGCAGCACCGTGCCCAGCTTTTTAAATTTTTTTGTAGAGACAGGGTCACCCTATGTTTCCCAGGCTGGTCTCAAACTCCTAGCTTCAAGCAATTCTGCTGCCAAGCCTCCAAAATCCTTGGGTTTACAGTTATGAGCCACTGTGACCACACAAAATGCTATATTTCAGAAACATTATCAAAAGTTAAGATATCAAAACAGGGAATGTCATTGATTTCTAGAAAATGTTCATCTGTATGCCATTTGGTTTAGGATTATTTGAAGATCTAAAAAAAGTGACATTCCACAATTTTAGATCACTCCTAAACATATAAACCATTCTCAAAAATGTAAGTAGGACAGCAAAAAAAAAAAAAAAAATCAATAGAATATTACTAATGTTTAAAACTTAAGTATGACACAGTTTTTATTGATAAATTTCATATAATTGTTTTGTATATTCAGAAATGACAAAAACAGAAAGCCAGTTTTCTTTTCATAACCTTGAACTTCAACTTCTAGATTCCTATTATTTTTGTCTTTGATGATGGGAGATTGCAGCCGTCATATCCCCTGGTGACCCCAGCAGTTTCCGTCTCCTGGCGGTCACACATTCATATAATCCCTCTCACTGAGTGTGAGCAAGACCTGTGACTTGCTTCTAACCAATAGGTGATGGCAGAGGTAATGGAAGCCACTTCTGTGATTATGTGCTGGAAGCCTGTAGCTTACTGGACGGGATTAGGATTCACTGGTGTGGGCTGGGGACAATAAAGGCCAGTGTTGGAGAAGCCTGCGTGGGTGATGTCAGTGATGTCCAGGGCCTGAGGGCAGCCTCCAGTGGACCACCAGTGAAGAGCCAAAGTCCTCAGGAATACTACCTGAAGTCACTGAATCCTGCCAAGTCCCTGAAGGAGCTTGAGAGCAGATTCTCCTCCAGCTAATTCTCCAGGTGACAGTGAAGCCTGGGAAACTTCTTGAAACTCTGAGCAGAAGACCCAGACCAGCCACACCCAAATTCTGACCCTGGAAATGTTAAGATACTAAATATGTGTTTTAAGTTGCTAAGTTTGTGTTAATTTTTTATGCAGCCATAGAAAACTAATACATAGATAAATGTGATCCATGGAGTAGAGTATCCTTTTTGGGATCTAAATTTTTTTAATTTCTCTGACTTAGAGAGTACTAAAGATGAAAGATATCTTTATACTCCAGTGGGATGAATATGATGACAGAAAATACAGGCAGTTCGCCAATTGCTGAGCCAAATGGAAGTGAATTGCTTGACTTGGGTGGACCTCAAAATGGGAAGCCCAAGAAAGCTGTTCCCATAGAGCTAAAGAAGGCCCTTGGTCAGTGGCTCTTGACAAAGCCACTAAATAGATGCTAGCAGTAAATAATGGGGTAGGGGATGGGAGACGCTTTCCTAAGAGTTTCTCAATAAAATGTAAGTTATAAAATGTAAATATGTTTACTTTACCTTTAATAAAAATAAGGTTAAAATTGTGATTCATCCTAAGAAAAAAAAATTAATAAAAAATAATGAAATGTTGGGTTGAATTGAACATTTTTTTCTGATAGTATATTATACAAGTATAGAATTTCTTACTTTATGTTTGATACTTTTAATAACATTTGTACATTTTTGCAAAGAACGTCCATGTTTCAACAATTTTCCATGATCTTTCTGAACTCTTTGGTGATAGAGTCATTCTGTCCAACTTAGCTACTATTCACCAGTGCCGTTTCTTTCTCTTTTCTTCAGTTATGAGTTGGTCTAGACTGATAACATCCATTTGTCACTGAGTTTGTTTTGAATTGTGGAATTCTTTTATATCACTTTTACTGATTTCATGAAATATTGCATCCTTTATAGCAGTCATCTTTTTAGCTTGCAAAAGTTTTGCATTTGTTTCCATTATATTGTTGCATAACTGCCAGTTTGCAAAACCACACCCCATTTCATTGCTAATACAGTTTGTAATATGTAAGTATAAATGTGAAAACTGCAAGAGCAGGGATTTTTGTCTGTTTTGCCCGTAGCAATCTCTTACAAGACCTTAATGCAAAAACATCAATTCCTACTTTGAAATTTGCTATGCTTCCTATTTCTATTCCCAATAAGCCCACAATTTTCTTTTCTATTACTCTCTATCAGGATAATTCCTAAGCCTCTGGAAATACATACATATTGGTGTTAAGTTGATTAACTGAATTGTCTTGTAGGGATGCAAGGGAAGAATTACTTTGAACCTTCTTGGAATTTCAGCCCACCTTATAGAATAGCCATGATGAACCAAGGAAACGTCCATACTTTATTGTCAAGCATCAATTAATAAAACCAATAAATGTATGGATCTATTTGTTCATTCCCGAATTTTACGGTTCAGGTTTATCAGATCTAAACTTATAAACAAGATAAATTAACATAACATATATGTTGCGTGTAATATCATTTCTTTTTCCACAGCAATCTTATTACCAAAACAGCAGGGGTTCAGTCTACATCCTGCGGCTCACTGCACAGAAAGCCAATCACTGAAACAACAAGTGTTGCCAAGGAAGAATGTTTTAACCAGGTGCTGCAGCCCAGGAGACGGAGCTCATCTCAAATCCATCTCCCTGGTGGACTAAGGTTAGGAGGTTTACACAGCAGGGAGAAAAATGTAACAATGTGTGAGAAAACAGAAACGCAAGAGGGGTAAGGAAGCAATCCTAGTGAATGAGGGGCTTGGCATCTCCTTGTCTGGATGCAACTGGTGAGTTTCCGTTCTTTGATTCTTTTTCTTGAGAGGCCTGGGGATCCTTTCCTGAGGAAAAAACTCAGATAAAACAAATGTAAGTTTCAAACTTTAAGACCAGGAGGATCAATTACTATGTTTATCTAAGAAACAACTGTCAATAGGACTATTAGATCAGTTTCAATCTTCCTCTTTTTTCCATTTCCATGTTCACTATTTTTTAGTATCTGGCACAGTGCTTGGCACAAAACAGCTTCTTAATAAACAGTTGTTGAATGGAATTGTCAAAATAAGTTTAATCTCTTAAGGTACTGAATTCATTGTATGTGCTAGTAGCCCTGAACTTCTCTGTGTCACCTTGAACAAAAATGCAAATTTACCTGTTAAAAAAATGTCACAGAAGAGAAGGACTCCAGGAAAGCATTGCACTTTGCACCATGTGTTGAAGGAGGTCACATGTCATTACTCTGTGGAACCAATTCACGTTTAGCATGCACGAGTCAGATTCTTATTGCAATACTGACATAAATACACATAATTTTCTGATGATTAAATATGAGCAACGACAGGGGAAACTTGATTACCACTTAAAACATTTGGCTCCGGTTCTGGGAGCAGTCCAAATCTACCTACTAGATGAACTTACCATGAGTGTAGTTCATTAGTTTCCTTGATTAGAACACAGCAAGGCCCAAATCAGAATCTGAATTCCTGTGGAGACCACGTTATTGTCACTTAATACCATGGCCAGCTCTTAACTCCAAACAGCAATTCTGAGTCCTTGGTCTTAAGATGCTCTGAGGGAGAAGAGGGTGCAGTTTTAAATTAAACCTGTCATTACGGCTGGAGAAACAATCACAGCTGTAATGACTGTCACTCTGCGCTTGGAGGACTTCTTTTCTGCAATTAAAGCTAATCCAAAAACAAAACATTAAACAATTTTTTAAGTATGGTGCCGGGATAAAATTTTTCTTGGGTACAGTTCAACTGAAAATATATTCACCAGGGCAAAGTGATGTCTTTATGAAAAGCTAACGCTAACCCGTTAGATTTATGGGTAGAATTGGTAGAAATAGTTTAAGATTCAGTTGTCATCTGCAAAATAAATGTGGCAGCTACATTATTTACTATATGACCAAAAAAAAATTATGGAATTAGATCCCAGGCCCAATTTTAACAGAAATTTTCAATCCCAGAAAAGTAAGAGAATAATGAGTCCTGTTCTCTTTCACTTCCACAGAACAGAATAATAATGCAGTGTTTCCTTTGTTTTGCCCTTGCTGTTTCTGTTCTTAGCTCAACTGCAAATGGATTTTTCTCATCGAGTAATACGAAAATATTAAATTCTGGTTATTTTAGTCAGAGAGAAGAATATTTCTTATTTCCATGGTAAGCTTAATATATTACGCATTTAGTATCCCTAAGCCAAGATAAAAGAAATTTCCAACCAATTACTTGTCATTGTCAGGCTACTACAATTCTGTCTTTTCCTGGAACAGTAACAGAGGCATTAAAGATTATTAAACTTTCTGACAAATATAAAATAATACACATTAACTTAATTCATTTTAAGAAATTTCAATTATAAAATATCACAAAGGCAAATGAAAAAATGTAATAAAATTGTTAATAAAGTTTGAAGTAAAATTTTTTAAATATTCATTTCCATGTAAAGCTTTTTATTTCACATTTATATTTGGAAAATGATTTTTTTTACTATAAAAATAAAATGTCTGATTATTTACTGAATTATTTTCTAAATGAATGGTTTGTTATAAGTGAACATAGGCTAAAACGTCAAGGACGGCTTTGATATTTTTGAAGCACAGAAGTGATATTGTATCTTTCTCAGCACATGATATCGGGAGCACACGATGGAAACATTTTAAAGAAAAAATCCTCCATTCTGCAACACTAATAAATAAATTTTTATCTTTTTCAATAAACATATATTTTCTTCATTGTCCAATCATAGCATGATAGAATGTTTTATTCTGCTTTCTTTTCCAATACGGTAGCATTTTTCAATGTTTTTGTGTAAGTTCATAATTTCCATGTAATATTTGCATAATATTCAGCTAATTTGACGTTCCGTTATTTATTTAACCAGGCGTCTATTACTGAACATTCACTTTGTTTCAGATGTTTCATTATACTTGTTATTCAGTAAATAAAAACTAGATGTCTTGCACACTTTTGATGAAACTATCATCAACTGGACAAAAAGTTATGGCAGAATATTTAGTGAATGTCCATTAAGCTCTGCTCTACTCTCAAGCCTCCAGCAGTTGTTCCCCTATTCTCAACTGCGTGACCTCCTAATGGAAGCTTTGCAGCAAACAGGGTTTGGCAGGGAACATGGGTGGAATCCACATGCATTCATTCTCAGCCCTTTGAAAATCATTTTAAATGTAGGCCTATTGATCGTGACTCAGCCCTGTCATTGTTGATGGACTACAGCATGCTTTTGTACATAAATCAGCTTGGAGAAAAATGTAATTTAAAGGGCTTGCATGTGCTGAAAATCTTTTTAAAAAGAAAGAGAAAGGAAAGAGAGAGAAAGGAAAGAAAGAGGGAAAGGAAAGGAAGAAAGCAAGCAAGAAAGAAAGAGGAAGGAAGGAAGGAAGGAGGGAGGGAGGGAGGGAAGGAGGAAGGAAGGAGGGAGGGAGGGAGGGAGGGTGGGAGGAAGGAAGGAGGGAAGGAAAGAAGGAAGAAGGGAGGGAGGGAGGTAGGGAGGGAGGGAGGGAGGGAGGGAAGGAAAGATTAGGCTGGGAACGATGGCTCACACCTGTAACTCCAGAGCTTTGGGAGGCCGAAGTAGGAAGATGGCTTGATGAGCTACAGACCAGCCTGGGCAACACAGTGAGATCCCATCTCTACAAAAATATACATATTTTTTTAATTAGCTGGGCATGGTGACACATGCCTGTGATCCTGGCATTCAGGAGGCTGAGGCAGGAGGATTGCTTGAGCCCAAGAGGGCGAGGCTGCAATGAGCTATGACCACATCACTGCACTCAGCCTGAGTGACAAAATGACACCTTGTCTCTAAATAAAATAAATAACATTATGAAATACTTAGGTGTGCATCTAGAACTTTTACTCATGCTTTCTCCCACTCTTGCACTAGGAAAAAAAATACCTAAGGAAACTTTCTACAAACTTACACTCATGGGGAGAGAACCGTGTCTTACACACGGCAGCTATTGTGAATGTAACCAAAGGACCATGAAGCGAGCAGACGCATCAGGTGCTGTCCTGCAGCGAAGACCTACAGATCCTGCATGAAACAGGGGAGGTCCCGTTAGTGTCACCAGTGAGCCGTATGGATGAGCTCAGAGGTCAAACCTTGAGTCAGCCAAACATTCTAATGCAATGTCCGGTCCCCGTGATGGAGGGATAGAGGTACTGAAGAAGAACGGAAGCGGGGGGAGGACACCACTGATCTCTTCTTAGGCTGAATAGCTGCCTAGGTTCACAGCCATTAATTGTGACTGCATTTCTAAAGCTCGCCCAACAACCACCCACACAAAGGGCTATCGGAGCATCAACTGCTGAGTGGGCCGGAATTAGCGTAGCTCTCCCTGGTTACATCAAGGCTTAATTTTACTCTTCTCTGTATCTAGCCAGCTCATAATTATCCACTCTAATGGGTCTCACAGGGAGGGAGTGGGAGTGGGTAACTGTGAACAGGTAATACCGAAGAGCAAAAAGTACAAAACAGTTTCCATTAGGCTTTCCTGAACACCGTATGATTAAGAAGGAACTATGTTTATCTTTCTAATTATGTTTTGCTTAGACTGCTTTTTTCAAATTCCCATGCCAGTGAAAAAGCCATTTCATATTGCAGAGAGCAGGGGAAACTGCCTAGGTTTTAAAATCTTCAAGGTAAAATTCACAAAACTGGTAAACAACAAACCTGAAGTGTTTTTGCAAAAAGGTGTCTTCATCAGTGTTCCCACTGCATAGGTGCCAGCCTGTTAACCCTTCCCCAGGCACCCGTTGCTCTCCTTGCTCCCGGTCTCCCTCCTCTCCAGCCCTGGAGCCAGCAGGGAGGTGGCTTTGGAGGCCAGGGCTAAGTTTCCACCACTGTCCTGGCCCACACATAGTTCCCGTGCTGAGGCATGGGTGGATGAGGGTGTTCCCGCCACGTCACCACTGATCTCTGAAGAATTTCAGCAGGGCTGTGAGTATGGTAACCTCCTGGAAGGAGGAGTTCAGAGTGAGGTACCGACGGCAGGTGTTTGCGCTAGTGATCCACAGGCAGTAGATCCAAAGCAGCGCCATACCCATAGATGGCCTTCCAAGGAGCCATGCGCGCCGCAGACAACAAGCCTTCCCATGTGGGCATGTCACGGTGCCCATTTCACCTGGGCTGATGTTCTGAGGGCTCCGTCTTGACTTGCTGGTGCTAGTGACCAGCTGCAGCTGACTGCACAGCAGCCCCATTCATCTGCATATGGCCGATTTCCCCCGTTTCCCCATCCACACCCCACAACCACCCTATTCCACTATCAGGAACCCTCTTTGGTCCTCCCCTGCCCCAAAACTACAGTCTAGCTGGGTCTCCCCATGAGCCCTCCTCAGCTGATGTGACTCTTCACTGTGAGTTCTTCCTCTTTTTCCATTCAGGTCTTGGCATAAACTTTATTCCTTCCCTCTGTTATCAATTCTAAGCATCTTATCTGCTGTCAATAAAATGCAGCTTTTGCAAAGGAAATTGTTTTACCTTTCAAAAGCATTGGTGGAGGGGATAACTTCGGAAACCTATTTTGGAAGAAAAGCAAAAATCCCAACTTGTCTTTTTTCTCTTTGCATTTCTGATGTCACATTCCAAGCTCCCCTCGGCTTGGCAATGTGGCCACCTGCCCGTCCAGGAAATAGGACGTGAGGTACAAGAAAGTCAGAAAGGAAATACGTGGAAATAAACATTGACTCTCTGATTCCAGCCGAGACAATTCTGAAACAGATCTCTTGCTATTCCTCTGCCTCTAACCCTTCGGTGGCCTCCCCGCCTCCAAGGCACTAAGGCCCCCGTGCCCCGTAACCTCCGCCTGAGCCTGCGGTTCAGCCGCACTATTTTCCACTGTACAAAAGCGCCATGTGTTGAAGCCAGTACTTTTGGGACACTCCTGTTCAGAGGCTGTGGGCTTGGAAGCCTGACTGCAGACTGCAGGGCCATATTCATCAGTGCAATATTTTGGTCAAGTTTTTAATGTGAAACCTTATTTTTGCCAAAAAACTCAAACGAAATGTTATTACTTGCCCCATCCTTTCAATTTGTTCCTTTATGGATTAAAAAAAAAAACAATGCTGTATGTGAAAATCTCAAAATAATAAAGCACACCCAAGAGTTTCTGCGTCTGTGTAGCTCCCTGGGTCTGTATCGTAAGTAGTGGAAGCTTAGTAGATTTCTCTTTCACAAGCCCTTTCTTAGCCCAAAGGGAAGGCGATTTTTACTTCAGATAAGTTCATATTTTCCACATCAAAAAAGGCACACTAGCCACAGATGTGACACTTTTAAATATCAACTTTACAAGGTAAGAGTGGGAGGATAAAAATGTACTAGGTTAGTTGGTGATTTTATATAATAAATGTTTCTCAATAAAAATGATCTCTTTTGGGCCGGGCGCGGTGGCTCAAGCCTGTAATCCCAGCACTTTGGGAGGCCGAGGCGGGTGGATCACGAGGTCAAGAGATCGAGACCATCCTGGTCAACACGGTGAAACCCCGTCTCTACTAAAAAGAAATACAAAAACATTAGCTGGGCATGGTGGCATGTGCCTGTAATCCCAGCTACTGAGGAGGCTGAGGCAGGAGAATTGCCTGAACCCAGGAGGCGGAGGTTGCGGTGAGCCGAGATCGCGCCATTGCACTCCAGCCTGGGTAACAAGAGCGAAACTCCGTCTCAAAAAAAAAAAAAAAAAAAAAATGATCTCTTTTAACAAAGGATTAAGTCCAATATCTATCTTTCAGGCTTTACTTCCACCATGATTCCCCCGTATACTTATTACAGGTAATTTAATTCATATTTTGTGGAAAAGAAATAGAACATGTCTGCTTAGGCACATTTCAGAAGGCCACTGTCCTATTACTCAAATGATACTCTCCGGGGGATGCAACGGAATGCATGTCATTTTACCCAACACTGACCCAGCGAGGCAGGTTCCTATGTGGGGTCTTTTCCATGCCCTCCTGAAGTGTGCTACTTGGCATTTTTTATTCAGAACCTTCATATAAGCCCACTCAAGACAATGTAGGTTGCAGTTTTAATTCTTAAAACTGCAGGTCACGTGAGCACCGTGGTCATGCGGGAATGCTCTAATTCCAATCTCCTGACCGTGTTCGCCGGTCTTCTCATCACATGCAATCGGCTAGAATTTAATTCACCTTTACCATGCACTCAGCTAGAATTTGATTCCGTTCAGGAGCAACGTCGAAGTCGGAGCCTGAGCGTTTCTCTAGTGTGACACCACTGAGGATTAGCCAAGGCTGGATTCTGAGTTCAGAGACCAGGAGCCAGAAGACAGAAAGTCCCGGGTAGGAAGGGACAGCCGAGAGTAAGGTTGGCTCGCATGCGTAAGGCTGCCTCATCCCCTTCACAGCTATGAAATTCTGAAAGGCTGGCTTACTTTGGAAAGTTCATCTTTCCTTTAGTACACATTACATTTTACAAAAAAAGGAAAAAAAAGGTTTATATGGAAAATGTCTATATAAAAGTCACCATGGTGTATATTATAAGTGCATACATATTACATAAGACATAAAGAGAGAAATAAAATATGGCTCATATTTCTTCCTTTGGGCAGATTCCAGCACCTGCCCCCCACCAAGCGCTCTGCCATTCAATCCCTACTTGGTTCAGCTCCTTTTGGAAGCCGTGAGACTGGCATGCCTCAGATGTGCAGACGTCCTCAGGAGGTCCTGCGCTGAAGCACTGTCAGAATTTTACATGAGCACGAGCCACCTTTCATGTGAGGAAGGGGAGAGCCCCAGCAGAACCTCCCGCCGGGGCTGAGAGCCTACCGAGTGACCGGTGAAGATCGGAAGTCCTGGGGCAGGTTGCCTGCTTCTATCCCACCTTTGCCACTCACTAGCTGGACCAGACTGGGGATGTTTCCTCCTTCAGGATAACAATGGCACCTTCCTTATAACGATATTCTAGGAATTGAATAGTGCCGTGTTAGTCCATTTGCGCTACAGGAACAGAATACCACAGACTGAGTGAATTAAACAGCATGAATTTATTTTCTCACAGTTCTGGAGGCTGAAAGTCCAAGGTCAAGATGCTGGCAGGGTTGTTTTCTGGTGAGATCTTTTTTCCTGGCTCACAGTGAGAGAGGCCACCTTCTCACTGTGTCCTCACGTGGCCTTTCCTCTGTGTGTACACACTCCTCATGTCCCTTCCTCTTATCTGTCCTATTGAATTAAGACCTTTCCATTAAGACCTCATTCAACCTCGATGACCTCCTTAAAGGCCATTAGCTTAGGGGTTAGGGTGTTCACGTATGAATTTAGGGGGACACAAGTCACCCCCCAATGAGTATATATACAGTGCTCGGTACACGAACTTCACAATAAACACTACCTCTAAATGGTGGACTTTTACTGTTCTCTCTGACACGTATATGAGTGCCAATGTTTCTTTTTTTTGGCTGACGAAAATTCTGGTTTATAAGTAAAAACACATCTACATGAGCAAACCCCAATGAATGCATTTATCCAAAATGACAGGGAGTATAATTTTGTTACTAGTGGGATGACCTAAACGGGACGTATGCACCTTACCCATTAATTTATGGAACACACGGTGAAAGGCACTTGACGCTGTCATCTCCTGTCATACATGTGTGTATGATAACATGTATGGTAACATCGAACCATGACATACAGGCCGAGTCCAGTCCACGGCTTGCTTTTGGACAGCACGTGAGTTAACAACGCTTTCTCACATGTCTAAGTGTGGCAAAAGGAACAAATGAGCAAGAACACACACGGCCACGAGAAGAACAGATGACAGGGACGTCAGGCGACTCACAAAGCCTGACATCCTTGCTATCTGGCCCTTACTGAAAGAGCTTGTGGACTCCCGCGCCATCGAAGCAGTTTAGCCCGAGCCAGCCCTTCAGACAGATCCATTTCTTATAATGTGAACACCTCAGCTGCCGTCTGTTCTGAGAAAGGTTCACTTGCTGCCTCCAACACTTCCTCTTAACCTCATTTATTTTGAGGAGTCGCAGTGCTAACACCCCTGGCATGCCTCACCATCTTCGGAGAAACCCGCTGACATGGCTGCACCTTTTCTTGGTGACTGGGACCCAGTCATGGCCTCCGAAGCCAGGGAGGCCCCGCGTCTCTCTTGTTAGTCTCGTCCTGAGAGCTCTTAGGATCAGGCCAGAGCGTTCCTTCTTGCTGTCACTGGTCTGTCCACCTTTGAATCCTCTTCCTCTCCTCCTGCTTCCAATATGTCATGAGCTGGGAAAAGAAGGAGAAAGAAACAAAGTATTGTTGAAGAACACTTCTGTATGTCAGGTTCCCTTCGATTCTTTTCGTATCTTAGCTTCTTTCATTCCCATGATAGAGCTTCATACACAGAAGTAACTATTTCTCCTGTTGGATTTTAAAAATGGACCCCTCAGAAGAGTTAATTTACTTGAATTCAAGCCCAAGCCCTCCTGGCTCCAAAATTCAAGGCCTTTCATCACAGAAATCAAAAGGCCTGGCTCGCTTCGCTTGAACTGTGCGTAACATAAGGGTAAACAGACTAAGATGACGCTTTTCTAAATAAAGTGCCCAGGACTGAAGTGTTTTCAGACATCTGTTTTGTTTTCTTCTCTGTTCGTAGCTGTGTTCCAGATACTTCAGTTGTCTGCTGACTTCCAAGTTCGTGCAATGTTGTGGTAACACTTTGCTTGTTCAAATTTATCCTTGGACCGTTCATCCAATACACTCATTCGATGTAAATGGGAGAAAGTACATATATTTGTGATTCTAGAGAAGGCCAAAAATGCAGATGGTTATGCGATTATGAATATATATGTACACATATTTATATGTGTATGCAGATAACGTACAGTTACACACACACACGCATACACATACACAGTGTCCTCTGTAACACTCCCTGGAGACTCTGAACACAGCTTTCTGTTTGCTTCTGTACCACTCTCTCAGTCTTTCCCCTGGGCCATGTTTTAACTTAACCCCCTGAAATACGCCTGACTGCCGCCCTTCCTCTGAGCCACGTAAACAACGCAGGGCCTTGTGCCTCGTGATGCTGGCCGAAACCAACAGGAGAAATGGAATCATCATCACTAGAAAGCAGGCACTCAAAAAGAACACGCCTTAACAGATAAATTATTTTGGAGTCTCTTTAAATCACCTGATACCAAACTCCCTGACTGGCTAACCACTTTAATTTTTTTGTCGCTGCTACATACATGCAATGTATGGTTGTGTCGCGTTGCGGCAAAAATTTGAATAAAAACGCAAATAACAAGGTCAGCACCACAGCAAATTCACCACGGGACCCAGCTCCCGGCAAAGTCTGACACAGTCTCCCGAGGGCAGGGAGGAAACTGGGCTTACACAGGGGTTGCAGGCGCAAAGGCAAGAATGATGGGGGGCTATTTCTCCCCAGCGTTTTTCAAAAGCAGCTCACACCTGATAGTATGTGAGGGATACATACTGCAGTGGAAATTTATCTTAGTTGTCTTTGCATGTGTGTGTGTGTGTGTGTGTTTTTTTTTTTTTCCCCAGTGACAAGCATGTGGGTCTCGTCCTCTCTTGACATAAAGTTTGGATTCCAGGTAGAAAGCAGACAGTCAAGACATTCCTTTTCTGCATCTGGGGTTCTAGGGTGCTTTGCTAGGGAAAGCCAGTGGAGTGGGCATGAGGGTATTCAGAGACGCTGATCAGAAAGAGAGATGGGCCAGGCATGGTGGCTCGTGCCTGTAATCCTAACACTGTGGGAGGCCAAGGTGGGCAGATCATTTGAGCCCAGGAGTTCAAGACCAATGTGGGAAACATGACGAAATCCTTCCCTACAAGAAATACAAAAATTACCCAGGTGTGTGGCATGTGTCTGTAGTCCCAGGTACTCAGGAGGCTGAGGCAGGAGGATCGCTTACGCCTAGAAGGTTGAGGCTGCAGTGAGCTGAGATCGTACCACTGCACTCCACCCTGGGTGGCAGGGTGAGACTCTGTCTCAAAACAAAAAGACACACACAGAGAGAGATATATTGTTTCCTTATAGAAAGGTGTAGAAATTGCCGAATTTCCTCAACAGCAGAGGCCTCTGCCTCAACCTAAGGAAAGCCTTCAGAGAAGTGGAGCCACTTCAAGGGGGGATTTTTCTGGGGTCCACCAGGAGCATAAACTCTAGGCGCTGTGTCTCCCAGCACCAACAAAGTTCCTGGAGCAGCTACACAAGAGGTCCCACTCTCAGGGATTAAGAGGACACCGGGTATCACCATGACAACCAAAAGATAAGAGAGAGTTCTTTCCCCGTTTTCTCGGCACCACGAGAAACTCTCATGTTCGTGCTGACCCTAGAGAAGGACAGCAGTCCCCAGGAATGACTGAGCTGAGTTTCAGAGTCAAATCATTTTGATTTTAAAACAATTTTTAAAAACAGGATATGTCTTCTCCCTCATTCAAGGGCATAGCTATGCACTTATGGCTTCTTCCCATATGTTTCCATCAGGGGATTCTTCCAGCCCCCAGTGGGGTTGTTGCCGCTGTGGACCAGGGGCAGCGCAATTGCAGTCAGAGAAGGCAGCAGCCTGTCCGCGCGACCCTCAGAGTGGCCCCGATCGGCGGGCATTAGGGAACAATGGCATCTCCTTCCTACCTCCCAGTTCCCCTTTACAGCTTACAAACTCCACACAGGGCGCCCTTTGGTGTTATTGTCAGCCTTCACTTCCACATTCCGAAAAAATGTCTAGTTTAAATAACATGTGCAGACACAAACACTGCTGACCCCCTGCTGGCAGCGCCCCAGCAGGGCCTCTGCAACCATGCTGAGCTAGTCACTGTTTTCTCGGCCCTGCCACTCCTCTCAGGCACCTCTCATCCTCGAGGCTCAGTCCCTCAGGGACCTTCATGCTGCCCTTGGCCACCTTTCCTGGTGGCACCCCCCTCAAATTCTCTCTGCTCACCCCTCGCTTCTCAAAACAAGTGACTTTTCGGAGTCTAATTCCCTTAGGGCTTTGTCCTAGGGCTAAAGCACGCTGAGAAGTAAAATAGGGAGGACAGTGCTTTAATCAAGACTCTTCAGCTTCCACATGCTGCAAACACAAACTGAAATCCCTCACAGAATCCAATAAAAACAACTGTTTTAAAATGAAAATAATTTGACTTTGAAACTCCATCTCACTTATTCCATAGGTACTGACGAAGTGAACAGCCCGGAATACATCAGGATGCTTCCTTATAGTATGGCTTTTCTTAGCTTAGCAAAATCTAGGGAATACTTTCCTGCAGCAAAACATATTCCTCTACATGAGAACTTCCTAACTGGTCTCTGGTGGTGAGCTGTGGGCACACCAAGATTTTGCTCCCCTCTGCTCTTGCAGTGGCAGGTGGGGGCTGTGCCAACAGGTTCCAAAGCAGTCACTTCCAGACAACTTGACCGTTTACCGTACAGTGTGACTAAACACACCGTCATTGTCTTTATGGGTCATGATGTGAAAATGGCTACGAAGAACCACTCGTAACGCAGCTCTAAATGGGAGCATACTACCCCATTACATGGCTATAACATGGTTCGCTTAACCAAACCCCTATGTGTGAGCTTTCAACTCATTTTTTTCTGAATATTTTATTTCTAATAAACATACATGTATCTGGTTATTTTCTTGAGATAATTTCCTGAAAGGTGAATTTTGCTCTCTTGGAGCCTACTTAAGGCTAAGGGCCTTAAGTAGGACTCTTAAGATTTCTCTACCTTTGATGAGATTTCTCCATCTTCTTATGAGTCCCCAGGTGTACAGACTCTGGACATAGACTGCCCAACTCTGACCCACCTGTGAGATGTGTGACCTCAGGTGTGCCTCTGTCACCCTGCTGAAAATGGGGACGATCGTGATATTGACCTCATTGACTGTTGCGAAGATCAAATGGGTTAATATATATGCAGTTCCTACAGCAAGCACTGGCTGCTTGCCCCGGCTTATTAAATATTACCGATTTCAGTAATAGTGGTGGTAGCATTTTCACTCCTGCAGAAGATGTGATCATCTCTCTTTTCCCTCAGTCCCAAAGGCATTAGATGTTACTTTATACTCATTGCTACAATACAATAGGTACATATAGATTTTCCTTTTAGCAAAATGCCCTGATGACTTTTGAGATGGAGTTTATGAGACCATAAATCAATGACAGACATGCATGTTTTATCTTTTGCTTACTTTCTATTAGGCAGTTTGGCCAATTCAGAGACATTTTAAAAATGGGAAACTGTTCTGGGAGTCGGAGGCAGCCTCTTACCCACACTGTGTAAAATGAAGAATGGAAATGCCCAAGGAATTTGAACCTCACTGATGTGCTCTAGATACAGCTGCAGTTTTACAGCCTAGCCTGCCCGCAGTAGTCACCTGGGAAACTGTAAAAGCTGCTGATGACTGGGCCACACCCCCAGAGACTGTAATTTAATTGGTCTGATTTCATTATACTTGGCCTGGCGAGTGCTTAAAAAGCTCCCCAGGTGATTCTAATGTGCAGCCCAGGCTGAGAACCATGGTGTGGGTGGTTACTGATTAATTCGGGGTCAATTGGGTGTGTCTGCAGGGCTGGGCACTGGGGAGAATTGCTTTCATAAGAGCTCTCCAGGCCAACTGAGTCAATTGGCACAGTGTAAATTGGCTACAGAGCTTTGGGTCTAAGATGGAAACCGAAACATTCGATCCAGCTAGACTTGGCAATATCCTGAAATGTTTACTCTAAACACTTTCTTTCACTTTCAACAGTTTCTTGTCCTTAAAAATCAGCTCATAAGTTACGCTTGCATTTTGGTGCTGGAAAGGAACAGGACACAGCGGATACATCACGCTCTTGACTATGTTTCTTCCGTGTTTTGCTGCTACTGATAAAGTAAACAAACACACAAAAAATTAAATCCACGGGAAACTGACTGGATAACATCCACCGTGTTGAGTTGGTGCTAAACAACTTTGATGTTTTGTCTACTTTGAGTCCTGAGGTTCAGTATTTTAAGGAAAGAACAGTATACTTCCACTAAAAACTGTAAACTGGAATTGTCCTTGAACTGGGAATATTCAACCACGATGCATTTTCAAGGGAAAGATTTAGAGCAGGTTCAGAGAACTCAGAAATCAAGAAGATGCTGACGTCTGAGGAAAGCCTACATTATTTGCTTCTGTGGTTTGGAAGATGTAAATAGAAACAGTCATGGCAAAGAAGTTCTATAATTAGCTTTCATCCTGATTCCAAAAGTTGCTTATTATAGAGCTTTTAATAGTATATAAAAACCACTGTTTCAAACTCTTGGGTTGACTTTTCTGGCACGCTAATGAAAAAAATTAGTGTTTTCATCTTTGTGGTTTCCCCAAAGTCATGTGCTAAGCAAGGGCGGTCCTCCATGGCCAAAAGCTTTTTTGGAGATGGTGTATGCTCCAGTCATTTTCTTCTCCCCAGGCATAGATTTTCAAAGTCAGGGCATGAGTTTAAATCAGAAACTAAATGAATTACTGATCTAAACTGTGAGTGTGGTTATAGAAAGACACTGGTATTTAGGTCAAACAAATGTGCTCTTTAAATACAGTGGCCATACCCAGTTGCTCTTCCAAAACCACAACAGAGAACATTCTTGCTCAGTTAATCATACCTCCCCAGAGAAACTGCCACCTACAAGAGCTTCTTCTCAGAATACACTGAAGAGCAGAATAGGGCAACCACATCTCATCCTGAAAAAGAAATCCTCATCAAATCCTCAACCCCAAACTGCCGGTCAGCACGAAGTCCTTTCTGAGCTCACCAACTGTGCTAGTGTTTTACTTGTTTTTCCACTTCACTAAACTCTTTGTAGGCTGAAATCCTATGGGATGTGGGTCAGATCTGAGCCAGTCTTGGAATAAACCTCCACCCCCACAATCAAGCTTTCTCCAGGTGCAAAATAGACCAGGTGGGAATAAGAGAAAACGAATCACATCTGTAAAAGAATAGAATTGGTGAATAGTCAAAGAAAATTTATGAAATGTTTGAGTTTCCCTTTTAAATTTTGCTGATGAGTTTTGGGGAAAAAATGCTAATAGCAATACTGATTGAGCCAGGATTACATTATTGTTTAGATAACAGGAGGAAAACTTTAGTTCTAAATTAGACTCTTGGGTGCTCCATCAGAATAACACTGTCTGGTGTACCTATGAATGTGCTAGGATGGCTTTGGAGTATACGTTAAGGAAATTAGTCAAGTAAGATAAGCCTGGGTTTCTCCAAGAATTCAGAGCGCTGCTTCATGATCACTGTGAGATTCTCCTGTCTCTTGAACCGACCCAACAGGAGCACAAAAGCTCCCAGCACTGCCTTCAACCTTTGCCCTTTAAAAGCAATCAGAATGATCTGTGAAGTATTTTTTAAAATGTTTAAATTACTGATACCCAGGGCCCACCCCACAACAGATGCCTCAGCACCTCTGTTGGCAGACAGTTTCGAGAAGTATCCATAAGCGTTTCTTATGCATAGCAGTTGGGCACCTCGGTGTCAAGCAAGATAAAAGGGATTAAAAGTCCCATAAGAAACTAGCTTTGCTAAGGGTTGGGGCATGGGAGTTTTTTTTTTTTTTTTTTTTAGGATTGGTGCAGATGATCTCAGCAGTCCCTTCAGGGGATCTGAGATCAAATCATTCAAGATGTTTTAAGGAACAAGATTGGTTATAGAAAGGACACTCTGATCAGGGGTCTTTGAACATCAAAGAGGTGTACACTTGAAAGCATTACTCCAACCAACTTTTTTTCTGCAAGAATTAATTTTGGAGATGACTTTTGTTTTTAATGTTGATGAGTTTTAACAAAAAAAGGATGGTAACTCCTTTAATTAACTTAGAAAAACTTCTATTTTTTTGAAAATAGACCCTTCATATAAATACCTTTGTTTTTACATTTGTTCTATTAGAAATCACTTCCCAAAATGTTTTCATGAGGAACTATTTGCTAAAGTATGATAGTGTTGTTTTTAAATATATTTTATACAGTCGATATGATGCAAAGGAGCGTATGTGGGAGAGGTTTCTTCGATGCAGGTCCTTACAGGCATCCCTTCAGTAACTGATCACCATTCTCCCATTTTGCAGTTGGAAAAAACTGAATTTCAGTTTGAAAGAAGTCTCCAATGCCATCTCGTTAGGGCGTAATAGAGTCAGGACTTTAACTCGGGTTTGGCTGACTCTGTAGTTCATATGTGTTAAATTGCATTATATTAATCCAATCAATCGGGAAGCAAATGTCCTTTCTTAGACCTTAAAAACATGTCATTTAATTCTTTGTGTCCTGGAAGGTAATTCTGTGTTCACTGAAGAGCAATGAGGATGGTACAATTTGATACCAAGTAAAACTTTTTCATCTCTCCTATTTTCCCATTATTCATGAAGGACTACAATGACAACTTAGAAAAGTTTTAAGGGAGTCCAACTTTTTAAAAAATCACCCTTTTCTGCCCCTGTGTTTTTACTACAGAACACATTTCTGTGAAAGAAAAAAGACAAAAGAGTAAGGTAGATGAAGCCAGATTATCGCCTTGATTATGGACAAAATTTATGTTGAGGGACATTGGCTTAAACACGGAGGAAAGTGGGCCTCCTAAAATTGCATCCCAGTTTTAAGCAGACATATTCATTCAAGCACAGGCAGCCCCTGTAAAACCTGAAGCTTGAAGGAACAGAGATAAATATAGGCCTTCTATGTCCAAGCTTAACTTTTAAGAGACAACGGAGAGGAAACATCTAGATTTCCCGAAACTTACAATCAATCAGATAAGTTATTCCAGCAGGAGTGGAGAAAGTCCAGGATTACCACGGCCGTGGATCTCCCTTCACATGGAAAAAACCATCAGGAGTAGAGAAAATGTATTTTCCCTGGACAGAGAACTGTGCCAGGAAGTTTTTCATATGCTTCAGAAAAATACATAAGGAAATGTCCAACGTTAAACTTTATTTGCTGAGTTTCAGAAAGAAACAAAAGGCTAGCAAAACATGTACCATATTCACGTGTTTACAGTCCAGTTCACTGAAGGAGGAGAGAGAGAAGCCCCTTGCAGAAAAATCAATGAATCGTTCCAGTGTGCACTAATAAAGCAATTACTAAAGTGCAGGTTGAGATGATGTGAAGTACTAACACGAGGACCAGAGAGGTAATAACTGGGATATTTCAACTACACTTTCCAGAATCCCATTTCCTCCCTTTCACTTGTAAAATTTCCCTTCAATTATCTTTGAAGGAACATTCTTTACAATGGAAACTGAAACTCTTTTTCACTATAAATCTTCACTTTTGTGATGAGACTGAGACTCTGCAGAAATGACAGCGCTGACCCCTTCCCTTTGCTTGAGCAACACATAGTTTTAGGATCAGTTCCTTTGATTCCTCTTTAGTGTGTTGGAGAGAATATTTCCACCTTTCAATACCTGTAAAATGTGGAGTATTTGTTATCCTCTATTTAGCAGACAGCCTGTTTACACCAGTCAGTACTCAGCAAAATTATTTTAAATACAAATTTATTTTGCTAAATCATTCATAACAATTTCTTACTCTTCATGCGTGTTTACGCTTTTGAAATGATGTATAATAATAAGGCAGATTTCTGAGTAATTTAGGCCAATATTCCTACCCTGTTCTCCTAAAAAATTATGTCCCCTCCTCTAAATTTGAACCAATATTTGTCTGATTGGAAATTTCCAAAATCAGAGAAGTACTAGTGTTGGAAGGCACTAGGTCTAAAACCCTCATTTTGTAGATAAGGAAACGTGGACCTAAAAAGATTACATGACAAAAATCACAAAATAAGCTATTTAATAGAGATGGAACTGGGGTTAAGTTCTTCTGACTTTCTGAAAAAACTTTTCAATACTAATTGTCTTATTTACAATTTACTTCTTTAGAGCTAATTTCTAGTTAAAAATTCAAACTAGGATGATATTTCTCAATCCCAGTTGCTTAGTTTTGTGCTTTAATTTGATAGCACAGTTTTGATTTTTTTCTTAATCTGGTGTGATTCTACAGAGAAGGGAATTTTTTTTTTATTGCTCTTATTGCTATTTTTATACCACACAAAAAATCACACTATCAAAAATCTTCCAAAGCGTTGGTTGCTCTATAATTGCAGGACACAATTCGAACTTTGTGAAGGACCAGCATCCGCACTTTCCATTCACTGAATGTTTTAGTGTGTGGGTTTGTTTTCCTGGACTTGCTCATTCATTCAGAGGTGACTCTCATTACCTGCATTTCGCAAGGATCCCCTTGCAGCTTCCAATGTTACAGTCACAAGGTGCACATCAGATCAGCTCAGATTACGGAGTTAGGTACAGTTATGTTTACTTACTTCTCTTTGGTAAAAAGCTGAAATGTTTCTGTCTGTTTATTATATTAATAGGTGGTTAAGTACATTTCCCAAATAAGAAGTCCTTATGTTCTACTTGGCTGTGAGTAACTTAAAAGTCTCTGGAGATGATCTTGTCTGTTCTCAGAAGTTCTCCCTGCAGTCTGATTGTGTAAAACAAACCTGCTTCTTCTCTGGACACACTTGGAAGTCTTTCCCCTCCTATGTTCCCACTGATTTAAAAACCTGTTTCGCTGCTCCAGATCAGAAGAAAACGTTGCTTTCCTAGCCAAGATTTTACACTGACCAAGGCTAATTAGAAGGTCCAATTTGTCTTTCAAAATTTGAAATCAGGTTTTATTCCTCTCAGCAATGATTTCCACCAATATGATGTGACCATTTTATTTCCCCAGTAGACAAACATTTGAACAAGGGAATAGCTGTTTAGAAATATCTTCATGGAAAACGAACTGTAAAACTCAACAGAGCATAGCATATGTCAACGCCACGGGAAACAACCACGTCCAAAAGAAATGAGCCTAATTTTCTGACCCACTGGTGTGAGAGTGAGTGGACTTGGATCAAGTGCAAAGGAAGCCATCTGAGGATCTAGGGCACAGAGGAAGGGAACCCGCTGCGGACCCTCCCCTTCTCAGGGGCGCATCCATTTTGACACGAGACCATGGCGAAGGGAGGACAGGAGTGTGGAAAGAGGCCTCTTTTCCTGTCCATGTCCTCACTCCCCTCCTGGCCCCAGCAGCAGTGCCCTTTGCACAGCTGAAGGCCCAGCTAACTTCTGGGCTCAGGACTAGGAGGAGATGGAGTCATTATCTACAGTCAGGTTGAAATAACTCCGGTTAAAATGGCCACATAATTGAAGGAGGATTCCAGTTTTAACACTGAATTATTGCTTCATTTCTCCCTTCCTTCTCTATGTGCAAACGTAGCCTAGCAATCTGAATTTGCATTTAAAATACACTTTCTAAATGTCCCTCTCTCTCCCCTCCCCTCTTTTTGTCTTTCCACAACCTTCAGCCAAAACAAATGGAATGGAATTTCTCAGAAACGCTTAGGCAGCCAAAAAGTATGCTAGATGCATTAGGTTTATGTCAGATCTAGGATCTAAGGAAAACAAGACATCCAGGAAATGTTTAAAAAATCAGATCCCATCTAGCAGGACGCAGACTTTGGGTTGGCGCCTTCACAACCAGCAGGAATGATGCAAGAAGGATTGTTAAGTCACTTGTTTCCCCAATTAGATCTCATTTTCCTGACAGCAAAATAAAACCATGTCTCCACACAGCAGAACAATTCACATTGCACTGATCAGTCAGGTTTCTTATTGCTGATTAGTTTTCCTGAATAAAGAAAGTTCAATAGCAGCCCTAATAAAAAAGCTTCAAATCTGATGGATAGAGAGCGAGCGTCATTTACTAATACTATTTTGGTTAAGGTCTTCAAGACTTTACCAAATTGCCCTCGTAGCAGCTTCAGCACATGCACCCCGGCTGTTTTCCCAGCAGGAGAGCCGGCGATTGGCCTGGAAACCCCACCAGCACTGCAGAGTCGCAGGTGGATCATCACAGGCAGCTCAGCGCATGGGAAAGGTCAGCAGGGCCGGGCGGCAACCTCATCGGTCACGACCGCTGCGCGATGCTGAGCAGTTCATTTCATTTCATGGGTCCTACCTTCCTTCTCTGCAAAATGGGAAGTTGGCCAAGGGCAGTGGTTCAGTGGCTCGTGCCTGTCATCCCAGCACTTTGGGAGGCTGAGGAGGCTTGAGTCCAGAAGTTCAAGACCAGCCTGGGCAACATAGGGAGACCCCCATCTGTACAAACAATTTGTTTTTTTGAGACGGAATCTTGCTCTGTCACCCAGGCTGGAGTGCAGTGGCGTGATCTCGGCTCACTGCAACCTCCTGGGTTCAAACAATTCTCCTGCCTCAGCCTCCTGAGTAGCTGGGACTGCAGGTGCCCACCACCACATCTGGCTAATTTTTGTATTTTTAGTAGAGACGGGGTTTCACTGTGTTAGCCAGGATGGTCTCAATCTCCTCACCTCATGCTCCACCCACTCGGCCTCCCAAAGTTCTGGGATTACAGGTGTGAGCCACCGTGCCCGGCCAACAATTTTTTAAAAAGTCAGTTGGGTGTGGTGGTGTGTGCTTATAAGTCCCAGCTACTCAGGAGGCTGAGGCAGGAGGACTGCTTCAGGCTGGGAGGTTGAGTCTGAAGTGAGCCAAGACGGTGTGACTGCACGTCAGCCTGGGTGACAAAGTAAGACCGCATCTCTTAAATAAAAAAGATAATAATAAGTACCAGGTGAAAACACTATGGTTCTAGCAATGGGAGAAAGCAAACGTTCTGATCGCACTGAATCTGACTTCTTTCCTGAGGACGCTTCAGCCAAAATAACCACAGTAAAAATAGCGTAGCATAAGGAGTTTCTACAGTAACATGGGTAAAATACCCAGAAGTTCCTGTCAGATTTCTTGCACACTCCTCTGTTTGTTTTCCTGGGAAAAGCTATATTTTTACTTAGAAGCAACAATATTATTCACAATGGTGATACCAAAGCTTCATACATGTGTTCATAGTTTGTTTATTGGAAAAAAATAAAGTCAAGCCTGTTCACGCTAGCCTGTGTGTGCTGGGGTAAGTTGTGGGGCGAGGCAGCGACTCTCAACAGTTCCCTTCAAGTGAGCTCCTGAGTAGCAGGGACGGATGCCTGGCACAGAGATGCTGACTGAAGAATAAATTCACATGCTGGAGAGAATCATGTTACTCATAATTTTGTTAGCAATTGATTGTATGATTTTAAAAAAATGGGGAAAATGGTGGGACACGGGGCTCACACCTGTAATCCCAGCACTTTGGGAGGCCAAGGCAGGCACATCACCTGAGATCAGGAACTCAAGACCAGCCTGACCAACATGGAGAAAACCCAACTTACTAAAAGCACAAAAAATTAGCTGGCTATGGTGGCAATGCCTGTGATCTCAGCTACTCGGGAGGCGGAGGCAGGAGAATCACTTGAACCTGGGAGGCAGAGGTTGTGGTGAGCCGAGATTGCACCACTGCACTCCAGCCTGGGCAACGAGAGAGAAACTCCAACTTAAAAAAAAAAAATGGAGAAATCATTAAACTATTTTAAATGTTATGTAATTTATTTTTTGAAATGACCGAATAAGAAAATAAACGAAAACATAGGGAATTGTAGCCATGCTATGGATTAAATAGGCTTTTAAAACGATAGAGCCGACCTCCCCCAGTACTTTTTCTCTATGACACAATACATTACAACTTTACAAAAATGACACAGCTGCAAATTCCTAGAAGACAGTCCATCTGTAAGATGAGCACAACTCGCAGAGAAAAACCACTGGGCCATGAAGAACTCCTCAGGCAGCTTTTAGCAAATTACCTGCTGGTATTTTCTAAGACATACAACTGCAAGGTGGATGGGAAAGTTTGCACGTACCCTTCTGGCTAGAAGAGACATCCACAGTCTCATGTGCACGGGGCTGCATTTTGGGCATAGAAGGTGGGCATCAGGAAGGAAGCCGTGGAAGGGGGGCCTAGGGACCCCTTTTCTTTTTCCTCAGAAGCAAGTGCCCGGTGTGAACTTCTCCCCTCTCTTCCCTACTTCTCCTCCCTTCTCCCTCTGTCTTAGTTACTGACTTAAGTGGGAAGTGTGGACAGCAGCCCCTGACCCAGTTTGCACTGAGGACATGGTCAGAGAGCAGCCACCTTCCAGAAAGCCCCTGTTCCACCAGGTGCCAGCTGCTCTGCAGAGAGCCAGCCATGGGCAGCAGCCACAGGCTGAGTGGGCCGCTCTGGACCGTGTGGCCGGGCAGAGCGCCTTCCTGGCCCTGCCAGCCTCTTCAATGACCCCTCTTTCTTCTCTTCTCCACAACCAATACAAGACATTCCGATGCCAGTCCCACAAAAATCCACCTCCTCCCAGCACCAGCGTTCCAGGCTCCCAGTCACTCTTTTCTCTTTTTTTGTTATAAACAATTTGCTTCAGGGATCCTGCGTCAGTCAGTTACCTGTTCATGTGATGCAGTGACTCGCCCGTGAGGATATGACAGTCCACAGATGTTCGTGTACTACAGAACACCTGCTGCTCTCATTCGTCATCTGTGGGGGACGCTGCTTCTGAGCAGGGGACTAGACGGCACCAGAGTCTCAGGTCTTCAAACGATTCGGTGGGAAATAACACATAATGAAATCAATTAACTCATTTATGTTTTTAATCTTTACTAAATGGAGGGGTAGTTTCTAAATTCTATTGTTTGTAATAAACTGAAATTCAAAAAGGTTAAGCAACTTACTCAGATCTACTTATCTCCATGTTCCAAATATCATACACTTTTGTACTTCATCACATAGAATTTTCAGTAAGATTCAGAATAATTTTAAAAGAAAATGCAGAGTCGTTTCTATGTGTAATGTTAGGACATGGGATCATCGTACCTAAAACAGCAGCTGCTTGCAAGCTAGAAAGACATGAGATTCGATCTCAGTCCACCTGTTCTGAGACTAGGGGAAAGGCCTTCCTGGATTCTGAGAAGCATTCTTGTCGTGGGACCAGGATTATGAATGTTTACGTGAATCGCTGTATTTAAATAGTCCAACAAGTAGAAATAATCCTTGTTTAATGTTTCATATTTTTGAGAAGTAGAAAAACGGGCTATTCTTTGGGAATGTATACTTAGATTTTTCAAAAATTACTAAAAGATATTAACAACTGTCATCATAAGTACCTATTTATTCTATCTTCATTCTAAAAATATATATCAATTACAATGATAGGATAATTTCGAAAATCTCCCTTGGAAACCTGAAACCAGCCTGCTGTTAAAATAAACAAACAAAAAAATTGAATGTTCTCCCAACTAAGAAAGTAACTTCTTCTTCTTGTGCAATCAAAAGAAAAAAATTTAAAAAAGGAAAACTAACTTCATAGATGTTCAAATGGAATCCAAACTCGGAGGTAATGTCAAAGAGACTCTGAGTACCTTAGGGTGACATGGAGTCTTGTCTTTCAGTCTCTGTAAGGAAGTCCCGAAGGTCCACAGCATGCAGGTCCTTCGTGACCAAAACCTGTGCCTCAGCTTGGCTTCCTTCCCACCCACCCCTAGTGGCATCAATTTATGGGTCTGTTCAATACACAGAACTTCGGAACCATAAATAGAATTTGCCAGAAGGAGCTTAACTATTTAAATGAAGATCATAATTCCCTCCCAGAGACCTCATACATTTAAAAATCCATTCCACATATCACATTAAAAAAAAACTGAGGGACAAGTGCCTCACTGTGTTGCCCAGGCTGGACTGAAGCTCCTGGCTCAAGCCACCTGCCTACCGCAGCCTCTTCAGTAGCTGGGCCTGCAGGCACGTGCCTGGCCGCACGTATTTTTGAGTTCCTTCTATGTGCACAATTTGTGCTGGCCATTAGAGAAGATGCAAAAATGATTAAAGGAAGGCATGTTCTGGGAACTGATGTGGGAGGAGAACGCGAGCCCAGCCCACGTGCGTCAGCTGGGAGTCAGGGGTGTAACAGCTCCCCTCGTCCACAGTGTCACCTGCTGGGCTTTCAGTTACTGGCAGTCATCAGAGAGTGAGACCACATGCACATAACTGTTATCACCGAGTATTGTTATCGTTGTTCTATGTATTGTTTTGTTGTTAAACCTTATCCTGGGTATGTGTGTATACAAGAAGACATAGTATGTACAGGTTTGGTACTGTCTGCAGTTTTAGGCATGCATGAGGGATCTTGAGACCTGTCCCCTGAGGAGAAGGGGAACAGCTATGTAGTCAAGTAGCACAGGAGGGCAGAGGCAGGAGCATTGCTGCCTGGGGCACTTAGACAAGGCTTTGGAGGCCGAGCACGGTGGCTCACGCCTGTAATCCCAACATCGTGGGAGGCTGAGGCAGGTGGATCATGAGGTCAAGCAATCCAGACCATCCTGGCCACCACGGTGAAAATCCGTCTTTATTAAAAACACAAAGATTAGCCGGGCGTGGTGGCGCATGCCTGTAATCCCAGCTAGTTGGGAGGCTGAGACAGGAGAATCACTTGAACCTGGGAGGCGGAGGTTGCAGCGAGCGGAGATCGCACCACTGCACTCCAGCCTGGCGACAGAGCGTGAGTCTATCTCAAGAAAAAAAAAAAAAACAAACAGGCTTTGGAGAAAATGACATTTGAGACATCAAGAATATATGGAGAACGAGAGGAAGGTATAATTCAAACACAGAGAGCCACATGAGCACAGAGGAGGCGTAAATGATGCTGGGAGCCACAGCAGCAGGTTTTCTGGTTCGACTAGAGTCAGGAATCCATGGTAGCAGGAGGTGTCATTGTGCCAGGCAGAGTAAGAGCCACCATTTGTGCCCATGGGCCAGACCTGGAACCAGTGGAAAGGTTATGTTTCCTAAGAAGTAGAGTTGCTACTAAGCTAACCTAAACAGAGAGAGATTATCCGCGCAGCTGGTATAATCGGGACGGTCCTTGTAAGTAGAACGGGGAGGCAGAGGAGGCCGGAGAGACGCACGTGAGACTGACCTGTGTTGCTGGCTTTGACGGTAGAAGAAGGGGCCACGCCGGGGAATGCGGGCAGCCCGTTAGGAGCAAGAGGGGACCAGGAAATGGATCTTTTTCTCAAGACTCCAGAATGAGCTGCAGCCCTGAGGCCACCTTGATTTTAGCCCATTGAGGTCCACGCCAGCTGTCCAAGCTACAGAGCTGCAAGATGGCAATCTGTGTTGTTTTAAGCCGCTGAGTTTGTGGTCATGTGTTACAGAAGCCACAGCAAACTGCCAGAGAGGAGGAGCATGGGAAGCTCAACCGGGTAGGATTGAGGTGGGGTCAGGGGCGTCGCAGAGACCGCTGGACTCTATTCTAAGAATGCAGTGTGCGAAGAGGTGTCGCGAGATGGAGTCTCCGCCTGGAAAGCTGAGTTTGCAGGCAGCGTGGAGAACGCCCTGGAGGAGAGTGAGGCTGGAGGAGCACTGAGGGGGTTGCTGCCGTGATAAGAGGCACTGAGCTGGTGCCATCCGTCTAGAGATAGAAATAGATCTAAAGACAGAGTAGTAAAACAGGACGTCGAGCTAGTGCCACGGATGTCACATGCCTGTTTCATATGTCCAGTGTCACAGGGCTGGAGGTTCAAGGAGGGTCTTGGCAGCCAATCTGAGTGCTGGTTTAGGCCTATTTCTCAAAGCTCAGAAACGAAAACCAATTCAGTTTCTCTAAAACTCTAAGCAATTAGCTCCCTTCTCAGGTTTTATTGCCGATAGCATTCAGATCATGTTTTTATTCATTCATGACTATGTTTTAAAATTTCTCCCTAGAGAAAAACATCATGTGGAGTAGCAAGTTAAGAAAAGACTGGTTTGGCAAAGCAGTCTTCTGTGACTGAACAATATAACACAAAGGGCTGGGCTCAGAAACCTGGGGGTCCAGCTGTTCTGCCTAGAACTCAGGACATCCCGAGATTTTCCCAGTGTGGTAACTTTGTCCACCACAGCCCAAGTGGATTTGTATCAATACAACTAGATAAAGCCCCATTCCTGCAAAGTACTTGGAAATAAGAAATCGACCTCTCCTATATGACTTGTTTTCAGTCACTCATCCAAAGAAAAAAAAAAAAGACAACGGCTACAGGCCAGGCCTTTGCTGGGATGGGAGACAGCTCTTCCCTGCACACGCTGTGACTCTCGCGGAGGCCGTAAGAGAGTGTGTTTTTTTGAAGGGTGCGTAACAGCAGCATATGCCAGGCACAGGGGAAGCACGGGGCCCCAGGCTCAGACTGCAGAGTTAGCAAAGGCTTCTTGGAGGAGACGGCTTTTCAAGCTTGTGTGGGAACCACCAAGACAGAGGGAGGGCAGACAGAACACAGAGGAACCTAGAGAAAATAAAGAACAGTGAAGCACTATGACGTTTGCAGACCAGCAAACCCCGCCACCAAATGTCCCCCCGGGAATCTGGTCATCTCTCCTGCACCCCTCCCACCTCCCCACTGCGACCAACCAGTGACCAACAGGATGATAAGAACACAGTCAGCCCAGCCGAGATTTTCACCACGGCGGTAAACTGAGCACACATATTTATGGCCCTTCCTACTAAAAAAAAAAATGAATCAACAGTTTTAAAGTACCACGTGGAGTCAATGAAGACAAAACGAAAATTACGAGAACTTGCAGGATGACATCAGCAGACTCGAGATTTTTTAAATTTCCGGAAGTCCCCATGAATAGCTCAGCACATAAGAGGAGGGAGCATGGCTGTGAAGTCAGGTTGCCTGGGTTAGGACCCGGCTCTGCCGTTCACAAGCTGTGCAACTTCAGACAACCTGCCTCACCTTTCTCTGTCTCAGTTTCCTCATCCGTACAATGGGAATAATAGTAAGGCCGACTTGCCAGGATTTTCATGCGGATTAAATACAATGCTTCAACTAAACAGCTTTGAATAGTATCTGCTACATTGTAAGTGCTGGATCCATATTTTCTATTATTGTTTTTACATTAGCGGACAAGTCACAACGGAGCAAGCTGCTACTCGGGAAATGCTGGAGAAAGCTGCAGTGCGGAGGAGCTGTGCTAGCCCGACCAGGCCTCCTGGATCTGAAGGAACAACTGTAGGTCAGCAGACACTTAAGAAACAGCAGTCATACAAATGACAAGAACCACGGGAGAGAAACAGGACCACTGCACTGCAGGAAACACAGCTAACCGAGGGAAGAGGAGAACATCCAAACCATGCCGGCAGTGGCCTCAAAGACTCAAGAGGAGATCAACTCTCACAGACACGTAGGAAAACCATAATAGACTTCTATAAAAACAGGTAGGTAAACAATTTTTTAAAGATTATGGAAATTAAAGAATAAATAAAAGTATGTGAAATAAAAGTAAAGGAAATGCTCCAAAGGAAAGAAGAGAACTAGAAAAATTTTAGAGTTTAGAATATCATTGCAAGGAAACGAACATCCAACAGGAATTAAAGAGAAAGAATACAACAATGGTGGGAAGCAATAATGAAAGTAATAGTTGTAAAAAAGATACGCATCTTGAGATAAAATGGGTTCACCAATCACTGAATAAGATGAAAATTTAATTCAACGTAGAGATGAAGAACGTGAGATTAATTTCACAGAACAGAGCATAACTGCCATTAATCATCAACATTTGAAGTCACAAGGACAGAAGCTGGAAGATGGAGACAAGCCCAAAATTTCTTTCTTCACCGAGCAAGAGGACAAGGCATGTTTCTAAATTCATAGGTCAAAAATAAAGAGTTAAGTGCTTATTGTATAACGTTATAAATATAGCTGATATATGAGCTTGAATTTTTAACGCATTCTGTAGGAAACTGTAAGGAGAAAGAATAGGAACTAAATTTCCCATCTGTTACAGCATGTAGCTGACGTTCAATGCTGGTCAACCAGGAAACATATCAAAGCATGATATTGAATGAAGGCTCATAGCCACCAAAAACATTTAAAATTAAAAAAAAGAGTCGGTGAAAGGAATTACATCTAGAAAGAAGGACTTGGAGGTGGAAATGGAAAGAAATTTAACGTTTCAGTGCATAACCTTCTTGACGATCGAAATTGTTGATGCTCTCCGTGAATAGCCAGTTTCAGAATAAAGAAACAAATATGCAGGTGTCTAAACAAATACTTCCCAACTGAACTGAAAAGAGCTAGTATTGCAAATCGTGGTTACCGTTGCAATGCTGTAACACACACGTGGCCAGCCATGTTTTTCTGTGGAGGATGAGATAGTAAATAGTTTAGGCTCCTTGGGTCTGGCTGTCTCTGGCAAGCCCTCAGCTCTGCTGTGCAATGTGAAAGCGGCCGTTTAGAGGAAGCCTCACAGGCGGGCGCAAGTGTGTTCCAATAAAATGTCATTTCTGGACACCAAGCTTATATTTCAGATAATTTCTGTGTCTCAGGGAATATTATACCAAAATTATGTTTCAGATGATTTCTGTGTCAAGGAATATTATTCTTCTCCTGATTTTCTCTCACTTATTGAAAGATGGAAAACCCACCAGGTGCAGTGGCTCACACATGTAATCCCAACACTTTGGGAGGCCAAGGCGGGTGGATCACCAGGTCAGGAGTTCAAGACCAGCCTGGCCAAGATGGTGAAATCCCGTCTTTACTAAAAACATGAAAATTAGCCAGGCATGGTGGCAGGTGCCTGTAGTCCCAGCTACTTGGGAGGCTAAGGCAGGAGAACTGCTTGAACCTGGAGGGGTGGAGGTTGCAGAGAGCCCAGATCATGCCACTGCACTCCAGCCTGGGTGACAGAGTGAGACTCCATCTCAAAAAAAAAAAAAAAAAGAAAAACAGAAAGAAAAAAGAAAGAGAGAGAGAGAGGGAGGGAGGGATGGAGGGAGGAAGGGAAAGAAAAGAAAAAAGAGAGAGGAAGAGGAAAGAAAAATGGAAAATCCAATCTTAGTTCATGAGCCATACAAAAATCGGCAGGGGGTTGGCCCTGCCTCACGTGCTGCATTTTGCTCTGAAGAGTTGACAGGTCCCAGCACTTTGGGAGGCCAAGGCAGGCAGATCACAAGGTCAAGAGTTGGAGACCATCCTGGCCAACATGATGAAACCTTGTCTATACTAAAAATTAAAAAAAAAAAATTAGCTGGGCATGGTAACGTGTGCCTGCTGTCCCAGCTACTTGGGAGGCTGAGGCAGGAGAATTGTTTGAACCCGGGAGGCAGAGGTTGCAGTGAGCCAAGACTGTGCCACTGCACCTGGCGCCTGGTGATGGAATGAGACTCTGTCTCAAAAAAAACAGAGACGACAGGAGGGTGTCTTTTGCCTGCTCAGCATGCTCCCCATATCCCTCCGCTGGGACTATGCCCTTTTCAATGAGGAAAGTGTTCCCCAAGCTTATAATGGGGCTGATCAATGGCTTCTCTTTAGCAGCAGTAGAGGAGTAACAGCACCCTGCCCCATCAGTAAACCCCAGCCCCCTGCCCAGTTCTTGATTTAGACACATGAGCAGGTCAGACCAGGAACTCTGGCGAGATGATCAGAAGAGAGGCATTCACTCCCTTCCTCTTGCTGGGGTTGCTAAACCGTAAACACAATGAAAGCCTAGAAATCCCTGCCACCACCGATGCGGTTATGAAGGATAACCTTCCCAAGGATGATGTGATGGTTAATTTCACGTATCATCTTGGCTGGGTCATGGTACCCAGTTTTTGGTCAAGTATCAATCAGTCTAGATGATTCTTTTAAAGATGTGATTAACATTTAACTCGGTAGACTTTGAGTAGAGTACATGACCTTCCATATTGTAAGTGGGTGAACCGCATGCAATCAATCAAAGGTCTTAAAAAAAAAGACTGAGATCATCCGAGGAAGAAGGAGTTCCACCCCTGCACTGCCTTTAGACTCCGGCTGCATTGACTCTTCCTGGGTTTTCAGCCTGCCATCCCGCCCTGGGAAATTCAATCCCCTTTAAATTAATAACTCTCTTGCTCTCTTTTCTCATATATAGATGTACTCACACACATATATTCACACACACACACACACACACACACACACACACACACACACACACAGAGTTTTTACTGATTCTGTTTCTCAGCCCAAAATCAAGAGTAGGGAGGGGAAAGTGTCATGATAATCTTGATGACAATTTTGAATGAGATCCTGTCTGAATCTGTCATACCTGAATATCCCAACCGAAGAACCCACAGATTTTCTTTTTGAGAAAAATAGCACTAGATTGATTCCATTACAAACAGTTGATGGCTTCTTGACTGATACATAAGTAACTCTACACAAAATTGATAATGATATTTTATTTCTTCATATATATATATATATATTTTTTTTGAGACGGAATCTTGCTCTGTCATCCAGACTAGAGTTCAGTGGCACCATCTCAGCTCACTGCAACCTCTGCCTTCTGGGTTCGAACAATTCTCCTGCCTCAGCCTCCCAAGGACCTGGGATTACAGGCACCCGCCACGGTGCCCAGCTAAGTTTTATATTTTTTGTAGAGACAGGGTTTCACCATGTTGGCCAGGCTGGTCTAGAACTACTGGTCTCAAGTGATCCGCCCAAAGTGCTGGCATCACAGTGAGCCACTGTGCCCGGCCATAAATATTGCTGTTAATAAAACACTGAAGGTAGGTAAGTCAGAAAACCATTCAAAGGGGCAGAAATAACATTCATATACACATACACCTATGTAGACACTACTTCTATATTCGGAGCTGCCAAAAATTCCAAGCAAACAGGACAGGTACCCTAGGCTTTAATGCACCAGAATTATTTCAATTCCTTGCTTTTCATAAGAAAGATTTTATTTCCCCAGCTGATCAGAGAGCACAGTTGGAGAAAAATCTGTTGATACTCCCCTTGCTGAGTTTTAAATAGCCCGAGTATATGTGATATATCTTTTGTAGTGAGTACTTTAGAGGAAAAGCATTGCTTTTAAATCTCATGCATGCCCCAAATGTAACGTGAAATAAATTCCACCATGAATGAGCTCCTGCCATGTCTGAAAACTGAATTGTAATATGCGAGCTTTCTCTGAGACAGGCCATTTTTTCTGTGTTCTTAAAAGCAGCAAAGCTAAGAGGATTGATAAATTTTAAATCTCTCCAGCAGATTTCATGTAAAGCACTAAGTTTATATCTTAGTGCAATTTCAGCAGCAAAGACGTGAGTAATTCAACCTGAGGTTTCTCAGGCACTCTATTCAGTCCAATTAGCAGGGCAGGGCGCCTGTTAACGCAGGCCAGCTGTAGACAGCACGACAGCGCCTCCCAGGAGTTTTCATTCAGGGTCAGAGATGAACCTGCTTTCAGAGGGTGGTCTCTGAGGGTGACCACCTTGTTTTCAGCACGCCCCAAAACTATCAGAGTGGTAAATAAAAGCTGCAAATCAGGCGAACCGGCCTGGCTGCCGACCGCTGCCAAATCAAAGCACCGGTGTTTCCTCTGTGACCCTCTCATCCCTCAATGCTGATCCTCTCATTTGAACACAGAAGAGCAGATCCCCTTTCCTCGGAGCCTTCTCAAATCAATAGGAATAACATCAGAAGAGCAGTATCAGCTCTCATCTGCCGAGGAAAGAGCCATGCCGGGCACGTCACCCGCTCTTCCTGTGTGATCTCCTTGCATTCACATCATGTTCTCATGACTGGAGTCTTCTTATGTCCGATTGAAAGAGAGGCTGAAGGTCAGTGAGGCCAATGAACTGAACTAAAATCACAAAGCTCTTAAACGAGGAAGCGAATTCGAACCCAGAGCTGCCTGCTTACCACGCCTGCCCTTCCCACTGCTCCGACAGTGCCTGAAAAACTGCCCCAGGGCCTAAGGCTGAAGCTGGAAGAAGTATAGTGTCATAAAGACACAGGGAGGCTCAGGCTTGCTTTCTTCATCCACACCTCAGATCACACCCCAATATACTAAAGATTACTCCACAGCCCGAGAAGCAGCTTCCCCAGAGGCCCTTCAGCGCAACTGACTGAAGAAGGCCTCCATAGCCAGCCCACTCTTACCCATGGAAGCCGCCCATCCGCCTTTAACACGGTTTCATGGCTGCACGGAATGTGACCCAAGGGACATTCACGCTCACAGATAAGACTTGCGAATATTGACCCTTCAGTAACAAGTCACACTGGCTGTTATGCATGCAAATAGGAATTGAAATATGCAAAATAAGTAGCTGAACATACAAATTGTTTCTCAAAAGCCATTTGCAGGTGCATATGCAAATTTGAGACTGTACAGGCATGAACTGCGCAAATAAAGTGTCAGGATGTCCACATTTCATCTCTTCAGCTCCAAGAATTTTAGAGCTTCTCTTAAATGTGTGTGTGAATATTTTATGTGTGTGTTTTGAAAGAGGTAGAGTATTACCTTTCTTAAAATTCTCTGTGAAAGGCAGATGACAGCAGGAATTAATTTTTTCTCAAATGTATAAGCTTTCCTGAAATATCAAACCTTATTCTCTGTACCCAGTTCGTTAGGAATGGGGTAACCTGTATCATTTCTTCTTAAGAGATTTTTTTCCCTTTAGAATGATTTTATTGCCTTCTGGAAAAAAAAATTATTTGGAGCATTAGATTTTATAGGTTTTTCTATTTTCTTTTCCAGGGTCTTATCAGTTACATGCCGTTGTCACTGACGAGGTGGTTTCGGTGGCTAAAATGACTGCAGAAGAAAGCATTACAATGTTAAATTCCCGTCTTGAGCCGTTATGTTCTCTTTCTAATTGTGGCAAAATATACATAACATAAAATTCACCATCTTAAATATTTCTAAGTGGTGTTAAGTACATTCACATAGTACCTAATCATCACCGTTCATCTCCAGAACTTTCTCAGCTTCCCCACCTGAAGCTCTATACCCATCAAACGTAACTCCCATCCAGCCTCCCCTCAGCCCCTGAGAACCACCATTCCACTTTCTGTATCTATGAATCTGACTACTCTAGGAACTTCATATAATTGGAATCATGCTGTATTTGTCCTTTTATGACTGTCTTATCTCACTTAGCATCATGTCCTCAAGGGTTACCCATGTTGTAGCATATCACAGAATGTCCTTTTTTAAAGCTGAATAGTATTACGTTGTATTTATATAGCACATTTTGTTTATCCATTCATATGTCAGTGGACCCTTGGGTTGCTTCCACCTTTGGGCGTCATGAATAATGCTTCTGTGAACATGGATACATAAATTTCAAGACCTTGCTTTCAATTCTTTGAAAGCAAAAGAGGAATTGCTGGGCCACATGGTAGTTCTATTTTAAGAAACTGCCACACTGTTCACATGGCAGCCACACAATTTTTTACCCCCACCAACAATGTACAACTATTCACATCTCTTCACATTTTTACCCAAAACATTTTCTGTTTTGTTGCTGTTGTTGTTTTTAATAGCAGTCACCCTAATGGGTGTCATTGTGGTTTTGATCTGAATTTCTCTAATGATTCGTGATGCTCAGCATCTTTTTAATGTGCTATTAACCACTTGTGTATCTTCTTTAGAGAAATGTTTATTCAAGCCCTTTGCCGATTTTTTAATCCGGTTGTTTTGTTGTTGTGGTTGTTGTGGAGTTGTGAGAGTTCTTTATATAGTCAGGATTTTAACTGCTTCTCAGATACATGATTTACAAATATTTTCTTCCATTATCTGGGTGGCCTTCTACAATTTGCTAGTGTTCTTGAACGCACAAGCGTTTTTAGTTTTCGTGTAATCCAACAAGAGTCATGTGCCACATAATGACGTCTGCCTTGATTGACTTCAGCTGGGACCATGGGCATGAATCAACTCAAATGTTTTCCTAGTCTGCACATGTCCACAAATGACCATAAAAGCATTACAAGTATTCATTTAGGGGTCACAAATACATTTTAGCAAGTAGGCAAATTTACAAAAATCCACAAGTAACGATAATCTCCCGTACATATATACACACACACATATAACATGCACACACACATTTTACTTTGTTCAGGGATCTTTGTCTTTCTGGCATCCATTGAGATAAGAAGAATGTAATGTGCAGAAAGCATAGACAATCAAGATGTACGTGCTCAGGCTGGGTCCCCTGTTAGGACCTTCAGTATTACTTAGTTGGACCTGCCCCCCAAAAACTAATTTGCTGTCTCTCATCCATAGACATTGTTTCAGGAAGGATGGAGAAAAAGAGATGTGTATTCTAACTCTGAAATTATAGTCCACATGATTGTTTGATCCAAATCATTGAATTTTCCAAAGACAGGTCAAGTTAAGTGTTGAAACCACTTAACAGATACTACCTATTGTGGAGATGCACCTGACTAGCAAAACTCAGTGTCCTTAAGCACTCACAACGCATCCTTTTAATTCTTTGGCGGGTTGCCATGTAGCTCACAACAGGATGAGGCCGTCTGAATGACTACTATGACGTCTGGCCAGTGTGGCCATAAGATATTTCACAGAGAACCAGCGGGAATGCCATGTCGCTATGCTCATTTCTTTTGAATTGCATTAATCTGAGTGCACAAAGGAGGCCCAACAATGCTGAACTTCTCAGCAAGACTTAGATCCCAGTCTCTGAGCACTGAAGGCAGAGGGCAGACTTGGGACTACAGTGAATCCAGGTAAAAAGGGATCTTGTGGTGGCTCCTGGCTCTTCCTGTTGATTTCTCCTGCTGAGACTCCCATGCCTTTCCAAGCAAATTAGTTGATTTTATTTAAAATTAAAATAGGGTTTTATGTTTGTTTCCTATTTCTAGCATTTACAATGAACGCTGTCTATCTTTATGTGTGTTTGTACATCTTTGTGTCAAAAAGTACAAATTATGTTCACATTGCTTTTTCGTTTTTCTTTATTGTGTGTAAATTGTAGAACTATCTCACTAATTCCTTTGAGATTTGTGACTCCTCACATGGAAATAGATTGTGCCACGTATACCGATGTAACAAACCTACACGTTTTGCACTTGTATCCCGAAACTTAAAGTAAACATTTTTTTTAAAATGCTATAATGTGAGGATTCCACATTTCCTCTCTGTTTTTGTGATTTATCTGCCTCGGTCTGAAGAGATGAAGCTCTGAATGAGGACTCAGAGTGATACTGCAGAGGATAGTTTTGTATGACTTTCTAGTGTGATCTTGAGCACATAACAAAAATGTTTTGAACTTAAGGTTCAGTACCTGGAAAAAGACAACAATGTCTTTTTACTCCACAGGATTGGACAATTAAATGAGCAATTTTCTGCCCAATGATACTCACATATACAGCACTATTCAGGTGTCCACTATCGAGGTCAGTGGACAATTTATATGTAATTTATGAGATTTTCAAGGGTCATTCCAACCCCAGCATTTTTGCCTTACCTCTGACATAAAGAACCTTGGTTAGATGTAACTCTACTGTAAGCTTTTGAACGACAGCAGGTCTAGAGCCCGAAGCTCTCCCTGGGCTATTTCTAAGTCAGGCTCAGGATGACACATTACTGGCTAAGGAGACATGTCTAGCGACTGCCCGTATCACACAAGTGTATGTTTGCTAATAAAAGCTATGATTGGGGCAGAATGGCAAGGGAGAGCAACAGAGTCCCCAAAGGAACTGTCAACAGGCCTTCCAGCAGGATTTTCATTTCCACTTAAAAAACAACAACCAAAGATCATTCTTGACAACTCAGTTTAATGGTTCACGTCAACATCTGGTTGTGACAATAACCAGAAATATTACTTCAAGGGTTCTAAGCACCACATTTCCCAGTTTTATGTTCACTATTTAAAATAATTCTTTGGAACAATTTTTAGGTATTATGAAATGTTTTTAAAGATGATTGATCTTATCCATAATCAAAAGAAGTAAAATATCATTAAAATGAGTCAGACTGTGTTAGTATACAGAGGTAGACTGTCTTTGCAGATGCTGTAACTGTGTAACCTGTATCCAAGGAAGAGAATTAGAAAAATAATTAGGTGCAAGGAAAGTCAATTGAGTAATGAATTATTCTAACACTTATTTGATTATTTTCATTTACAATTCTGGCACTGAAACTTATTTAAAAAATTTTTAAGTAAAGATTGAATATCACCAAATTAACTAACAAAAAAAAAAAAAAAAAGGAGAAAGAAATAGACTGTACCTTCAGTTCTTGTTGTTGGCTGGATTTTGTCCCAATCAAAAAGACAGATGTTCAAGTCTTACCCTCCTCTCCTTGTGAATGTGACCTTATTTGCAAATAGGATCTTTGTAGATGTAATCAAGTCAAGATGAGGTCATACTGCATTAGAGTGGCCCTAATCTGACTGGAGTCTTTTAAGAAGAGGGAAGTTTGAGCACAGACACATAGGGAAGAAGACCTCATGGAAGCGGAGATTGGCGCAATGTATCTGCAGTCCGAGGAACAGCAAGGGTTGCTGACAACCAACAAAGGCCAGGGAGAAGCAGGGACGGGTCCTCCCCTAGTGTCTACACAGAGGACATGGCCCTGCCCGTATTTTGACTTCTGACTTCCAGGCTCAAGAGCTGTAAGAGAACACATTTCTGTTGTAAGCCACTCTATTTGTGGTAATTCATTATGGCAGCCCTAGAGACTAATACAGATGCCTTCTCTGGAGTTGTTATTGGTTGCACAGTGCTCTGTCTCCTCCATTCCAGAGAATAATTCTATAATTGAATGTAGTAAGAAATCATTTACATAATTTTCTTATATTATAGATAAGGAAACTGAGATCCAAGGACATCATTTGTAGTAGATCACAGAGATGTAATGGGAAGAGTCAGAAAAATACCACAATCTCTTGACTATTTGTCTTGTGCTTTTTTTCAATGCACATGCTTGCAAAGGAATTTAGAACCAATGGTTGAAAAAACAAGCAAATATGTAATTCTATCTTCTTTTCAAACTATAGTCACAGATTTAGCCACAATCAGAAAGCATATTGAAGGCTGCAGGTACCAGCATCTCACAATTGCAAATGCAGCTTGCTTTGCTTTTGCTTGGTTCCCAAAGTGCTTTTTAAATGTAACTATCATATTGTTCATTGCTATAATATTTGCAACGAGATTCAGACTTGCATAGGGACACATATAAACCTGTATCAATGTCGAGACCTTGATTGGACTATTAGATATGTATGAAAAATCCATACATTAATATATTTTCCAGTGACTAAGATCTATTTTATAAGATCTGTGTCCAGTGTGCAAATAGTAACAACAGAAAGCTCAGCCCCAGAGATCAGAGATGCGGAGGGCATGTTACTCCGACTGATGGTGAGAAGCACTATCTCCACCACATTAAAGACAGGGATTGCAGAGTTTGGCATTTTATTT
Source organism: Sapajus apella (assembly GCF_009761245.1). Taxonomy (NCBI): domain Eukaryota; kingdom Metazoa; phylum Chordata; class Mammalia; order Primates; family Cebidae; genus Sapajus; species Sapajus apella. Next base: position 20,321,235 of record NW_022436979.1, on the reverse strand, counting down.
TTTTTTAATTAAATGAAAAATCTGATTTCACCAGGCTGATCAGAGATAAAATTCGCGTTACTTTATTAAAATTTTAGATTAAGATATAGAACTACTAAATCCACAGGTTAAAATTCATAGAGTAACTATTCTTGTTCACCTTTTACTAGTTATCTAATAATAATCAGAAATTTACTTTTCTGAGTTCCAGGGCATGACATTGAATGCTTTTAAAAATTACTACCTAGATGTAAAGTTCCTGCTGCTCTTTGGTAAATTCATTTTATTTACAAACTGTGGTTATCTTAAAAGAAATGTAATTAAACCTATTTTACATTGCTTTATGTTTTAGTCATCAATATTCATGAAAATATAGTACCCTGTTTGCTTTTGGTACTGCATATATGGTAGGAGTTTACTTTGCCATCAAGTTTATTGTGTTTTATTGCTATGTCTGTACAAATATTTATGGATTCACTGACAAAAACATGTTTCTAGCCACACAATTGTATAGCAGTTTTTCAGTTTTGGAATATTATTACTGTATAACCATATTTAATGAATACTCTGGTTTGAATAAACACACATATTTATGTACAAAAGTATATATATATATATGTATGTGCATGAATATATATTCATGTATATTTATTAATATGCTATTTCACTTTAAAACTACTTTAATTATCACTATAATGCATATACAATGAAAGGTCCTTAATACTTCTTCAGAAAACTTTCCTTCTGTAATTAAGAAATATCTTATACTTCAGCCAGTCTTAACCACTGGTCAACTGAGACTCTAAATAGCTTCTAGCTTTACTAGTATGGTAGCTATCAACCACATGTGGCTATCTAAACTTAAATGAATTAAAACTAAATAAAAATGAAAGTTCAGCTCTTCGGTTGTACCAACTACATTTCTAGTGTTCGATGACCGCATGTAGCTAGTGGGTACTTTATTAGATTTTGCAGATATAAAGGGGGTCTATCACTGCACAAAGTCCCAGTGCACAGTACTGGTCTCCAACATTAAATGCTAGAACTAAAAGCTTTTTTTAAATGGCTTTTTCAAGAAGCATATGAATATGGCCAACTTATATATTCCAAAGAATAGATTTTTAAGACTTTGTACAACAAATGTCAAAAGAAAAGGAAAAATAAAGGATCTATATATTTTTGTATAAAGTACTAAGTATCCCAGATGTCCTGCAACAAATTCTTCTGCCGTATGTTGTCCCAAGAACTGGCACGCTCTCCACCACACACCTAGCCTGGGTGCCAGGTGCGATCATCCTTAGTTATGCTGCTGAGAGTGTACATGTCAATTAGGGGTTTAGCTAGCTTTCTGTGAACATCTAATCTAATTCTAAATTGCATGGTAAATAAAATAATAACGTGAATTTTATGTATAACCTCTTTTAATTCATGTTATAGGTGTTATAGGTAAGTGTCAGGTGGCTATATGGATAAACTATACATAATTTGTATGGTAGCATTACACTTTAAAGTATATATGAATTTTAAATTAGCGTTTTATCATTATTGTATGATAATTCAAAATGTACCTTAATTCTTAGATAGAGCTTTAAACTGCACTCTAGAGAAAGGAAGGGAAGAGCAAGAAAATTCATGTAAAATACGTCTGTTAATGAAAAACAAATTATTAAAACTGATAGCAAAAATAAGTAAATTGGGGCCCTAATTTAAATTTCCCCTTCTTTTTTTCATAATTTCTAGTTTTCAGTTTTAATATGACTGTTAGATAAGAAAAATAAAGCATGCATTGGTCTTTAGAAACTCCTTAATACTACATCACATACGTTGCTCAGGGGTCAGTGCTCAAACACCATAGAGGAGGCTGGCATCTACCCAGGAGCTTCTGCCTAACAAACAAAATAGTAGTTTCTAAGATGCAGGGGTGCCCCAGCTAGCAACAGGAAGACAGGCTTTCTTATGTTTCAACATAGATTCTTGTTGGAAAGGTGTGTGCTACTAGGAAAGAATTTGACTTCAATAATGCAAGGAGCCTGTCAAGAACCCACAGCAATGTCCCGGGGTGTCTGGCAGTAGAGATATAGTCTGTCTGGCAGTGGAGACACTACTCCCATTTCTTTTTCCATTCATCAAAATGAAGAGTTTCATTTTACTATTTCTCAGCAGACAGTTATTTCTCAGAAAAATTTAAAACAGCATATAGAATATATTTAAACTGGAAAAATTATGAGAATTTCATTAAGATGACACACTATGAATGCCTATGATAAGCGTGCTCATTTAACTATTACACACAACGTACCATGGAAGAATTCTAGAGCTCATTGTTGTACAAGTAAAGATAAGCACAGCTGATGAAAATAAGAAGGAAAAGAACGATTAGGTGAGTGTCAACTGCTAATACCTTTTGCTGTCTGTTGCAACTTTCTATTATCCTTTGTTTTTCTTGACTTCTTCAGCTATTTTGTCTGGAAAACTCAGGATAGGAAAATAAAAATGAGCAAGACAAATAAAAAGAAAGCATGTGTGTATGTGTGTGTGTGTGTGTACGTGTGTAGTTGATTGCAGTGTAAATTTTATGTAATGAATAAATTCTGCATTTGTGTATTAATATTTTACCATGTCTCCAATAGCATGCTATGCCCTAAAAGAGACATTGGCTTTAACTGAGTAAATCTAACTGCAGTGAGTTTATACATGGCATCCCTTAAAAAATTTCTGGAATCTAGTAGAATGTTACTTAGCTATTTAGATAGAACACATGAATAATTATATAACAAACGGTGTATGTAGTGCCAGGTTATCTAGTATAGACATGTCTTTATCACGTAATAATAGTTTAATTATACTTTAGAGAAGAGAGAATGCTACATATAGCTGAATTCACCTTGATGAAGGAAATGGAATTAATTTGGCCTTGATGAATTATTCAAATACATAGGGGAAGAAAGGAAGAATGGTCCTCCAAGGGCTACAAAGAAACTGAATCAGGAAAGAGCATTTCAGTTCAGAAGTCAGTGCAGGCTTGACTGAACAGAGTTTTGCTCACGCACTATACCGTTATGAAACGACAGGGTGCAAAGATCAGATAGAGGCCCGTATTAAGTACTCAAACATGCCTTAAAAAGCAGGCCAAACTTTCTGAGTTGAATGGCAGATTAGACATATGCACTTGTCCCCGTTGGCCCTAAGCCTCCGTGAAATAAAGTCTGTAAGAACAATCCAGGCTGACAACAGTGTGGAGGGGTCAACGGCAACTGAGGAGTGATTTCAACAGATTTCTTTCTTTCTTTGTTGTTGTTATTGTTGTTTTCCAGTGCATAGCACTGCACGCTACAGAGAAATCTTTCGTGGAAAGAGTCAATCGATGCAGCAAACTTCCTTGTTTTCTTATTTTAAGATTTCAACCGATTTCTGAAGGTCAGCCAGGGCAGGGGCCTGCCCCGCACTGCCCTGCAGTTGAGGAGCTGAGAGGAGGTCAGGAACGGCTCTCGGCTGGGAGTCAGAAGGCACTGCCAGGGTCGAGGCTGAAGAGAGAAACAGTGGCTGAACCAGCACGTACACCCCTCAATCCTCGTCCAACGTGGAAAGCAAATAACAGCTGATAATTCCCCAGTGCCCAACCCCAGAGGCTCTTCTCTGACAAACTGAAGGGAGTGTGGGGGAAAGCTGGTCTCGTGACCTGGAAGATGGCATTCCAAATTAAATCGTTGCTGTTGTTGTTACTCTGAGGGACCTGCCTCTGACAGCCAGCTCCTTGCCCACCACCTGCAATGGCGGCGTCTCAGCAGCGCCGTGCGCGACCCCCACACGCCTCCACGTGGAGGCCCAGCCAGCAAAGGGCCACGCCTGCAGAGCAGCAGAGCGCGCGCGCCCCGCTCCCGCGCCATCCTCCTCCGCTTCCGTTTCGCGCAGGTGTGCGGAACTGTCTCTTAGGGCCTCGGCAATATTTCTGTTTCTTTGATCGCAAAGACGAGGCGCCTGGAAGCGTTTCCCAGACGGACTCCGCGGAGGCACCTGCGCACACTCTGGAAGGCGGAAGTGCCGCCTCCCGCCCCGCGCATGCGCCCTGTGCCACCGCCGCCCCGCGCATGCGTCCTGCGCCACCGCCACCCCGGGGCCGAGACCCGCAGTGCTCCGACCGCAGCCGCGCTTCCCGCGCTTTTGCTGTTTCCTCTTCCCTTCGTTCACTTACCTCCTGCAAAGACGTTCCCAGAGTTGCTTCTCCTCCTGAGTGACATGTGACTCATTCAGCATCTATATGAACAGCAACGCAGCAAATAAAAACAAATTTCAAAAAATCCATATGGAAGAATACCTGGCACTGGATAAAAGAGAGTTCAGAGAAGAGACAATCACTGAAAAAAAAATAACTAAGAAGTTGAATTACTATGCTTCAACAAATTTTAAAATATGGTAAATCCATGAAACACAAAAAAAGATATTATAGAAAAAATTAGAGAACAAAGACTCTCTCAAATAATGAAATACAATATCTGAAATAAATGACCCCATGGAAAGATTTAACAACAACTGTGAGGAAATCCAAAACAAAAAGCTAAAAAGATAATGAGATTGGAAAATATAAAAGATAACAAGAAATTTAAAGACACAGAATTATGAAATAAATGATAAAAGGAAGAGCTGAGTGCAGTGGTGTGCACCTGTAATCACAGCCACTTGGGAGGCTGAGGCAGGAGGACTGCTTGAGGCCAGGAGTTCAAGACCAGCTTGGGCAACATACCAAGACACTGTCTCAAAAACAAAAGAATATAAAAAAAAAAGTGTCCAAGAACTAAAGAAATACGTAAATATTTTAACTGAAAGAGAAAACTGGTTCCCCAGCACATTTTTTTTAAGTTTACCTTTTGATTTTTAAAAAAGTTTATCTTCACTTAATTATTGATCAGCTAGACATAAAGAATCATGTTGTGATAACAGGGCATAAAACACAGCATTTGTTTTATAAAAGAATTTTCTTAAATCTAGAGAAAAACTGTTATACAGTGAGCCATGGAAATATTTAAGCAAAACCAATTTACATAAAATATAGAACTCTTTTCTGTGTTGTTCATTAAGACATGGAATGGTTTCAATGCTTTCAAAAAATCAAAATATACTCTTTAGTGGAAGATAAAATGATTTATAATTAAGGCTTGGGAAAAAACTCAGTCTGTTGCTTTTTACTTATTAGTGAAATGGGGTATATTATTTACAACAGTTTCAATGAACCAAAGGGAGAGGGAAAATACTCTTTACTACTATGGGAAGTCAACTGCTAGGGAGAGGGACTTCTTGTTGCGGATGGTACACAATGTTTCTCCCACGTGCCAACGCCACACTATTCGTTGCGACAGTTGGAAGGCTTTGCTGAGAAGGATTTTAGTCCTGGCTCAGTGGGAAAGTGTCATTTTGGGTTAGCAATTTCTCCTTTGTGTTATTGTATTAGTCTGTTTTCGCCCTGCTGATAAAGACATACCTGAGACTGGGAAGAAAAGATGTTTAATGGACAGTTCCACGTGGCTGAGGAAGCCACACAATCACGACAGAAGACAAGGAGGAGCAGGTCTTACATGGGTGGTGGCAGGCAAAGAGAGAGCTTGTGCAGGGAAACTCCCATTTTTAAAACTGTCAGATCTCATGAGACTTATTTACTATCATGAGAACAGCATGAGAAAGACCTGCCCCCATTACCTCCCACTGGGTTCCTCCCACAACATGTGGGAATTCAAGATGAGTATGGATGGGGACACAGCCAAACCATATCAGTTACAGAATGTGAAATTACTACATGTATTGGCCATCTTGCCTTTAACTATTTTGGTATACTCTGTTCTCAAAAATCCTTCCATATTCTCATGTTAGGCTTGTTGCTAACATAATGAGAAAGTAGCACTGGAAACATATGTCTATTGTCTTTATGTTATTTTTTTCAGAATGATTTAGATCTTTTGAGTGTAGATTCCAGGCAACATGGACCTCATCCATTAAACAAAAAACAAAAGCTCTGAATGTATATATCTGGTGCTTCGCTAAGTAATGGGGATGCCAGTATGAATAAAACATAATCTTTGTCCTCAAGAAGGTGCCGGTCTAGTGCTAGAAAGAGATAAATAAATTTAAAGTGAGAATGCAATGTGGGAAATATTTCCATTTATATTGCACAGAACACTACACTATCACAATGAAGGGCAAGCCATCCTGGAGAGGAAAGGGGAAGGAATTCCTATAAAAGGAAGAACTCTAGAAAGAAGGCATGAAGAATAAGCCAACATTTGCCAGGTAGCCAAATATGCTGGATGGTGAGAAAAGGCATTCTATGTATAAACAGGAAGGAGAGAGCATGTGTAAAAGCAGAGAGGTACTAAACAGTGCAGAATAGTCTTGTCTGACAGTTGTAAGTGTGGGTGAAAGAGGTAGGTGGAAAGGATTTTTTTTAAATGAGAAATTAGCCAGAAAAACCAGGTTGGTTCAGACTATGGAACACCCATTCTCTGCCAGAGGTTTGGGGCTTTCTCAAACAGGAGTATGGAATTTTCATTATCGAGTCCTTTGAGTCCTGGTTCATGGTGCTGGCTTCCATAGCAACTAAGGAGCTGACCACTGTAAGGTCTCAGGGACAGTACACGGAGTGTCCCCTTGTGCCTTCCAGGCACGCATCCACGTATCTGTTACTCCAGTTCATGATCCATCCAGTCATGTTGCTTTTAACAGGTGACAATATCCCTAAAAGACTTGTAAGGTTTTCTTTTTCACTTGATCCTGACCACCTCAACATGATCTTCCCTTCCTTCCATAGGCTCTCCCCTCAACACACACCACCCCATAAGAATGACGCTCACCATCCGTTATTCCCAGGTCATTCGTTCTTCACTGTCACCAAGGCTTTGGTCTCCCTTTACCTCGCTGTGTCTGTGCAATCTGGATTACATGTGATCACATCACTCTCTTAGTCATATTCTTATCTTTCTGTCTCTTTTCTTTTCTGCCATTCACCAGGTGAAACTAGAACCTTGGCCAACCCAAGACCTCTGCTTCTGTTTCTTCACTGTGCTGTGGAGGAACTCGCACAGCAGGTGCGGGTCCGTGAGGGACCGGCCGAAGATCGTGCTCTTCCTGAGAGTCAGTGGTGAAATATGCAGAAATGTTTTGAGCCACTTCTTAAACCACCAGTGGTTTGTGACAAAATGTGTTCGCACCAGCAAAATTAGTGTTTTCACCAACAAAATTAGCAAACCCTCCAAATCAGGGCGTTTGATTTTTTTCCACGAAAGAGCTTATTTGCTAGCTTGCCACTGTCATTTTCTGTCCACCAAACCCACCTGGGCTCTCATCACTACCGGGAGGTCTTTCTTGGTTTCATTATCCACCTTTCTCTCCATTCTCTGTGACACTTGTTTTCAAAACTTCACTCTCCTCAAAGCTGTCGCTCTGCTTCCTCCTTCACTCTCCTCACGCTTCACAAGGAAAATCAATACACCAGCCAAAGACGGTCTCTGCATTCTGCCACTCCTCTCACCCGGCAGCCTCGCATTCCTCCATTCTTATTTTTCCCCGTCCTTCTTGTTACAAAGTTGTCCCCTTTTGCTTCGATTTTACCCCCTTCTGCCTCCAGAGGGGCTTCTGTTCAACTGTCAGTCTCTTTTTAGCCTGTATATGGACTAGTTTATTGTTAGTACCTTATGAACACTCTCAGATATCTCTAATTTTAAACATGGTCCCTCGGCTCCCTGTATCCCTCCAAGGATTCCACACTCCTCTCGTTAGGGTGCGCTGACTGTGTGAAGGACACCTCTCCACCCATGGCCTTCCCCACTCTCCTACAGCAGCTCGGGGGCCTGATTCAGAACTGCCACCTACTGCCTGTCTATTGCTTCCTACCTCTGCGGCTTTAGAAAAGTGCCTCAGCCTCTCTTTGCCTCAGTTTCTTCTGACACTAGGGAATATAATAACACTTAACCTAATAGAGGAGTTGATACAGCACATGTGGCAGAGCCCTCATCAACAGAATCAGTGCCTTTATAAGAGAGGCCCCAGAGGGCTGCCTGACCCTGCACACCACGTGAGGACACAGGAGGTGGTGACGTCCCTGAATTGGGAAGGGGACCCTCATCAAACACCAAACCTGCCAGTGTCTCAATGTTGGACTTCTCAGTTTCCAGAACTGTGAGAAATAAACTGCTGTTGCGTATAAGCCGCCAAGATTATGGTGACGTGTTACATCAGTCGGAAGGGGCTAAGACGTGGATGAACACACATTTCTAAGACAATTTATGCTACATGGTGGGCCTCTCCGGTGTGATGTAAGAAAACAGCTGAAACAGTTGCAGGAGCTGCTTCCTCACTATGTACAGGCTGAATATCCCTAATGCACCTGGTGTCAGAAACCAGTGGCACCACTTACCGTAGGTAACATCCGCTGTCTCCAGTGAGGCTTTGTAAAATCAGTGATGGGCATCATAATGGGGTCTTGTCGTGTCCCTCTCCAAAGTGAAGCATCCTTCTCCCCAGTGAATCATTCATCTCCCTCTTCTCTTGGCAAACCTGCACAAGCCTGACAAATCTCCATGGAGGGGTCGCTTCCTCTGAGAGGCCTGCTCACCTCCAAAAAGCCCAGTGAGTTCCCCAACCCTGAGCCCTGCAGTGCTCTGCAGTTACATCACATTTTACTAAGATTGTTTGTGTATGTATCTTTCTCTCTCTTACAAGACTGCAAGAGCCTTAAGAACAAGGGCTGGGTTGTTGGTCGCCATTTCACTCCCCTGCATCCGTGTAAAACAGGTGCTAAATGAGTCATTCTGAAGTCAAGGAAAGGAAACAAACCTCAAAGCAGCTCATATGGGAAACCGGCCACTTTAATGACATAGAATAAATATTCTGAGTGCTTATCAAGCAAAAGAAAATGTTTTCTGACCTATAAATACGAAGTGAAGTAAGCGCTAGGCCCCATTTCTGTGAATCTGCATTCTAGTTAGGTAGATAGATACACAACACAGGTGATGACCCCAGAACACACTGCACCCCGCTTCCAGGGCTGAAAGCCGACTGGTCAAAGCAATCTGGGTGCTGTCATCTCTGTTCGTAACATTGATCCAGCTATCTAGGCCTCACTCAGGCAGTCTTCACCATGCTCTGGTCAGACTTTGTTTTAGAAATGAGCACATACTTCAGGGCCGATGAGATACATACAACAGAAGCCTTTGCTATGATTTCTGAAGAATAAACCCTCACTCTGTTAGAGCGTACCCCCCCCGCACATACACACACAACACATCTTCTCTCCTGCTGGTCTGTGTACGTACAGACCAAAGCCTGGAACGGCAGTATTTCACCGTCACGTAGGCAGCCAGCGTTAGGACCGACCTAACCCATGGAAGGCAGAGAAGAGTGATAAAGAACCTGCTCCTTTGTGCACGAGAATGAGCTGCTGAATTGAACCAACCTGAAACTGCACCTCACATAGGCTTTCCATTATAACTGAGCTGCCCCTTATCTCGGTTTTCTGCCTGTATTCCATCATTTATGTCTGAAAGCAATTAACTGTAGGTATAAGAACAGAACACACTACCCAGATTCCAAATCTTGTATTTCGTTTACTCCTCTGTATGCGCTGATGAAGAAGGCTGCTGTGTTGACCCACGTGGCCATTTACTTCAATTAGAGTAATTGTAATAAATGTGAGAAATATACTCAGACACTAGAGATTGGTGGAATTAACAAAACCACTGGAACTTTTGACCTCAGGGAAATGTTAGATGCGATTTGAACTACCAGGTGTTCTAAGATAGTTGAAGAAGGAGGAATCATGAGAGCAAGAAAATAATATTACATGAATTTTGAGGAGAAAATTGTAACAGGATAACCATCTCTCATAGGCAGAATGTGGCCTTCTGTCATAAAGTAAATTCTGTGCAAATCACGGAATGCAGCAGAAAAATTCAGGAATAACTTTAAAACCACTGCAAGATGATTAGAAGCCAAATCTTTTCGAGACCGAATTCAAACATATCTATTTCAGTGACCTGTCATCAAACGCACAAGCTTTGGCTGAGCTCCTTATACAACTTGACGTCAAGTAAAATGTGTTTTTAGGCATTTTGAGATGTTTGAGCATATATCCTCACACTTTATTTGGAAAATTAAACAAACCAGCAGCATTCAGAATTAAAACCCCAGCCCTACAACCTGCCTTAAAAGAAGGGGGAAAAAAGCTGGATCTCATTATTTCTGCCGCTCTGTTCCTTACCCAAGCAAAAGTAACTGAAAATCAGTAAATATCCCTTTATTTCAATAAATTTCCAGAACATTTTGTGTGTGATTGTTTTAGAATATTGGTGTTTGGCGATCACTCCACCCACAGCAGAGCTGGGAGGAGGAGTGGTCAGGTCAGACTTTCTGTAGAAACATCTGAGGGTGCCGTGGAAACCGACCACACTGATGGAGGCCACGATGGGACCACAGCATGGAGGAAGAGCAGACCTTGGAGTAGCAAGCTCCAGGGATTCAGAAACAATGCCAGGATTGACAAGATCGTGCAGTTCAGCGTGGCTAGAGGAAAGGGAGAAGAAGGGCTGCTCACGCTTCTGAACGTGCCTCAGTGCAAAAGGACAGCTGGAAACAAGACCAGGTATTCTCCAGCGTCTCGCTCCATCCCGGGAAAACCTGCAGCCGTCTCCAGAGAGTGAGCTATGGTGTACGTTACTGCTACGAGGAAATCCTCGTCTTTGTCTGTGGGCCAGCAATGGTATTGGTTTGAGAACAGAATCAATGCTATGCTCTTGATTAAGAACTTGATCTAGTTTGGATGTTTCTCTCCTTCAAATCTCATGTTGAAATGTGATCCTCCCCCCATGGTGGAAGTGGGGCCCGGTGGGAGGGCTTTGGGTTATGGGGGCAGATCCCTCCCGAGTGTCCTGTGCAGTCCTCCAGGTAAGGAATGAGCTCTCGCTCTGTCAGTTGTCCTCAGATCTGAGGGTGGAAACCAGCCTGACACCTCCTGCCTGCTTCCTTGCTCCTGTCTTTCCATGTGATCTGTACATGCCAGCTGCCCTTCACCTTCCGTCATGAATGAAATTTCCCTGTGGCTTCACCAGATGCAGCTGCTGGCGCCACGTCTCTTGTACAGCCTGCAAAACCGTGAGCCAAATACTCCTTCTTTCTTTATAAATTTCCCAGCCTCAGGTATAACCTCACAGCGACACAAACAGACTAAGACAGGATTTAAAATGGAATCATAATTAAACACCAGGGCAAGAGACCACTTAAAGCTGTTGGAAATAGGAAGGAGTAAGTACTCAGTAAGTGTTCATTTGTTTATTTTATTTTATTAATGTAATTACTTACCTCTTAGCTCTGCTGGTTTCAGAGCATTCCCACATACACACACACAAATCTAATGAAAATATATGCCATTTCATCAAACCGCAAAGGCTGCGTGAAGTCTGTGCTGCTCGTGGTATCAAACCAAAACACAAGGGCAGGAGGGCTCGGAGTGTCCCGGGAGCCTGCAGGAATCGGCTCTCTGGGAGTGTCTGTCACCCAGGAGCAGGTGAGTAAACTGTACTGGAAGACGGACCTTTGTCCAGCGTGCAAGTCCAGGCAGTTATCCACAGGCACGTCAACTCATGTGGAAGACATCGTGTGTGTTGTATTTCCATCTAACTTCCTTCAGATGAGAGTAAAGGAAACATTTAGCAGGATGTCAAGATATAAACGAGCCAAACCTTCTCTGTGCTGTTTTCTTCTTTGTCTTCAAGTTATATTCTCAAGCTATGAACTTTATGATTACATTTAGTGGATGGATTTAAGAATCTAGGGAGACGTAGTAAAAAAAAAAAAACGAAATTGCATTGGCATGACAGTTTGGTGATCTAGATCTCTTGACACTTTATAAACAGCAAGATTGACTGGTGTTGCCATAGATAAATCACATGAATTGATTGGCAGGCATCCCAACAACCTCCCCAGGCTGTCCTGGAAATAAAAATGATGAAATCATAGAAAAGTGCTTTAAAAAGAGAGATGAGTGATGACAACATCTCTGGGTGTGATGTTTGTATTTATGCTCCCAAATGCTAAGCGTCTACATTTTAAAACATTTTAAAAGATTCCCTTTGCTTCCTTGAAAGAAAGAGAAAGACCACAGAATTAGGACATTGAACAGGACAGTGAAGGAGACTCATTTTCTTCTATTCTTCTCTGGATTCTTCCCCCAAACTCCTTCTCAGGAACCAGCCACCTTTTTTCTAATGTCCCCACCCGCAGCCAACATCTATCCTCTCTGTAAGATCAAAATCTTCCCTATTGCAGTAACTGCAGTTCCTCCCACATTTAAAAAAGAAAAGATAATCTAAAACCCTTCTTTGGTTCCCCTTTTCCCTTCAACTCCGAACCTGTATTTTTATTCTTTATAGCAAAATCACCTTTAAAGGCTATTAATATACACGGCTCCTGTTTCCTCTCCTCCCATTAAGTCACAACCCACTTTAATCTGCCAAGGCTGCCCCTAGGCTTACTCACACGACGTCACTCAACTCTGAGAGTGTCTTCCACCCTCAGCCCTCTCCTTCATGCAGCCGGGCTGGGCTGCCCACTCTTCCTCCAGGCGGGCTTTCTTCCCTTGGCTTAGAATTTCCTCCCACCTCTCAATGTTCCTTGCAGCCTATCTTCTTTCTTTGACCATTCATTCTGAGAATTTTCAGGGTTCTTTTCTTACCTGGTTCTCTTTTTATATATAACCTTTCCCAGACGAATGTCACTGGTGAGAACAATGGCAGTGACCTCCGTGGCCGACTCTTCATTGACCTACACTGATGGTTTCTGCGCTCTTGATAGCCTGAGTATCATCTTCATGATACCTGCAATTACGTATCTCAGTTGTCTGTTGGTGAACAACTGTATTCTCCACTCTGTTCTAAAACGAATGTGAGAAGGGACATACTTTTAACTCACTGCCAGATTCCCAGTACTCAGCACAGTGCTTGGCACCTAATAGGCACCCAATAAAAATGTATAACCGAATGAATAAAGGACTGAATATAAAATGAATGAATGGGAAAATTTTTACGTTTTCAAATTTTTAGCTATAGTGAGACACCCAGGCTCTAAATTTTCTCTATAATTTTGTGACTATAAAAACCAGACATGTTGCCCAGTTGCTCAGGCTGGACTCAACCTTATGGCCTGTTTCAACTTTATTATTATTATTTTTACTGATGCTGTTATCATCTTCAAGAGGTATATGGCAGAAGCTGTTGCTACTTAACTGTGTAGGAAAAATCTGTTCTCACAACAAATTTTCATAATCGGTGAAATTTTTCCCTTCAAAGGAGCATCTCTTGTAGATGAAAACGATTTTAAAAATAAAGAGAAAGACAAAAAGCAAAAAAAAAAAAAAAAGAAAAAAAGAAAAAAACCATACATGTTTTCTCAGCTTATTTAGGTCACCATTTATATGTCACCTTTTGCAGACCAGGCACCCGACTGCTTGCACTCAGGGAAGGTGGCTCGCACACCCGTGTTGGGCTGATGTAAGGCCTGTGAGAACAGACTTCTGTTGTGTTTGTCGCTTGCCCGTATTGGATACATAAAAGGCCGATAATCAGCAATTTGAAAAAGATATACGAACATGTAAAGAATAGGGAGAAATTACCCATAATCCCTTCACTCATAGGTTTAAATTTTTTCTAAGTCTTTTTCCTCTTTTAAATATATTTTTTAACAAAAATAAGGTTATAAAATGTATTTGCCTATCTGCAATTCAAGTTTTCCCTTAGTATGTTCCAAGTGGTGAAGGAGACACGAGCTGTGGGCAGACTGTTCTGGCTCTGATCTCTCAGCCGTCCCTGTACTATTTTGTGAGCTTTCAAGCCAGACACTTAACATCTTCAAGCCTCCACATCTTCATTTTTAAAATCAGACAATCCTATTGACTGACCATTGGTTTGTTGTTAAAATTTAATGAGATTAGCTATGAGCCTTGTGGTGAATGTTAGCTTTGGGGGTGCATACCCATTAAAGTGGTCCCCCGTGACCCTAGCCTCCTGTTACTCACGTTCTCATGCAATCTCCTCCCTTTGAGTGTGTGCTGGACCTACCGACTCTCTGCTTGGAAACAGAAGATAGAAAAAGCAATAGGAATGTCACTTCTGAGGTGTGGTTACAAAACCATGGTGCCTTCTGCCTTGTGTCCTCTCCCTTGCATTCTCAGCCACCTGCTCTGAGGAAAGACAGCTGCCACGTTGTGAACTTCCCTTTGAGGTGACCCACACAGCAAGGGGCGGAGAAATGCCTCAGGCCAACAGCCAGAGAGAAACTCAATTTTGCCACAATAACACAAGAGAGCTTGGAAATGAGTTCTCCCTCTATCGAGCCTTCAGATGACACCACAGCTGCAGTCCAATTTTGATGCAACCTGTGAGAGACCTGCAGGTAGCTGCACTCAGCTAAGCCATACCTGGATCCCTGACCCTCACAAACTACGAGATAATAGGTGTGTGTTGATGTCAAATGACTGCCTTTTAGGACTAAGGTGTTATGTAGTCTTTATTAATGGTCAGTTCCGAATGTTGAAGTACCTGGGGAGTCCTTTAAAACATAGTGCTTTTCTTTCCCACCTAGTTTTTGAAAAATAGATATAAAAGAGTGCTGGGAGATGGGAAATCAACGTGTCACTTCTACTGATAAAGACCACGCTGAAGTACGTGGCTTAGTGTGATAGGCAAATAATCCTCCTGGCTGAATCTCCGAAGTAGGCAGCTTTAGCCACTACTTTGGTCCATGCTAGATGGAGCAATCTTTCTGACATGGGAGGAAAAAGCATGCCTTTGGAGAAAGATTCTATCACCAAGGAGAAGAGGACAGATGCTCCCTGCAAACAGCTAGATTTCTGAAGGAAAAAGGGTAGGGTAGATCATGTCCAGTTATCCATCCCAAATTTACCCATCATACCAGGGAAGCGTGGGTGACAGGGCAGAGAATAGCCAGGGGTCACACCTGTGCACTCCCCTACACCCGGAGGAAACAGTGCTGGTTACATGGTCCAACCTCAAGTCCTAAGTAGATCTGACCTAAGTTCAAAACTCATTAATATCTTTGCTTATCAATATCAACGCAATGTTATATAATATCATCTAGTTGTTCTCTCATTTATTGAACTAATTGCCTGTTGTTAGAAAGTTAGATTATTTTCATTTTTGAATGTTATAAATACTGCTGCCATGAATTTCTTTTCTCTTTATTTCCTGGGCATAACTCCCTGGAAAGAGTTACTAACCCGAAGGTCATGAGGATTTGTATGTTTTCTCTGTACATTGCTAAATTGCTTTCAAAGGGTCTGAGTGATTTCCGCACCCATCGGCTGTGTATAAGAATGTCTCTGACCCTTCATGCTTTAGATGTTAGCCTTTATTTTATAATCTTTGCTAATTTGATAAATGAACCACCCACATGTTACCCTTATCTTAATTTGCAAGCTCTTGATTAGCACTGAGGTTGAAAACGTTTCATTGCTAATTGGCTATCTGTATTTCCTTTTCTCTTAATTATCTGTTGCTTCCAGTGACCATGAATCTGCTGGCATATTTGTGCCTCAATTCACAGGGCAAATGCTCAGTTGCCCTCTTGTCTGGAGCAGTATAGTCCCGCAGAGGAAAGGGGCTGGGGAAAATGCCACTGGATGTGTCAGATTATTTTTGAATATTTCTATATAATTTTTTTACTTCATTTTTCAAAAGCGTTTTACACCATGTAGCTCATAGGCACGCCTAACATCAAGTTATAGAATGGTCATCTGTGCTAGGGATTTTTCCAAGGTCTTTGTGTTTGTTCACCTCTTATGTCTTTGATGGGTAGCTAGTATTTTTTACGGAAGAGGAAACTAAAAAGAAAAGGCACAAAGTAATTTGCCCAAGGTCAAACAGTAACAAGCACGGAGCTGGGATGGGAACTCAGGCACTCCCGCACCAGAATCTCATGATCTGATCCCCAACCCACCCAGTGCTATGTCATGCTTAGCCCTAGAGGTCACAGGTCTTGGAGTGAATTTTCCAAATGAGTCATCCTTAATGAGTAATGTGTCTACAGCGTAAACAGGGCAAGGCCTCTTTCTCATTCATTATTAAGCTTTTAATAATGAAATGATTGTTTTCAAAATAAGACAGCTTTCCTTTCTCTGATAATAAATGATATATATATTTTGATGTTTAAAAAGTTCAGAGAGCACAAAATACAGAAAACAAATATCATAGAATCTCATCCTCCAGGGCTGAGAAAAGCACAGTGTAAGAAAATGAGAGTAAGTTCAAATTACTTTTCATATTGTTACAACTAAATCTGATGCGGTGCAGGAGAGAGTAAATGTATAAAATACTTTCTTTTAATAGACTTCTGTAACCCATCTTGACACTATGTATTATACCGTAGCATTTAGATAGTACCAAAGAAACATACATACTGGGAAAAATTTAATCATCCAGGTACAATCACTTTAATTTAATTATAGAAAGGAGATTCAACAAAGCAAAGAGAAGAAAAAAAACATTTAAAAACAACCCGGATAATCTGGGATATTTGTGTTGCTTCCTCTATTTCCTCTTCTATTTAGAACACTAATTTATTCCATTTATATTAATAAGAAATAGCTTACCATGCATTTAAGTTAATCAAATTTATGTAGTACATCATGATTGAATACAATTTAGGTGTACACTGTGTCCCGAAGGTGATATGATTAAAAACAGATGATTTCCATTTTACTGGATGCTCTTGAAATTATGGCAAATATTTGAAATTAGTTAAGATTTTTGGTTAATGAGACCATTCAAAAATAATGCAATCCAAAAACTTAAAGGAAATTCTTACTGTTTTAAATATCATATTTATTTAATTTTAAAAATATAAACAACGGTAATTTTAAAGCCGACAATAGTCTTTGTTTGAAAACCCTTTTAAACTAAACACTGATTATTCTTCTATAGTCATTAATTATCTTCTACCATAAAATCGTCAGTATTGCAAAGTGAGAATTGATCCCAAATACATATTTCCTATTTTAAAATTAATACCTATTTCACCTGTTTCAAAATGCTCTGAAAAATTATACTTTACGATGCATGAGCATAACATCCTCAAGTCAAGGCAGGCTCCGTGTCTACCCTCACGTGTCACAGTGGACTGGGCTCATGGTAGACATGCCGCCCATAATTGTTGCAGTTTGCTGTTGTTCTTTTGTTTAAAGATGGTTAGGTTAACAAGGGAATATTTTCTGTTTTCATGTCAGAGTTTACCAAGCTTACCTTTCACCAAGTATTTCAAATGCACAGTCCTAATTAATGTATATACAAAAATTATAATTATTTTGAAAAGAATCAAATGACTCCTGTGTATTAACCACTTTTGATCCTTTTTGGTTAAAAATCAAAATCAGATATTTGATTGAAATTAAACTCCAGTCCTTTCTTCTTTTTTTTGGTTTTGCTTTTTCCATTTGTATTCTCTCTGTACCCCACCCAATGGGATGAGCACTGAGCTACAGCAGAATTGCATGATACTGACAATGAGGCAACGTCTTGGAAAAAGGCACAGCTAAGCTACACCCTAGCTTCCCTCTTAATCACTGTAACTGAGAAAATTACCCACTTGCAAAATAATTGGACCTAATGTGATTGCCTCAAAACACCTGCCCAAGAAAATCATACATCCTAATGTAATAATATTTAATAACTACCACAGTCCTTGTCTATTCTTAGGTACTCTGTAACTTCTTTTCAACACTTTTTTTAATTTCCAATTATTCAAGGTAGTCAAAGATGTGCATTTCAAAAACAGACTTCTGCAAAATATGGTAGAGACAATTCTACAAACGTTGACTGGAAAAAGCTGAAAAGATAAACATTTTGGAAAAGGTTGAACATGAGTTGAAATACTCCAAAAAAGATGGCATAATGACGACATATCATGTGACATTAAGCATGTCCAAGCTTTTCAATTTCTTATTTTGTTCAGGCCCAACCAGAAAATAGAAGGGAATCAACAACAAATGTGCTCTCACTCATCCTTGCTCTATTCCTGGGTCTGGTGGTGCTTTGATATGTTTCTTGCTACTTGGAGAAACTCAGCGTGTCCTAAAAAGCTTTCAGCTGACCTGCAACATGTTGTGGGGTGGGGCTGATTCTGGCACTGGATCACCTGTGTTGCTGAAGGCTGGGCACAGAGAGCAGCCCTGCCCAGCGCAGCCCGTCCTGCACAATAAGGAGGGCCCAGGCGGCTGCCTGCCCCGGCTTCTTTTCTGTGCCTGTTTTCCCCGTTCACCCTCTGTTACAGCTACACTTTGTTTTGCCTAGTGGTGCTGTTGAAATAGGTAGTATCAGCCCTAAGAATAGCTCTTTCTTTTTTTTTTTTAAGCTGGCTGTGCACATTGCAACAAATCATACTTTTCTGGATGAAAAATAAAACCTAGTCAATATGTATGTTTTACCAATTCTTAAAGGAATGTATTTTTTCTTTAAAAAAAAAAAAAAAACAAAAATAATGTAAGCAGAAGTCAGGCTACATTTGTTCCAAAACTGTTAGAGCCAGTCAAGGTGGTCTTCAAAATGAAGCCAAACTAAACCTACACTGCACTTGCTCCAAGTTCCTGGATGACCCCAAGATAACACACAGGCTAGAGGGGCTTCTAGAGAGAAGGTGGGCCCCCACTTCCACGCCTCTCATCTGTCTGCATTACACTGAGGCTTGACATGTTACTCAGACCGGGGGAAGGGTCGCCAACTTGAAACGGAATTCTCCTACAGACCCTTGCCAGCCTTTCCATGCTCCAAAGCTGAAACCCTAGTCCAGCTGGACTGCTGCCTCCTCTATGAAGTTTTCCGTGATTTTTGCAATTGGAATTCTCTCTCACCTGGGAACTTATCAACCAGCCTATCAGTACCACTTGGGATACACTTTATAATATAGTAAAACCACATTAAAAACAGTAATTAACAATCCCTGCATTCCTAGTAAGGTCAAAGTTCAAGTACTAGAAGGTCCTACCAACAGTCAACAGCCTTGAAACAAGGGGGATTTTCCCACCACAAAGCAGTCACTCCGGAAGTAAGCAGCTGCTGGCATTTCTCCACACATTGCCTTGTCCTCACAAGACAGGTGAAGCAATCCCAAGCGTCATCTCAGTGGACAGAGTTCAAAGGCATGAAGCATGCAATGGCATGGAAGAAGTGCCTTCTTGATCCGTCCCTCTCTGTAGGGAGGCAAGACTTTCCAGCAGCCCCTAGAAGACTTTCCCCTATATCTCATTGCCCAACGAAGGCCACACCCACCTCGAGAACATACCTGCTGGGCTCACGTAGCCTAAGATCAAAACGCTCAGAGTAAATCAGAGTTCTGGCCAGAAAGGAGAGGACCAGGGGTAAGCAGCTACTGTATCTACCGTAGGTTAACTTACACGGTACTTTTAACAAACTCACAAGGTCAGTGGGGACTTTAACTTTTAGAAAAGAAAATGTCCAAAACAAAATAAGATTTCAACATGGCAAGTAAGTAGCCCTGGACCATATGACCTGTTAGAAGTGAAGCAAGATGAAAATTCAAGTCTCTTTCACTCTAAATAGTTTTACTCTTACTATTAAGTTCATGTATTATTTTCCCTTTTGATCATTAAATAGTTTTACTGAGGTGGGTACGTTTGCTTCACCTTCATATGTGTACAAATTGATTTTATAAAGTTTTAAAAATTCCTTCAACTCTATTCAGTAAGATATTAATTTCCATAATGATATTGAAAACTGTAAGTAGAATTTATAATAGAAAGAAGAAAGGAACATCATAAAATAATAGACTTGTATACGAGGTGGACAGAGAGTTGTGGGTCTTATTATATTTTAAAACACAAGGCTACCCACCAGTGATATGGCAAGAATATTATTACTATTAATAATGCATAACAATAATACACAACAGCAGTTACCACAATACCCACAGTCTTTTCCTTGAGCCTGATGATGTAGGAAATGAGACATTGTTGATTCTAGCTTTGTTACAGACATCCACACTTCACCAGTGATGTGTCCACCAGGTGTTACTATCACCCACGATTACTGAAGACACTGACGCATCCCTAAAGCAGTGAGTGAGTGGGAGGCGTTTTACAATCGAATGTTTAGAGGTTGAGCATATTCCAGCTGATCTAAATACATTACAGAGTCCTCGAAGGAAGCCAGTATTATTGTTTTTCCAGAAAAGCCAGAGATGTGATCACCTCTTCATAAAAAATGGACTCTTTTGTATACAGTAGTTTTAAATTCTCGTGTTGACTGATTTTGCAGTTTTTCTTTCTGCTTGGCTAGGGCAAGGAATTCTGTGCACTAAATACTATACTCAAAATTGGAACTGCTATTGAAAACTGCAAGCATTTACCCAACAATTATTTGTGTAATGGCTTATACGTTTTAAATAAGGTCAGTTTCTCTGTTGAATGAGCACTTAAGACGTAGACGTCCATCATTAGAGTTAATTAAACATCATGAAAAACCAGCATGCATTCATGAAGAATCAGTGTCTTTTTTTACTTACATCAAGTCTTGTGTTCAGAGCCAGGATCAGGTGGAATCTCATTTAGCTACATATCCATAATCACTGTTTTTCTACCTTCAAACCGAGCGTAGGTCTGCAGACGGCGCTCCGCTGTACCCACACGCCACAGCTGCTGTACTTCCCCCAGCACTTTTTTATTCCCTTCTTACCTTTAATTAAAATGCATTAAAGGAAGAAAAAAGAAACAAACGGTTGTAGAAAGTACCACTTAAATGGAAACGATTGTTCTAAATGTGGCTGTTTAGGAAATCTGTGGCATGGTGTGTAGCTTTGCATGGCGTCAGAGGATACGTGAGATAACATAAGTATTATTTATTATGATGTGGAACGGGGCGAGAACTGCTCCTGTGATCTGACTTTCAGATGGAACTTCTCAGAATATGAGCTCAAACATCTGAGTTTCTCACTTTTCGAAACTATTTGTGTTATAAGATTTAAAAACGCGTATACCATGACATTGGTTTTCTGCTGCTATGAAAAACTAACATGAAATCCGTGGTTTAAACAATACAGCATTAGGTCAGAACTCTGAAAAGCGTCAAACACGGTGAAAATCACGGGTCCAGCAGGCTTTCCTCCTGGAGGCAACAGGCACAGCCACTCCTCGCCCTTCTAGCTCCCAGAGCTGCCCTTACGCCTTGGCTCACCGCCTTCTTCCACCTTCGAAGCCAGCGACAGCTGTGAGTCTTCTCACAGCATCTTCTTCTGATCCTGACTCTTCCGTTTTCCTCTTTCTCTTATGATGCCTTCCTCTTCCCATTTAAAAGATTTGCCATTACAGCGGGCCCACCTGGATAATCCAGGATCATCTGCAGGTTTAAAGTAAGTAGGTTAGCAAGTTTAATTTCATCTGCTACTTCAATTCCCAGGTGGTGGGAATTAGGACGTGGACAATTTTGGGAGGCCATTGTTCTGTCAGCCACAGACATGCACAGATATACCCCACTCAAATGCAACTGTAAAACAGAGATTTAGAAAGTCGTTATTTTTGCTCACAGATGGAACATATTTAAAGATCAGCGATTGTTGTGTATTTGAGCACCTGCATGACCTACGGTATACAAATGAGCATCCCTTTATATAGTAGCTATAAAGGGATATTGAGCTCTAATAAAACCAGCCAGGTGTTATATATACAACTCTGCCCTGGTTTCTGCCTTATTCCATATGAGGGCTGACCAGCAAACCCTCTTCCAAAAAGCAAAAGTATACCATCATACTGCGTGCACACAAACCCACCTGCAGACACACATGTACGCACCTGATGAGGTCTCTGGGTCCATCTTGTCTGAGGGGAGAGCACCTTTTCATCCCAATTTCCAGGAATTTGGTTTTTAGTTGCTGCTGCGGAATCCATTCCCATGTTGTTTCTGGGGCTGACGTCCTCATCCCAACGATGCCTGCTTTGGATAACACGGTTATGACTAGCTCTGTATTTCAGCTCTGATAAGAAGGTTATGGCTATACCCTCATTTTAAAGTCGAGGAACTCTGCCTCCCTGCCATCTGTGTACACACGAGGCATCCCCATTCATGGCTGGCGTGCTGAAAACCTCACATCCCATCAGCCTCTGTGTAGTGGGATCTGATGGGCTCTTACGGTTGAGGTCTTGTCCCCACTTCTTCCTGGGCATAGACTCATTCACTTCTAAAACTAAGCTCCAGAATGAGGATTCTATTCCCCATGAATACAATTCCCTATTGTGAATGCCTGGCTTGAACTATAAAATGTAACCAGCTCAACATCCATTACCTCTCCTAACCGTCCTGCTGAGGACCAGCTAGAATTTTTACTTTTGAGGAGCCTGGAAATGACAAGGTGATAGGAAAGGGGCTCAGGGACCTGCTTTGATGCTGCCCTGCCAAACACCAGTGGCTTGGGGAAGAGGACAGAGCCCTTCAGCAGCCCTCTCCCTTCACCGTCTCTGCCGCCTTCTACCATCATAAGCCCCAGGTGTCAACAATTAGCCTAAACTCTTTTCCGTCTTTTTGACCCAGTGATCTTCACTCTCACTGGATCCTAACTCTCAGACTTCAGGACATTCTCATGATAACGAAATCGTAATTAACAACAAGAGTAGCAGTAGTTTAGAATACACTAGCAGTTCTGTGCGCTAAGAAGTATTCCCAACACTGGCCCATGATATCCTGACCAGTCCTCACAAAACTCCACGAGATATGTGCTGTGTTTATCTCTAGATGAAGGGTGAAGGAACAGAATTAGAGAGATTAATTTGCCCAGCTAAAAAAAAAATGATGGCGATAGTATTTGAGGCCTGATCTCAGATTTCAGAACCCAGACTCTGACACTGCTATGCAGCACTGCCTCCAGTGCCATCTTAATTACAGGTCCGTTTGGAAATAATCAGCCAAATTCCTGTGAGTCAGCTAGGTGACAGTATCTGGATTATTCAAAGAAACACAGTGTGTTTGGGGAAGAGATTTTACAAAGGCTGGCATGAGCACCTCCTCCTGCTCTTGCCTCCCAGGACGACCATTTCACCCCTTTGGGCTTCTCTTTGAGGGCAGGAGGATTGAGCCCCTAAAATTTGAAGTTCCCTTTAGTACTGACATTTTGTAATAAACAGTTTGATTAGATAAGTAATGACTACCTAATTTCTGCCTTTCGTAAACTTACAATTTATTTTTTGAGACCGCAAGGCTTTAAAAGAGACTCTCAGGTTCCCCTAGAGAGGCTGTGGTGGCTGCAATCACAAAGTGTGAAGCCCCTGGTCCTGCTGGTACCATGCTGTCATAGCTGCACAGACACATGATGGAAGAAAACAGACTCAAGAAACCTGGGTTTGTTTATGTGTCGGTGACGAGGCCGATTTCTTCTTTGGATCATGGACACTTCCTTGGGGATCTCATAATGATATCTCATACTTCGATTCTTCGAGAATTCTACAGCACTTACTACATTTCCAGTACATTGGTTTTGGGGTGTAACATCTTGCTGACATAAATGAATTTCTAGCTTGGCTATTGGGAAGAAAATCATGTTTATTACACAGTAAGTTTTGTTCTATTGGTAATACAAAAGAAGTTACACTGGCAGAATTTACTCTGTCTTAAAAAAAGGTGCTCACGTTAAAACAGCTAAAGAATGTCAAGCTCCTTAGGCAGGTAAATCCACTAAAAATGTTATCCTTCTGAGATTTTAGTCATTGCCATAAATATGTACTAAACACAAATGATGTACCAGGCTTAGCTGTAGGCACATGGGATGTACATGAGTGTTCAAAAGAAGGGCCCCTGTCTAATCAGTTTCATGTTTTGGGACAGAGCAACACATCCAGGCAGGCTTGGATGAAGGGCTGTGCCCTGCAGATGCCCTGCACAGGAAGGAAGCGGCAGCCAGCTGCCCTTTCGCCATCTTGCTCTTCCCTGCACCTGTTTCTCCCTTGCCTTCTGTTACACTTTGCAATTGGTCTTTTCATGTGTTTGTTTATTACCAGTCGCCGCTTTCTAGCCTGTAAGCTTTAAGAACAAAGGAAATTTATCTCTGGTGATCACTGGTGCAAATTCATGTTCTCAAACAGTAGCTGGCTGGCACGTCACCGAGGCCCAAGAGTTACCTGTTGAAGAAATGAGTAAGTGCCGCTGTCTCTTTACCCACCACTGGCTGCTCCTCTTCTTGGCTTCCACCATCCCTGGTGGTTCAAGTCTTCTTTAGAAGGTGACCAATGAAGGGAAGCTGTTAGCGTTTTGTACCTGTAGGTCTCAGGGCCGTTATTTACCTGTAAAATGAGAGTAATAATTTTTTTATTAGCAACCTATTGCCATGTAACAGATGCCTCCAAAATATAGTGGCTTAAATGATAAAAGTGTATTATTTCACATTGTTTCTATGGGAATGGGATCTGGGAGTGGCTTAGCTGGGTGATTCCAGTTCAACTAGACCCAGGGGCTACTTGTCAGGGTCTCTCTTTGACATTGCCTTGAGGAAAGTCACGTTAAAGTTTGCCTGGGGCTGGAGGATTTGCTTCTGGTGGCTCCCTCACTGCACATTAGTGCTGGTGGTTGACAGGAAGCCTTGATTCCTCAACGTGCGTGCGGTCTTCATGGAACTGCCTGGGTGCCCTAGAGACATGGCAGCTGACCTCCCTCTGAGAGTTACCCAAGGGAATCAAGGCCAAAGCCGTGATGGCTCCTATGACCTGGCGTTGGAAGCCACATGTCATCATCCCTTCAATATACTACAGGTTGCAGACGTCAGCCCTATTCAATGTGAGAGACGCCAACATCAGGACGCAAACACCAGGGTGAGCAGATGACTGGGGGCCACCTTTGAGGCTGCCTACCGTAGATGCGAAGTAGGGGGTTGTCTGCATTTAAACAAACAGTGCCTGTGAAGTTCCTGGTCTGGTGCCGTAGGCAGTTAGGAAACATCAGTTCCTCTCAGTTGCTCAGGCTTTGTTGAGTGTTTTTCATTTTATTAAAAGATTGTCTCTGAGAAATCTGTAGAAGTCTGCATTTGTCTACGGAGCTGATCGAGCGTTCTCATTCATTCATTCAGCAAGTCTGCGGTCCTCAGACATTGTGGAACTAGGATACACTTATCCACCTACAATACAAATTCCTGGCACTAAGTACGTGATGAAATAATGATCTCCAAATTTCTGGTTGATCGTTGTGGTCAGAACACATGATCTCTTCACAGCTGTGCAATGATGCCGTCTCCTGGCATCCCACAGCAAATCTGGGGTGTGTCACTGGTAAATAAGTTGGCCACTTGCCAACTTTGACCCTTTCAGCATTCATTAGTCAACGTTAGTTGCTGCCATGCCTCCAATCTTTCTCCATGCAGAGAGAAATCTATCATGCCCTTAGCCTGGGTGCAGTGGGTGCAATGTGCTGTACAGCACTCAGGTGGCTGTGGTGGAACCTCCTTGGGCATGACTAATCCAGGCTTGTGCAGAAATAAAAGGAATGAAGAAGAGGATGTGAACAACTCTGTAACTGGGGACTGAAGACCAAGCTTGGGACAGAGGGGGAATAAACCCCTTCTAAAATGAATTTTTCACTGAACCAGAGATAAAGTCGTAGGAGAAGAAGAAATTTTGTAAACCTCATTCGTCTTGCTGTTTCCACATGTTGGGCTGCTTAAGAGACTATTTCTTTTAAGCGTTACTTTGCACATTGAAGAAAATAATCATAAGCTTCCCCCAACGCCAGTACCTGTTGAATTCTGTATTGCCAGCAGGTAATGCTACAGGAGTCAAGGTCTCACTCCAGGGAGCTGGCAGAGTAGGCTTCAGCTGGAACGCTGGGAGAACCGCGGATGCTGAGTCAATACCAAGTTTAATTTGATGTTTTCCACCCACAATCAAAATTGTGGTTTTTCCTAATGGTAGAGCTATTCCTCCTCTGCTTCCTTTTATGGGTTCCCTGTAGAGTGTGTGTTATGTCTGATATTTGAAATTTATCGTGCAGGTTCTATTTCCAGGGTGATAATAAACCTAGAGCAAAGTTGGGGTTAGCAAAGGGACTATTAACCTTTCTTCTAATATTGTCAATTTATTTTGCCTTGTGGCACAAATTGATTCCCAGTATGCTCTGCTGATAACTTTGATTCAAATATAGCTATAAAGAACATACAAGTGGAAGAAAAATTGTCTGAATTTTTGCGAGAAAGTATTTCACATTATGTCTAAATTATTACTACAACATTTTTTATTAAACAATGTATAGGTAAATAAATACCTTTCATTATCTGTCATTTAGGTATGAACACATAGAATATCCTGTTTTTCATTTGCTTATTATGATGGTAAACAACAACATACTAAGAAATCTGAAGTAATTTTGAGACTAAAGTGCTTCTTGCCACGGTATGGTAGTAATAAGTTAAGCTTTGGAATTAGATAAACCAAACTTACTGCCCTATCTTCAGCAAGTAACTTAATTTCATCCTCATTTTCTCTAACTGCAAAAAGAAATAGGAATCCCCGCCATTTAGTTCTGTGAAGGTTAAACTGATTGATATCCATAACACCTAGGACAGTACCAGGTGAACGTTGACGGAAATGAGAATTCTCTCTCTTTCCCTATTCAGTTCTTACAAAGTAACAGACAGTTTTATTGTTTAGCTCTAATTCTTTTAATTCTGGATCTAAAGGAGTCCAGGTGTATTCTCATTTGCTATGAAGGATTTCCTTCTAATGATACACTGGCAAGGTGACGGGTGAACATTTTCTTGTCATCTTCAAATGTGGATGTAATTGGATTACAGCTGGTTCAGCACTAACAGAATCATTTCCAACAATTACAACTGTTCTTTAATATGGCTGCTTTTACTGGGTGCTTCATGACCTGTAATTACCTCAAATGGAACTCCACGTAAATTTCATTATTATAATTTAAAAAGTCTTTATGTCCAAAATAATTGGTTAGTCATAAAACCATAAATTATTTTGAGAAGAATGAGATTTGACATGTCTTATGAATTCCCCCACTGGAAACGAAAAACAACACACATGTGATGTAAGAATTGAGTCTTGATAAGTTGCATCTATTCTCAGTCATTATACACCTGGGGTTAAGTTTCCAAAATGAGGATTAAAAATGTACCCAACAGGTACCACATGGGAACATCAGACCCTAGGGCAGCTTGTCGTTAGCATTACTTAGAAGTCCATATCTGGGCCAGGCGCAGCGGCCTGTGATCCCAGCACCGTGGGAGGCCAAGGCGGATTGCCTGATCTCAGGACTTGGAGACCAGCCTGGCCAACATGGTGACCAGCCTGTCTCTACTAAAACACAAAAAACCAGCCAAGTGTGATGCGTGCACCTGTAATCCCAGCTACTCAGGAGGCCAAGGTTCCAGAATTGCTTGAACCTGGGAGACAGAGGTCACATTGAGCCGAGATCGTGCCACCCACTCCAGCCTGGGTGACAGAGTGAAACTCTGGAAAGAAGAAATAAAGAAAGAAACACACACAGAGAGAGAGAGAGAAAGGAGAAAGGAGAGAAAGAAAGAAAGAAAGAAAGAAAAGAAAAGAAAGAAAGAAAGAAAGAAAGAAAGAAAGAAAGAAGAAAGAAAGAAAGAAAGAAAGAGAAAGAAAGAAGAAAGAAAGAAAAGAAAGAAAGAAAGAAGAAAGAAGGAAAGAAAGAAGGAAAGAAAGAAAGAAAGAGAGAAAGAAAGAAAGAAGAAAGGAGGGAGGGAGGGAGGAAGGGAAGGAAGGAAGGAAGGAAGGAAGGAAGGAAGGAAGGAAGGAAGGAAGGAAAAGAAAAGAAAAGGAAGGAAGGAAGGAGGGAGAAAGGGAGGGAAGGAGGGAAGGAGAGGGGAGGGAGGGGAAGGCGGAGGGAGGACAGGAGAGGAAGGCCCTCTTCATGACTGCGTCTGAGAGTCAGAGCTCCCGTGCTGACATGGGTCTGACTCCCACACAGTCCTCTTGCTCGGCAGCTTCTGTAATCTCTTTCTCCCTAGATTTTCTGGCTCCTCTATAAAACACTTTTCCTAAATATATAAAATTTTGTGCTTAAAGAAATTGGAAGTAAAAAGAGAGTCCTTTTGTTAAAGGCATGGCTCAGGGGGCTGCAGGCAGGCTTAGTAAAATGTTGGCATAAACTAAAAAAAATATTTTCTTATTAGAAACTTATTTGACAACTCAAAAAACTGGGTGTGTGTGGACAGATTTTGTAAACTGAGGGCTGGGACCAGGAGAAGATAATTTTCCTGCCTTGGTCTTGATTCCAGTAAGAACAATCTTAGGTTTCTGTTGCATGAAAATGTCACAATTTTCTATGAGTTATGAATACAGACTCATTGATTTTACAGGAGCCAGAGCTGACACCTGCTCCTGCTATTGCCACTTGGTGTGTGACCTTGGACACCTTCCCTCTCTAAGCCTTATTTTCTTCCTCTGGAAACTGAAGTCATAATATAGTACCTATTCTTCATGTTGTGAGAACCAGGTTGGATTTTCTTGCACAGCGCAAAGCACTGAGCTTGGTGCATTTACGTGTGCACAACTTCTTTGTTCTTTTTAACTATCCGTCTTAATCCATTCTGACTGCTATAACAAAGTACCTTTGACTGGGTAATTTACACACAACAGAAACGCTGCTCACAGTTCTGGAGGCTGGAAAGTCCAAGAGCAAGGTCCCAGAAGATTTGCTGTCTGCTGACAGCTAGTTCATAGATGGCACCTTCTATGTGCTAAAAGGGCAATAAGGACACTAATCCTATCCATGACAGCATTACCCTCATGACCTACTCACTTCCAAAATTCCCCACCTCTTACTACCGACATGTTGGGAATGAGATTTCAGCATATGAATTTCAGAGGGATGCGAAGACTCAGACTGTAGCACTATTCTCGGGAGATGTTGGCTCTGCTCAGTTCTACGGTATTCTTACCTTCTCATCACCAGCTTTAATCTGCACACACTCCTCTTTTCAATACTTACAGAAACTCAGCGAATGAGATCTGTGGCTTCCTAGGCTCCCAATCTAGTGGGAGTAGATACGCACAAAGGTAACTTCAAAACAACAATGTAGATGCGAATTATTGGAGCAGAGATAGAAAACTGTTAACCTTAGGAGTACTGCAGGCAGGACTGGCTATCCAGTTTGTGAGTCCAATGCAAAATACAAATGCTGAGCCCCTTCTTCAGATTTCAAGGTGACAACAGCAGAGAATTAAACCATGCATCAGGTGGGCCCTTCTGAGCTCGAGGCCCTGTGTGACATCAGTCTCACACCTGAGTGACTCACCCTGACTGGACGGGCATATTCATTTCATTCAAAAAAAATAAAAATTAGAGAAGTTTTACTGTTTGAAGATACAGGTGCTGAGCTAGACTTTGAAGGATGGAAAGAACTTTGAAAATATGGGTAGAGCAGCCCAGGCACATGCTAAAACATATGTCACTTTTTAATTCCCATAGAATTAAAAAAATTAAGTGAGATTTATTGCGTCAAATTGATTTGACAATCAGGAAGGAAAGGGAGGTAGAAGGTAGTAGTCAACTTCAATTGTCTATTCACAAGACGCAACCCAAAGGATTTTAAGAATAGAAACAAGATCAGATCAATTCAGGAAGATGTCTGTGGTGGCAGAAAGACAGATGGATTGATTCTTGTGACAGAGTCACAGACGGCAGGAACCACACTGGGTGACAGCAGCCCATTCCTTAACTGGGAAGTGGCAGCAATCTTCATTGTATCTCTACTTCTCTGTAGTCTACGTAATTTTCTTCTACATGAAGTGAGGCTCTGTTTCTCTTCAGAAGACATCTTCAATCACACAATGCAGGCAAAAAAAAAAAAGAAATATAATGAAATTTTAGCCAGATTTCTTTTTTCTCTGTAGACACCCTTTCAGGAACATCTCCATCTGGTTATAGAGACCTTGAAGGTGCCCAAATGTGCATTCAAAATGTATCACCTTTTCTTGGTCTTTCAAACACACTAGTACCCCAGAAAAACCATGTCATTCTGCATTCCGGGCAACGCTTTGAAGACGTCATGGAGGAATCACTTGCCCTATTCATCCCTGCAGAGAAGCGCAAGTCTGTGCGCGCTCCACGGGCCTGTCGCTCATCCTGACACACTGCCTTCAACGGTGGGAAATTAAAACCTTCTTCCTTCCTTTCCTGTTTTTCTTATAATAACTCAGCCTTGAGTCCGAGGTACATGTTCAGCCTCCCAAAAGTGCTGCTGTCATGTAAAGGAAGATCCTTCTGTTCCCTAATTTATCATCTCTTAAAGAAAGCTAAAGAGTTCAGGATGACAAGGGTAGAATCAGCCATCCGCTTAAACGGGGGCATGCATGTGGGGAACTGGATTTTAATACGGTAAGATACAGAGATAGAATTGTAACCGTGTTGCAGATTCTGAGAAAACAAGAAAAAGTGGTGAATATATTTTAATTAGAAAGCGTAAAAATCCAAAATGTTTAAGGAACAATGCTCCATAAAGTAAAAATTCAGAACTTTTTTCCTTCCCCAATTAAACTTTCACTGTGTTGAACCAAGTAAATGACGTAACCCTTCCCAAGCCTCAGGGTCCTTATCTGTGGCAAGAACAGATGCTGTGAAGACCCCTCCTGCAGCAGGGTACAGGGTTACCCCCCTCTCTCTGGTTGGTGCATCTATGTCTCAGATGCCTATCCAGTGGGTAGGATAAGAGGACCTGCATTCCTGCCCGGATACGTGCCCACACAACACCAGTACCTTTGAGCGCGGCACATACCTCTAAATGTCTGTATTTCTCGGATGATGGGAGCTTTCCTTATTATTTTCTCCCGGATACTGTGCAGATTACACAGTGTCTGGGGTAATTAACATTCCTCTAACCCTGCGTAACCGGGGCAGGGACTGAGTCAGCAGCTGCCAGGTCCAGTACAATCAGAGAGGGAGAGTCATCCTCAGAGACATCAAGAAATGCATTTCCAGGGCTGCAAGCACGGGCCTGCATGGCCCCTCAGAAATGTCTTCTTAGGTCTAGTTAACAAGTCTAACCAGATCTTAATATACTCTCTTCATTTCAGTTGCTTTAAAAAAATATGACCATTCACTTCTTATATTTTGTGTGACACACACACACACACACACACACACACACCCCAAAAAGTATCTCATATTTGCACTGAAATGACTTTCTTTTTTTTTCTTTTTTTTTCATTGCATTTTAGGTTTTGGGGTACATGTGAAGAACATGCAAGGTAGTTGCATAGGTACACAAACGGCAGTGTGATTTGCTGCCTTCCTCCCCATCACCTACATCTGGCATCTCTCCCCTTGCTATCTCTCCCCAACTCCCCACCCCCCACTTTCCATCCCCCATTTCCCCCCAACAGACCCCAGTGTGTAGTGCTCCCCTCCCTGTGTCCATGTGTTCTCATTGTTCAACACCTGCCTATGAGTGAGAACATGCAGTGTTTGGTTTTCTGCTCTTGTGTCAGTTTGCTGAGAATGAAGGTTTCCAGGTTCATCCATGTCCCTACAAAGGACACGAACTCATCATTTTTGAAATGACTTTTCTTTAGGAATACACACGGCAAGGGAACCAAGTAGGATGGGCTCTGGAAAATGTGTGCTGTCTAGATCTGGATTGTGGAAAAGGATCCACACCAAATCTCAGAGTATGCCCGGCAGGGGAGTGAGTCAGTCACGTAGCAGGGACCCTCCAATGGCCTGGGGGCAAAGCCCTCTCGGGTGACTGCAGGCTGGCAGGGGTAGGCTGTGAGAGTGAGTGCATGCATAGAGAGTTGTTAGCATTTGCTGCTTCCTGGTGAAGGGTTATGGGGTGAGGCTGAGGCACCAGTGACTTTTGAATTACCTGCAAGAAGGTACCAAGAATAACCCTCAACTTCTGTCACTGAACTACAGGAAGTTAGCAAGAAGTTGCACCAGGAAGGGCAAGAATGCTATAACCAGGTGCTTGAAAATGTTGACAGCCATGGTGCCAGGGATGTATTTTCTGAAGATTCTCTGGTGACTGGAACATGGAGTTCAGAATTCTATTGGTAGTGGTAATAACAGACCCGCACACAAGCATGGATCACCCCCTCCTTTTCCATGAATATTGAAAACAGGGTTCAAGGAGATTTTGTGACCTGCCCTAGGTCACTGACACAGAAGGATGCAGAGCTGACAGACCCCACCACTTGGAAGGTAGGAGTCTCGCTGTTTCCATTTACCTCTTACATACGGTGGTTTTCTTGGAGGGCCCATCTTTCCGTTTTCTTCAAATCACTCACTTTGTAAAAATAACATAGATCACTTGTAACATGTTTAGTTAGAATATTGTGCATGTATAGGAACACGGCAGAGGGAAATCTCCCTCTTGTTTCTTCTCTGCAATTTCCTTTGCAGATCATAACACATTTGGGCTTGTAATTACTTTTGTTTTGATTTCCTTTTACCTCTTACTATTTATAGCATGGCTAAGTGGAAAAAAGAGAGAGAGAGAAAAGAGAGAAAGAAAGAAAGAGGGCTGGGTGCGGTGGCTCAAGCCTGTAATCCCAGCACTGTGGGAGGCCGAGGCGGGTGGATCACGAGGTCAAGAGATCGAGACCATCCTGGTCAACATGGTGAAACCTCGTCTCTACTAAAAATACAAAAAATTAGCTGGGCATGGTGGTGCGTGCCTGTAATCCCAGCTACTCAGGAGGCTGAGGCAGGAGAATTGCCTGAACCCAGGAGGCGGAGGCTGCGGTGAGCCGAGATCGCGCCATTGCACTCCAGCCTGGGTAACAAGAGCGAGACTCCGTCTCAAAAAAAAAAAAAAAGAAAGAAAGAAAGAGGGAGGGAGGGAGGGAGGGAGGAAGGAAGGAAGGAGAAAGGATGGAGGGAGGGGGGAATGAAGGGAGGCAAAGAGAAAGGAAGAGAAGGAGGAAGGAAAGAAGGAAATGAAGGAATTTGTATAATTTAGGAATTTGTAACAGAAGGGATAAAACCGTTCGATTCAAAGAGTTACTTGTATGTGGCGATTTCAGCAAAATCTGTAAAACATTAGTCATGAGTTTTAATTTCAACTCGATGACCAATTCAATATGGCAATCATTTATATTAGAGCCATTGTGTAAGTTTTCCCTGAAGAGCCATCAAAGTTTCCTAGGTTTTGTTTTGCGTTGTGTCGTTTTCTCCTATTGTTGCATACCTGTACACACCCATTTTTAAAAAAGCTAATACTCTTTTTTCTTATTTAATATTTGTAAAACATTAAATATTAACATAATATTTATAGTCCACATATGACTCCTTAAAACCTTAATGACTCATAGCCCACTGCTGACTGGAAGCCTTTCCAGGACACAAACGGTCGATTAACACATATTTTGTATGTTATATGTGTTATATATGGTAGTTTCTCTCTCTCGAGATTTGACTCCAGCTGGGCGGCAGAACTGGGCGAAACCTGGGTGTCTAACCACCCGTGCGAGGAGGAGAGGCTGCGGATGCTGGCAGGGTCACACTGCCGCTGACGATGCTCTCTGGGTTTCTTGCCCCTTTTCTGATACGGTCCTTTATAATCCTTTCAGTTTCACGACCTGCTTGGGCTCATTCAGTCTTGCTACAGAGCCAGCTCAGAAACATTCAGATATATCCATGGTCAAGTCCAAGGGGAACATTTTAGAAGAAACTGTTCTAAATCATTCCATTTCTTTTGTGGTCACTATGGCTCTATTCACCAAAGAGGAAGAAAGTTTTTAATGATCAGAACATTTCAAACGTACAAAAGAGTATCAGAGATATAAAAGGAGCTCCCGCAGTCCTGGGTCTACTGTTTACTAATGCTGTGAAGAGGGCCAAATCTCCATTCCTCTCTGGGTCTATTTTCTCTTACATAATGATCAGTAACAAGAACACCCCAGCAAGATTATATAATAATTTTATAAAATGACACATAACATTTAGGGTACATATTAAAGTATTCGGGTATTATTGAAGTATCGGTATATTAGGCATTTTTAAGTATTCACATTAAGATTTTTTTAATTGAAACAATCCAGCTTTGATATCATTTGAACACTTTTTAAAAAATACCGTAAGAAAAGCCATGTTCTACAAAAATATAGTTAATGGCAAGTGGTTCTTATAAATGCCATTTCTCTTCTTCTTAGATGATCTCTCTTCTCTTTTGCTTAAATTATGCTTACACTGTGTTGGCATATCTGAAACTGTTAAATCAAGGTTAGCCCTAAGCTGCCTCCTTACACATTTACGTTTGGCCTAGAAGTTGTTCTGCTCATCGTGAACAGAGGCGTGACACGCCTGTGCCAGTCACCGAGTTTTGGCCAATCAAATGTAGCCAATTATTCAAACCTTGTTCAAGTGAGGCAAAGGCCGAGCTACAGGCAATCCATCTGTTTTTGTACCTCACTTCTGTTTCCTGTACCTCACTTTTCTTTTTCCATAAATCTTCTTCCCCTGCATGGCTGCCCTGGAGTCTCTGAGCCTACTCTGCTGGGAAGGCTGTCCGATTCATGCATCATTCATTACTCAATTCAACTCCCTTAAATTTAATTTGGTTGAAGTTTTTCTTTTATCAAAACCAAGGCTAATTTTTTGCCTAATTTAAAATATGCAGAACCAAAAATACATAAAAATCAAGCTCATTCTAATTAGCTTGATTGTGGTGATTATTTTACACTGTATACATATATCAAAATATCACATTTATACCTTAAATATATACAATTTTTATTTGTCAGTTATACCCCAATAAAGCTTAAGAATTCGAAAAGGAGACATAATAAGAATGATGAAGTGAAACGCACAGCACCAGTGCGGAATACGTGTTTATGAATATCTTTGGTCAGCCAGGTGTATTTAAAAGAAACATCTTGGTTTTTGATCCCGGCTGTCACCAGAAAACTTGTAACAGAAATAGAGCCCCAGGGAGTAGATATTCAAATTGATCTGTTTGTGTAGCTCCCATTAGTGATCTGAAGTATATAAAATGTGCATTAAAAGGTTTCCCTATGCTCAGTCACCCCTCCGTGACCTCTGCTCCAGCGGCGTACGACAGCTGGCTGACCTGAAGTCCAAGCAGTTAAGCTACAGGAAGAAAGTGTGTTTTTGCAAAGGCTAAAACAGGCTGCAGAGCTCAGGCTCCTGGGGACCGCCACCTCAAACTGAGACTGCTGTGGGCAGGGGGTGGACACCGCTGTCCTCCCTGTTTTCATGATTCTGCAGGCACCAGTGAGAATAACCTAACAAGAACCGCTTTCCCATCCCCAGCAAATGCTACCATGGGTCCAGAGAAGTCAGGAGTTACAGGGACAGCCCAAGAGCCCAAAAGGCCCTCTCAGTAACAGGAATGATTCTCCCTGCTTTCACCGGCACTGGCCGGGCCGCTTCCCATGCTGATGGGATCTGATGCAGGACAATGGGGCAAAGAGTCAGATGAGGCAGACAAAAGGTTGATTCTCCTGCTGTGGCCTGTTCCTAATTGGTGCAAAAGAGCTATTGAAACCATCGCCCTGTTGTGCAAGAAAAAACAAAGCAGAAAAACCCAGCAAACAGGCTTATAGGGGATGCCAACATGACGTTTAAACACACATCCGAATAGAATTGATCAGTGCATTTTATTTTCAGACATTTTTCATTTTCGAACTGACCTTAGTTTAACCCTCAGAAATTCAATTTATTTCCCACGCGCAACATTTGGACATTTGCATTCCACGTGCAGCTAGGAGATCTTGCTTCCTGCTCTTGTGAATATTAAAATAAAGACACAGAAAAGGAAGAGAGGAAAAAGTGAAAGAGAGAGAGCGACAAGGGAGGGAAGAAGGAGAAAAAAGAGAAACATTCTTGAAACAAAATAAAATCCTTAATGTCCAGTGGAGTAATTCTACCATGGGGAGAGGGGAGGTGGAAGGAAATGAGGAAAGGCAGAGGCCACAGGATGTTAGGCTGAGATTTTTTAATCTAAGTAAAACACAGCATTTGACAGTTGATTTATGTTATTACATGCTACCATGGTCAGAATCTTTGTAGAGTTCTCTACAGTTCTTTAGCCCCAAACCCAGCAAACCTCCATGTACAGTCGACCCTTGAACCACGGTGGGGAGGTGCCAGGGACAGGAGCACCAGCTCCCTGTGTGGTAGGAAGTCCGCATATGACTTTTAACTCCTTAAAACCTTAATGACTCATAGTCCACTGTTGACTGGAAGCCTTTCGATGACACAAACAGTCGATTAACACATATTTTGCATGTTATATGTGTTATATATGGTAGTATTACAATAAAGTCAGCTAGAGAAAAGAAGATGTTATTTAAAAAAATCATTAGGAAGAGAAAATATATTCGTTACTCGTTAAGTGGAAGTGGATTATCAGAACGTCTTCATCCTTGTCATCTTCGCGCTGAGCAGGCTGAGGAGGAGGAGGAAGAGGAGGGGTTGGTCTTGCTGCCTCAGGGGTGGCAGAGGCAGAAGTAAATTGGCCTGTGAGGGCACCTGTGCAGTTCAAACCTGCATTGTTCCAGGGTCAGCTGTATAGAGGAAAGTCGTGGAGAAAAAGGAGGCTGCTGTCTAAAAACTCTCTTCCTCATTAAAACCTCACCTTGGAGAAGTCTGCATGACAGCAGGGATGCAAACATCTGGAATGGATGATTAAATGAATATCCCTGATTTCAGTGCAAATGCACAGCCTCATGGAGTCACCCAAAAGTGTCTATCGGCAGCAGGTCTGGAGCACAGAAAGCATATTTTCTTTTGGAAGGTATGGCATCTTGTTCTTTTATTTTTGGAGACCCAAGCTGCAGAACTGGTTCATGATCATGACTTAGAGAAACTCCTCAAGACACTAGCAGCCTTGTTACTACACCCAGGTCTGGCTCAAAGCTCAATGCCAGTAAGTGCGTGAGATTTGCTCAGCACTGCAGGAGTCACACTGGAGAGACCGTGAGACTGGGGGTGGCCTGAGGCCTGGCATGCGGACAGCTCTTCAGGTTGGGTCTCTGGTGTCTGGTAAGGATCTGGAGCAGAGCTGAGCAGAACCTTGCAGAGTCTGCTTGGAGCCCACCGTGCAAAGCACAGGCCCCCATCCACACACTGGGCATGGGATTCTTCCAGGATTTTAAACAAAATATGTCTATTTCTCAGTGCTTAATTTACTACTGAAGGGTGATTTGGCTTCGGGTAGGAATTTAGTTCTGTAACGAGGGAATGATGATCAGGTCAAAGATAGTGTGCAATCCGGGGTTAGATTCTATGACCCAACACAGCAAGCTCTTCATCATTTTCATTTCTAATCTTGAACTGGATAGAGTACCAGTGTAAGAAAACAAGCAACCTTTTGTTTCCTTCCAACATTCTAAAACTTCATTGGATCTGGGTAAATCTTTACATTTTCATTGTGTTAGGAAGGATGGTATGATCTTAAATGACTTCTCCGTCTCTATGCCTAGTCATCAGACCCACAGTCTCCACGTTCTCAAGTCACTTCACAAGTTTATCATGTGCATGTATAAATACATGAACTACCCGTATTTATTTAGCACTTCAATGTTGTAAAACATTGAAAGGCTTGAAAGTTTATAAGTGGGCAATATTGCATCGAGTATGAGATGGATATCTAGCACATGTGATGGCAGACGTGCACACATCTGGAATGGGCAAGTAAATAAACATCCTGGATTAAATGAATATCCAACACCCTCCTTTTTCTCCACGACTTTCCTCTATGCAGTTGGCCCTGGAACAATGCAGGTTTGAACTGCACAGGTGCCCTCACAGGCCAATTTACTTCTGCCTCTGCCACCCCTGAGGCAGCAAGACCAACCCCTCCTCTTCCTCCGCCTCCTCCTCAGTCTATTCAGCGTGAAGATGACAAGGATGAAGACGTTCTGATAATCCACTTCCACTTAACGAGTAGCGAATATATTTTCCTTATTTTTTAAAGAACATTTTCTTTTCTCTAGCTTACTTTATTGTAATAATATCGTATATAACACATGTAACACACAAAATGTGTGTTAATGGACTGTTTTATATAATTGACATGACTGTTTATATAACTGATAAAGCTTCCAGTCAATAGTGGGCTATGTAAAGTTAAGGTTGTAAGAAATTAAAAGTCATATGTAGACTTCCTTTTTTCTTTTTTCTTTTTTTTTTTTTTTTTTGAGTCGGAGTTTCGCTCTTGTTACCCAGGCTGGAGTGCAATGGCGCAATCTCGGCTCACCGCAACCTCCGCCTCCTGGGTTCAGGCAATTCTCCTGCCTCAGCCTCCTGAGTAGCTGGGATTACAGGTATGCGCCACCATGCGCAGCTCATTTTTTGTATTTTTAGTAGAGACGGGGTTTCACCATGTTGGCCAGGCTGGTCTTGAACTCCTGACTTCAGGTGATCTGCCTGCCTCAGCCTCCCAAAGTGCTGGGATTATAAGCGTGAGCCACAGGTCCTGGCCCATAGGTGGACTTCCGACTGCACAGTGAGCTGGTGCTTCTACCTGCCACAATGCATACTGGCTCATTTTTTCTAAAGAGAATATGGAAAGAGTCAAGCGAGCTTTTGATAGGGACAAAAACTAGTGTTTTGTTCATGAACATAGAAGGACTTCATGACATCACCTGAGGGTCAGAGGCCAAAAGGTTGTGTTTTTGCTATTTGCATTCTTATCTAACACACTGAGAACTTTTTATCACTGTATTAAGTTTCCATACAGCTGTAAAACAGCAAGTCTTTAGAAAATGCTAAATTGCAGAATAATAATCATCCAATAAATTACATATTATTTTAGATTTAGAGTTGAAATAAAATGTACCATTTGTAACAGCTTCCTGCAAATTTGCCAAGCCATCAAACAACCATAAAATGTGATTAACTACTTGAAAAGAAGCACTTCAAAGATTAAAGAAATAACTAAAATAGGTAAGTTCTTCTCCAAGAAAATAAGGATAGTTTTATGTATTTTTATTGCGTAGAATCACATTGATGTCTTATTTTCTATATAGTATGAGTGGTTTATAGAGTTTAATGACCCTTACCCTTTAGCTCCTCAAACAAACACACTCACACTTTGGGAGGCCTAGGAGGGTAGATCACCTGAGGTCAGGAGTTCGAGACCAGCCTAGCCAACATGGAGAAACCCTGTCTCTACCAAAAATTGCAAAAATTAACTGGATGTGTTGGGGTGTGCCTGTAATCCCAGCTACTCAGGAGGCTGAAGCAGGATAATCACTTGAACCTGGGGGGCAGAGGTTGCAGTGAGCCGAGATTGCGCCACTGCACTCCAGCCTGGGCAACAAGAGCAAAACTGTCTCAACAAAACAAAACAAAACAAAACAAAAAGAATTGCATGGGGCTATAAGGATTTTTCTTAATTTATATGGAAAGATTAAAATATCTAGAATCACATTTTCTCTCCACTCACTTATAAACCTTTGTGTTTTGCTAAGTTAGCAGTTTTATTGATCAAATTGTCAGCATAATGAAACAGTTGGTTTATTGAGTACTTTGGTTAATGAAACCATCATTAACCATACCAGGGAAGGAAAACTAGATTACAAACTTTCATTACTGTACATATTTGAGAAAAAAGGTTTTTTAAGCTATAGTTTTTCATAGTAAATATGGTACCAAATGCAGTCATAGAAACATTAATACAGCCTAGTATTACAGTATTGGAAAGAAACACAAAATTCACAAAAGTTATTCTCTTTATCTCAGGGAAAAACTCTGTCTAACCAAGAGAGTTTTTACAAGTATTTAATAAAAGAAACTTAGCATTTTCCTTTATAATTACCTCTAAAGTCTAACAATAGCTCTATGCAAGAGCTCTTACTATATGTAATCTTTTTAAAGCCCAATTTTTACCAGTTTCTCCCAGAAGAGAAATAATTGATTCAATTCTCTAAATGACTTAAAAGTCTTTCAATTAAATGTTTCTTCTTATAAGTGTAAGGATACTCTGAAATCATGGTCTGGTCTCTAAGCAGAGACTCAGTTCAACTGGGTCATGCTTGTTAGTCATGCAATAGAGTGGGAGAGAGAATCCCATGTGAATTGCTAATCATCATTAAATCAGTCACATGTAACACGAAATAATTTGACAGATGAAAAATCCAATGAATTGTGTGTCAGTCTAGTTATTTCGATTCTATAATTATATCAATTAAACATCAATTATAATTACATCAATGTATATAGAACTATAACCAATGTATATTTTTATTGTTGGCCCCATTGATATAGGAAAGCATTTAAGGCTTTAAAAAGTGGCTTCAAAAGCAGTAAGATGGGCTGATGTCCAGAATTTACAAAGAACTAAAACAGATTTACAAGAAAAAAACAAACCCATTCAAAAGTTGGTGAAGGATATGAACACACACTTTTCAAAGGAAGATATATCTGAGGCCAACAAACATATGAAAAAATGCTCATCATCACTGGTCATCAGAGAAATGCAAATCAAAACCACATTGAGATACCATCTCATGCCAGCTAGAATGGCAATCATTAAAAAATCTGGAGAAA
Organism: Sapajus apella; assembly: GCF_009761245.1. Lineage (NCBI taxonomy): Eukaryota > Metazoa > Chordata > Mammalia > Primates > Cebidae > Sapajus > Sapajus apella. Next base: position 20,280,730 of record NW_022436979.1, on the reverse strand, counting down.
ACAGATGCTGGAGAGGATGTGGAGAAATAGGAACACTTTTACACTGTTGGTGGGAGTGTAAACTAGCTCAGCCACTGTGGAAGACAGTGCAGCAATTCCTCAAGGACCTAGAAATAGAAATTCCATTTGACCCAGCAATCCCATTACTGGGTATATAGCCAAAGGATTATAACTTGTTCTATTATAAAGTCACGTGCACATGTATGTTTACTGCAGCACTGTTTACAGTAGCAAAGACTTGGAGCCAACCCAAATGCCCATCAATGACTGGACCAGGAAAATGTGGCACGTATACACCATGGAATGCTATGCAGCCATAAAAAATGATGAGTTCGTGTTCTTTGTAGGGACATGGATGAATCTGGAAACCATCATTCTCAGCAAACTGACACAAGAACAGAAAATCAAACACCGCATGTTCTCATTTATAGGCAGGTGTTGAATAATGAGAGCACATGGACACAGGGAGGGGAGCATCACACACTGGGGTCTGTTGGGGGGGGACTAAGGGAGGGACACGGGGGCTAGGGAGTTGGGAAGGGATAACATGGGGAGAAATGCCAGATATATGTGATGAGGATGGAGGCAGCAAACCACATTGCCAGGTATATATCTATGCAACAATCCTGCATGTCCTGCACATGTACCCCAGAACCTAAAGCACAATAAAATATGTATATTTTTTTTAAAAAGCAGTAACATGTTAGTTTCTGCAGAGCTCTAAGGAACGCCTGAATCTTGTCTTGGTACCACCGCCTTTCTCTGATGGAATGGCGAAGGATACAGGTGGAAGGTAAATCCAAATGCCGGGTCGTTATTAATTGGGCTAGACCCCAAATTCTAATCACTTGTAAATCAAACTGGAACAGATTGCTTAGACTAGACCTAATAATCTAATCCTTCCCCCAAGAACAAACCTTACCACCAGATGACCACAGAATGAAAGCAGCCAGCATTCACATGGAAAGAAAAGAAGAGAGCAAAGACAGACACCTGCTGACTTTCTTTTCCAGTCAGCCCCGTGAAGCAGGAAGCCAACGAGCCTTCCATATTTAGTGACTACATGAAGCCAGTCTTCTACTTCAGTCTTCTTCTGAGCCGATTAGCTTAGCATTCCAGTCCCTCAGAGAAAAACAAGGACAGTGGTAGGCAGAGCAGGAACCTCACCTTGGCCCTTGCAGGATTCTTGCGTGCTGGCAAATGAAGGCTATTCTCTCACTCTGCACCTAGAACACTCTGCAGAAATAGGGGAAAGCATCAGCGCCCATCCAGGATAGTTCACTGAAGCCCACCTCGACAACCAAAGGCAGAATCAGGAAAGCTTCAGACAGAGTCCCAACCATCTGGGGATGATCTCCAACAAAGAAATTCCAGGAGAATGATCTGGAGTTGTATTTATTTGCTCTGTAGATGAAAGTTCTGCTAAAAGAAAACAATGTTGACACGATTTCCTACTGCTGCCTATTAGACTGTGCATTCCTTGGAAAGAAGATCTATTCTTACTGTTATCTGTATGCCTGGCAATAAATGTTTGATGAATGAATGGAGCAGTCAGAGGAGATACACAATTAATTTTCACAGTAAGTGTCATGGAGGGAAGAGGCATTTGAAGAAAGCTGCACAGCCAAACACATTAAATATAACCATTATTCATTCTGATTTGTAAGCTGAAGATAATGATACAAAATATTTGCATATTTTATTAACTACACATACATGGCTGTTATTCAGCTTCATGTTATGAGGTAATAGGAAGATGGAAAAGAGGGGAGCATCCGTCAAGTAGAGTTACAAGGGGTTCTGCATATTACTAACATGCTTTTTAAGTTTCTGAGCTGGAGAAGGTATCTAAGTTTTGAGAGGAATAGTTTTAAGGGGAGACCTCAAGGCTTCCATCTTTAACATGAATGCTGTAGATATGCATCCTGTCCTTCAACAAAATGTCAGGAGTGCTCCAGGCACTGTGCCAGAGGCACCAAAGCTTGAGAGATAAACAGGGCACGACTCTTGGTCTCATGGAGGTCCCATTCTAGCTAGGTTGCAAACAAATCCATGGGAACGTGGAAAAGGAAGTATTGGTATTTTATGTGCACCTAGATGGCTAGTAGGAGAAAACATTTTTATAAGATCTGAAGTATAATGAAAATATTTCCCCATGTTATCTCTGGGTGGAGGGATGCGTATTAGGTCAAAGTTAAGTGGTATGGTCTGAATGCTGGCAGCCCCCGAAGTCCGTATGTTGTAACCTGATGCCTGATATGATGGTCTTAAGAGGGGTGGCATTTGGAAGAGACTACGTCATGAAGGTGCCACCCTCACAAATGAGATTAGTTCCCTTATAAAAGAGGCTCACCATGGAAGGACACTGCAAGAAGAGGCCATTTCTAAGGAACAGGCCCACATCAGACACTGCACCTGTCGGTGCCTTCATTTTGGATTTCCCAGCCACCAGAACTGTAGACAATCAATGTATGTTCTTCGTCATTTACCCAGCCTCAGATATCTTGTTACAGCAGCCCAAAGGGACGAAGACGTAGAGCAAGAGAGTAGATTTGGGGAGGGGAGTGAACAGGGAAGATGACGGACACCATGGTGTAACAAAAGCATGAAAGTGTATGCTGTTCCTTGGAGACTTGGTTCTCTGGTGGTTGAAGCAGAAGGTGTAGGCGTGGAAAGGACTGAGAATCTGTGGAGAAGAGCGTGGTGGGACGAGGCTTTCAGACAGCCGGGGAGAGCATGAGCACTCGGGCTCTGTGCTGGGGAGCGACCCACCCGGGCCTCAGTATCCCCCCGTGACTGACCTGCTTCCAGGTCAGTGTTCTCCGCCGCTGTCCTCAGGGACTCTGATTCCAAGCGCTTTGCTTGTTCTCTGAGATCATACTTAATGAATTATCTCCTTTATCATCAATCTCTCTTTTTTTCTTGTGTTTTCTCTTTTGTCTTTGAAAAGCTTGAAATATCTTGCATAATTAAAAGAACAAAGCACATGGGTGCCCCCGCCAGCCACCCTGCTCTTTCTTTTCCACCATCCCCTCCTGAAGCCTGATCCTCGTTCTTTCCTTCATCTCCCTCCTCCTGCCTCATCCCACTGCAGTCCTGATTCTCTCCCTGCTCCGGCAGACATCACCGACCCTGTTACCGCCGATTCTGTGGGGCACCTTTGCATTCTATCCCAGTGGGGCTCCTCTGGCATTTGCATGTCGTGCATGTTCTTCTGGGCCCTTCCCACTACCCTGACGTCGCATTCATTCACCTCCCTCGTTTAACACTCGTTCTCAGTCGCAGAACGCGGTCCCTCCTCTAGCTGCCATTTCACATTGACGTCCTTCAAAATTCAGCTCTTGTTCTCCTTTTCTTCTCGTTCTATGTTCTTTTCATGAGTAATTTCATATTCACTCGTGGTTTGAACTGCCGAATATATATGGGACGATGTCTGACACCTGTCTCTCTAGCTTGGTCTTCTCTGAATTTTACATTTCTATACCCAACTTTCGTCTATCCACAACCACTTGGCTATTCCACAGTATCTCGAACGCTTAAAAATCAAGGGATAACAGAATGATGTCCTCCAAATCTGCCCTTTCTTGTATTTTCTAGTATCAATGCATGGCATTATTGTTCATCATGGCATAAAAGACAATTCTTATTCTAAACTACTTCCTTTCGTTACACTCACTCTTTCAGATGACTAACCACAACGTTTGGTGATCTCACCTCTCACATGTTTTTTAATTGTATCCTTTTCTCTATACAAATACCAGCCTCAACATCCGCTGCCTGCACACCAACAATGTCCTCACAATCAATACATTTCACCCCACTCTTATTTCACATTTATAGCACTCTTCATCCAGCCTCTAGAGTGAATCATCTTAGATGTGACTACGAACTTCCCTGATTAAACCTATTATTGGTTCCCCATTACTCAAGGTTACAAACTCCATACCATGGTGTATGCTAGCTGGTTTAAGACCATCAAAAGGTTTCTCACTGAACTCAAAATGAAATCCATATAATTCCCCATGATCTCCAGGGCTTTGCAAAGAAGGCTCTTCATTAGCTCGTCAACCTCGTTTCTAGCTGCCTGCCCCGCCCCACAGGCTTTCATAGGCACAGCAGTCTTCCTTGGGTTCTTCAAGAAGTCAAGCTCTTTCTTAGCATAGGGCCCTTGCATTCTTCAAGAAGTCAACCTCTTTCTTAGCATAGGGCCCTTGCAATAGAACCCTCACCAATTCTGCACATGCCTAGTTTCTTCTCATTTTTAAATGACACCTGCTCAGAGAGGCCATCCCTGGCCATCACATTCAAAGTACATCTATCCTCACTTTTTATATCGATAACTTACATTTTTCTTCATAGTATTCATCAGAACATTTTTATGTATTTGGCTTTTAAACTATAGATTGCTAACTCCAGAGAAGCTGGGTGAGCCTCTTTTCTGGTCTATTCTGTGTCCTCATCAGAGTTCCCGATCCGCAGAGGTTAAAGCTGTGTGATGTATGTGATCTTCATGACCTCTTCTCTCCTACTTCCTTCTCCATCCCCAGAGCCTCAGCTTCCTATGTCATTGTTTATGTTTTCATAATACTGAACTGTTTGCCATTACTGAGAAACTAACTCTATGGACTTTTTCTCCTGCTCTTATGACTGCCTGGATAATAATCTACGTTTCCTTATCCTCTGAGCCTGGATGACTTTTTCAGCCTCAACTTGGCATCTTTCCTCCAGGAAGCCTTTCTGAAAACAGAGGCGATGCTAAGCCCTGTCCCTTTGAGCTTCTCTGGGGTCTGGTGCCTGTCCGTAGTAAGCCTTCCATGTTCCAAGAAGGTGACTGCTTTTGGATATCACCCCACACTCGTTCCCAGTCACACAACCTGATGCAAATTCCTTTCTGGAAGGCCCAGATCTCATCCCTCCTTGTACCCTCATCTCCAGCTATAGTGCCTAACAAAGAAATACTTCTCTAAGGATGCTATTTTTGAACTTCATTATTCGGGTAACAGAGACTTCAGGAGTATTATGCATAAATATAGTATAATCCAGTTTGCTGTTTTAACTAACCCAGGCTGGACTGTGATAGGCAGAGCCTGATGCAAGAAGAGAGACCCTGAGACTGGGCAAGCAAGGGACACTGCACCGGGGCCGCGTGCAGCCAGGGTCGCTTCAGAGACAGACCAGAAGACGAGAGAGCCAGTGTGAAACAGAATGACAGCGAAGGTACAGTAGGGGCAGAGCATCTAAGATGACCAGGTTTCTGATTTGATTCAGTGAGTGAACACCGTAACCATCTGTAGCAAGCAAATGGGGTCTGACGAGGCTGTCAATGTGCTGCGTTAGTATTCTAATAATCTTTGAATTCTGTCAGCCTTTCCCACCAGTCACAGAACATTTCAGTTTGTTCATTCTCATTTCTGAATTAACTAATGTTCCTTTTCCTTATTTGTACCCTGGAATATTTACCAATAGTGTAAAATGAGAATTTAAGCACCTTTCTTTTTTTTTTTTATCCATGAGTCCATTTGTCTTTCACGTTCAATCTCTGTAATCTAGAATGCATATGCAGCCAATATAAAGGAGATACATTTTTTATTTTATTTTCCTGAAAGATAGTGCACTGTCATGGTAAAGTAATCATTTTGCACATTTACATTGTGAATATCAACTACCAAATTTTATTAATCTTTCTCTTGACACCTATATAATTTTACATAATTTCCAATTGCTGTCAATTCTTAATTTAATGAACTTCATTCCAGTAACTAAATAATGAGTTTTGAGAACAAACACAAAGATAAAATCCAAACCATTATCTTAATGTAGCATGTTTTTCCTTGTATAAATTACAGTAAGAGAAAAAATCTAATAATATATTTTTAAAGTGGAAAAAATTCAAATATCATCAAAATAATTAAAATCCTAGTCCATATTAGACCTATCCCTATTTACCAAAGAAAGCCTTGCTCAAATATTTCCTTTCTGGCAAGTGTCTTAACTTTAAGTTTCATTTTCCCCAATTACAAGAATAATAATTGAATTAGTCAAGGGTTTATGGAATCCAATTCAAATTAGTTTAGGTACAAAAAAGCTTATTACCACAGGTTCATGAAAAGTGCCAAAGACAGCACACACAGGTTCACCCAGGCAGCGTCCATGGGCCCAGAGGAGGATGCTCTCCATGACTCATGCCTGCTTTCCTGGGATGGGCTTCATATCCAGGCGGGAGCCATAATATGTGAGGTCCTGTGTAATTATAAATCTGTCAGAAAAAAAGATTGCAACTTTCCTACTCTTTCCAACAAGCTTTCCAAAGAGGAACAATTAGTCATGTTTGGATCATGTGACCATCCCTGAATCAGTTATGGCTTCCGGGGAGAAGAACCCTGATTGTCCAGCTCATGGATCCAGCATTCGGTCCAGGGAAGAAAGATCAATTCCACCAGACCTCGAGGTGCCAGAGAGCTGCACAGAATCAGGAAAGGGTTGCCCCCTTGCAAAGGGGAAAACATACAGCAAACACCAGATTTCCGGTAACATACATTCCACGGTGGTCGACAGGGTAAATTAGAGGGTGGATAAAAGCACATGAGAAAACTCCATAAATTATGGCTTTATTAATTACTAGAATAAAATATTATTACAGTGGTGGGAATGAGGAGAGGTCTGTCTCTGCTAGACCAGTTCTTGTACCTTTAATGTGCAGGTTAAATGTAAAGATAAGAGATGAGGTGTTGGAGAATCTAGGAAAGTAAAAGGGGTTATATATTGATCTGACATTTATGGAGACTCTGTCTTGTGTACTCGTGTAAACAAAATAATTTCAGATATGGCTAAAGACTAGAGGTCTATAATACAGAATAACAATCTTAAAATAATACAGAATAGCTAAATAATATTAAAATAATACAGAATAATAATATTATAACTTGACTAGGATTGAATTACTTTAAATTGTGGGGTCCATGGATGCCATGGCAGGAAGGTATTCGGAAATGATGCCAGTCAGCCAGTACCTATTAGCTGTACTGCAGTGACCCAGACAGACGACAGTAGAGACAAACATGGAGAGGAAACAGGGTCCTGTGTGCTCTGATGAAGGATTTCAATTTGTTTCCTTTGAATCAAAAGGCACTAGAAGCCATTAAAAGATTTTGAGCAGAGACGTAACATAATGTGATCTGCTTCAGGCTATTAAAAGAATTATGCTAGCTTGTACAAACAAAATAGAAGATAAAATAGATTACTGGGAGCCAGAGTGGAAAGAAGGCACTGATTAGGAAGCTTTTGCATTCCATGTGGTGATGATGAGGACGTGGAGTATGGAGGTTGCTGTAGAGATGAAAAGTAGACCGACACCAGGTACATCTTAGTGATAGAACCAGCAAGACTCAACGTTGGGCTAGATGTGGAGTCTGAGGGTAAAAGAGATCAAGGATGCTTTCTAGGTTTTAGTGAACAACTGGGTGGATAGAAAGACAGAAAGAGTAATCAATTTAGAAGCATCGACAAGAGTTTCCTTTTGTTCCAGTTAACCTAGGAACAGTTAACCAGTTCCTAGGTTAACTGAGCTGTCTGTTAGACATCTAAGCAACAGTGTCAAATGGGCAGGCAGCCACATGAGTTTGAATGGGTTAGGCTGAGGGTGTAAATATTAGCATCATTAGCATGTACATAGTATTAAGAGCTCCGTATTGGCTGAGCTATCCTAGGGAGAGAGTTTGGATGCCGAAGACTGCAGTACCTAGAACGAAACTCTGAGACCCAAATATTTAGGTGCTCAGCACAAAAAGAGGAGACAACAATTTAGACTTGGAAGAATGCAATGACCTGTGAAGTACAGGAGAGGTAAGCATAGCATTGCAACATGGCGGAAAAGAGATCTTCGGAATAGAATTGATGTCAAATACATCTGAGAGGCACAGCATGACCGGGAGAGAGAAGTGACCATTGGACTGGTCAACACAACCGGTGCCTTTGGCCTCTTTGGTATCACTGGCAACCTGGACAAGAACAGTCTCAGTGGAGGGTTGATAATGGATGCCCAGATGTCATGGGTTGTAAAGAAAACGTGAAATGAAGAATTGGAGAAATGGGACAGTAACTACAGAAAGACATGGGTAACTGTGCTCAAGGGAGAGCTTTCTTAAGCCATGAATTTATAGAGCAAGCTGATGATAATAATTCAGAAGAGAATAGGAAACCGAGATGCAGGAAAGGAAGCATTACTTGCTGGGTAAAAGTCCCTGGAAGTGGAGAAAGGCAGGATAGAGCACCAGTGAGGAACTGCCTTTGACGGGAGCCAGGGATCGTCATCCACATCACAGAGAGAAGACACAGCGAGTGGGCAGAGATGGAAGTATTTAAACAGATTTTACAGTGAACAAAGAGAAAGCTTCATTCTGAGGACTTCTATTCTCTCAGTTACGTATGTGACAAGATCAGGAGCTGAAACCATTGGAAATATCTGAGAAAGAAGGCAGAAAATTGCTTCAAAAAATGAACAAGTTCAACTGTATAGGCAAAAATGCCTGGATTATAGGGTCATGGAAACGGCCACTGGAGATTTAGGCAAAATGCAGGCAGCCAGGACGCACATTTTTCTCCAGCCACGTTTAATACACAGATAGTTGGGTTTAACCAAGTAGGGATTTTGCTGGTGAAAATGACACTGAAAAAGTGGCATGGGGGGTTGGGATGTTTGAAAGAAATTAATTATATATATGGTTTGTGTAGACTGAAATAGGGAAGGAGAAAAAGGAGACATGTTGGGGACTGTGTGTAATTTAAAAAGCAGTGCACTCAGCGAACACTGAAAACTCCTGGTATAAAGGGAAACAAGAGATTCCACAGACTTAATGGGTGCAATAATTAGAGCCCACATGGGCTGGATTTGTTGAGCGTGGGGAACTTTGGAGAGAGGAAGCAAGATCTAGGCAACATGCGGCACTATTCACAATAGTCAGGAAGCGGAATCTGCCTCCGTATCCATCAACAGGTGAATGCACAAAGAAAATGTGATACACGTGTACAATGGAGCACTATTCAGTCACAAAAAAGAACGAAGTCTTATAATGTACAGCAACACGGCTGGAACTAGAGGTCACTATATTAAGTGAAATAAGCCACCTGCAGAAAGACAAATATCACAGGCTCTTACTCATGGAGGAGCTACAGAAAGATAACCTCATGGAGAGAGAGAGTAGACTGATGCCTACCAGGGACTGGAAAGGGTGTGGAGTGGGGGGCAGACAAAGAAATTTGAAGTAATGGGTACAAAACTACAAATAGATAGAAGAAATAAGTTCTAATATCAATAGTACAGGAGGGAAATTACAGTAATTTTTGTATATTCTTAAATAGCTAGAAGAAAGGATTTTGAATATTCCTAACACAAGGGAAAGATGGATGTTTGAGGTGATAGAGAACCCAGTTACCCTGATTTGATCATTATACATGGTATTGTATATGATTATACATATTTATACATATTTTGGAGTACATGTGATATTTAATATACAATATCATATTTAATATACAATATATTTACTATTAAATCAATATCATTTAATATTGATTTTAATATTAATATCACTTAATATTTAATATTGATATTAATATATAATATTGTATATTAAATATCACATGTACTCCAAAATATGTATAGTATACAACATATTGTATATCATATTTAATATACAATATAACCAACTGCCCGGCTAGCTCAGTCAGTAGCGCATGGGACTCTTAATATACAATACATTGTATATTATATTGTATATATAATATACAATGTGTTGTATATTGTATATTATATATAATATACACTATGTATAATATATGTATTATATAATATATATAATATTATATATAATACAATATAATGTGTATTATATTGTATATGCAATATATGTAATATATATATTGTATATAATGCAATATATTGTATATGCAATATATTGCATATACAATATAATACACATTATACTGTATATTATATTTAATCTACCTCAGCATCTACATACATAACACAATATATTGTACATTGAAATACATTATTATTGTAATTATTGTATTATTTTGTATTATTGTATCATTGTGTTATGTATGTATAATTGTATTGTAATTATTGTATTATTATGTAACATAATATACGATATCTTATATTAAAATATTACATATACTTCAAAAATATGTACAACTATCACATATAAATAACAAGTAAGTTAGTTAAAAATGGAGAAAAGATCTAGGCACCAGCTCTGTCTGTATGTGAGACAAGTGAAGAAACGTAACAAACAGTATTTCAGAAAGGCTTGCTTATTATGAATGGGAACCTTCCCCGGCATTTTTTTGAGGTGTCTGCATACAGATTTACAACAGTTTTACAAGGACACTGTGGTGTGGGGCTGGTGTTTCTTGGAGCTGACCCCACACTGAGAGCCCTGCCTGAACTACACAGGGGATTTGGATTCTTCACGGTTATCATATCATCATCATACCTCCATAAAGGCCAGGTCATCTTTTAAAGAGGTTTAATAATAAAACCCCCAGTTTATTGTTCCAATAAATAAAGCTGTGTTGGCAGACACCATGCCTGTTTATTTACATGTCGCCTGTGGCTGCTTTTGCACCACAGCTGCAGAACTGGCATGGAGACCACGCAGTCCACCAAGTCCAAAGAACTGCCACGGAGACCACGCAGTCCACCAAGTCCAAAGAACTGCCACAGAGACCACGTAGTCCACCAAGTCCAAAGAACTGCCATGGAGACCACGCAGTCCACCAAGTCCAAAGCATCTACTCTGGCTCTTTACAGAGAAGGTGTGTCTACCCCTGATTTAGGACATAAATCTCGTGGCCCCTTTCTAAACCTCTCCTACCTCTCCATTCTCATTTTCCCACTCTTCTTCAAGCTCACTCATGGTCCCACAAGCACACGACATCTGTTCTGCTTCTTAAATGGAGCAGGGGTCTTTCAACCACAATGCTTTTGCCCCAGCCGCTCCTGGGACCCAGAGCACTTCTGCCCAGATCTTCGTGAGGCCAGTTTGTCTCACCATTCCAGCTTCGCGTCCTCCCCAAGGACAGACCTCGGGCACTGCATGTCACACTTTCGCTCCGACACGAATTGCTGCCGCGTACTCACTTGCTTGTTAGTCTGCTTTGGCTGCTTCCCTCCCTGAGAATGTAAGCTCTGCTGGGATGCTCCCATGTCCACGTTTTGCTCACCGCTTGTATCTCCGGGGCCTCAGGCCTGCCACCAAGGAGGTGTCAGTGAATACTTGTTGAATGAAAAAGAATCAAGCGGAGAGTTATAAGGGGCTAAGCACTTTGCAATTTACATGTTTTCCTCCATGATACTCCTTTGAGGTCCATCCTATAAGAATGTGCTATCTAGCTGAACACACAGAGAAATGGCCTTGCATAGAATGCAACAGGCCACACTTGCAAAGCAGCATGCAGGACTAATGGTACAGGCAGGCTGCAGCTGATTCAAATGCTTGGCATGTGCTTTGAACCTGCATCCTGGAGACTGATTTCTGTCGTTATGATTGTTCTTCATGAATCACTGGGGTTTAGCTCGACCATATAGAACACTAATAATAAATGTGCGTTTGAAAAGAATTGGATCAATTATCCAAACACTATAATTCAGTCAAAACAGGATTTATTGCTAAAGGATAAGAAGAATTTTCCCATAGCTTGACCCTGAGCTTAAGTGTGACTGCTCATTATGTTCACTGGACACATGTTTTGCTGTTTACTTTGCCTTTTAGGATGAGACTAATTTGTATTTACATGACACTTTTCCAGTGGCTTGTAAGAAAGCACATGTGACTGAAAGTTAAAAAGCTAGGCTGAACTTCCGGAACTGCTGTTTCAATGAAACCCATATCCAATTTATTTAATAATTATTTCAAGTTTCAATTGTTTCTAGGTTGTCATTTTCCTGTCCATAAAAATATTCTTACACAATTTGAGGAAAATAAATCAGAATCATTTATTTTTTAAAATTCTTTAAAGTGCATTGCACTTTAGAAAAATAGTCATCATCATTATTGTTAACGAATGGCTAATGTCTAAAAGTACATGTGATCACTATGGATGTTACAAGTATTTACTGTAGTGATGGCAGCAGAAACCGTCACTCCTAGATCTTGTCAGCTCCATAGAGAGATATAAAAACTGTCTCTGGTAGCATTTTTGAATCACTTGGGAATGGTTTTTGTTTTTCTCTGTTAATGACAGACCTCTGTGCAGTCAGTCCTAGGTCATGTGGGGAATATGGGGCATGGAGCTAAGAACCAAGTTCAGAGTCAAACAGACCCGTGTTCCAATTTGACTCCGGCAGGTAGTCATGGCATTAACCAGGCACCTTTGGGCAAGTTCCTTCTCTGTGCCTCTCTTTTCTCCTTCGTAAAGTGGGAATGGAAACTAAAACCTATTGCATTTGATTATCTTAAGGATTACGTGATATAAATAAAACAAAAAGCACTTATAACCATGCCTAACCCATAGTACGAGCTAAGGAGGGATTAGCTTTTAACAATAATTATTTTTAATTAGGCAATCTCCTTTGATTTACATATAAGAAAGAAAAGTTAAGGGAGAAAAGTTGAATGGACTAAAAGGTTTGCAGGGAGCAGAAGGTAGACAGCCAAGGACGGAGGTGCCTACCCCTGGACTGCCTCACCTTCTGCAGTCTCTACTCCTCACACGTGGTAGCTTTCTTCCCCAGCCTGGCAGGAAATAGGGCCTGACAGAATTGTGGCCGACATCTCTCGCCCCGCCCATCAGAAAAAAAACTTCACCTTATCCTCTAGATTCAGTTTGAAAAACTCCAGGAAATAGCTCCTGCTGGCCTGGCTTATGTCCTGTGTGCACCCTGGGCCAGTAGTTGTCCTCAGATTGTACTAATTGTATGCCTTCTATACTGTGCACAGATCCTGGAGCCGCCCTGAATCACAGCCCTGCCCCTTACCAGATGTGTGGCCTTTAGTAAACTACTTAACCCTTCCATTTCAGGCTCCTCATTTGGAAAATGGAGATAATAGTGGTATCTATCCCAAAGCATATCGTCGTGAGGGTTAAACAAACTCACACGTATTAACGGCTTCAAAGACGATGGCTTATGGTAAGCGCTCAACAGTGCTGGCTATCTTAATCATCACAGGAATTATCGCACCCTTGACCATCACTGGAATTATCAATATCTCTATCCAATCTACTACTGTCAGGGAGGCAAGGTCCTGTCAGAACATGGAAGTTTCTGCCAAACTCCAAGTCATAAGCAAGGCTGGAGTGGGATTTGCCGAGAGGGGGCAGGTGCATAATTATCATTTTCAATCTTCCTTGAAAGCTAAAAATGGATAAATTCTGCAGGAAGACAACTTTCCATAGCTGTGCAGATTTTTACATATTTTGATTTTAATTTCCTCATTTGTAAAATAGATTATTTCTAAGATCTTTCCAGTTCTAAAATTTGTAATTATTTCGTAACCACAAATCCCCATGTAATAAAAACAAAGAAAAACAAGCTATCAATTAATTTGCTACTTAATTCTTTAAATTCGAACTTTTGAAGGTCTAAGACATAAGCCAGAGCTTCTATTTTCATCCCAATTCATATGATCACCACTTCTGGGTCTCACAAAATTCTTGTGCCTTAAGTTAAATATTATTGTACCCTACTTCGTGAATAGGGGGAAGACGTTAAATGATTTATTTTCCAGGTGGTTCTCAAGACTGTTTTAGGAAACTCTTGGATTAAAGTGAAAACCCACAGGTATTCTGTGTTCCTTGTCGTTTTACTGAGTGAGCCTCCATGCTCTCCCCAGCACTACAGAGCAGTGAACTGGTAACATTCTCCTTTGAAGAAGTGCCATCCTGGATGAAGTGACCACACGCCTCCCCAAAGAGTTTCAGAGTATCAAGAACATTTCCTGGATTATAAACTCCTGGGAGAATTTATTTTATATAAACCATAAAGTAGATTCAAATTAGCTAATAAAGATCCAAACACTATATTCACACTAGGAATTAGACAGGTGTCGAAGGGGAATTGTAAACCATAAACATAAAGCAGCCTCTTGCTTCGCATTCAATGGCTGCGGCTCCTGGCAACTCCTCATGTAAATAATGACTTAAGAGGCTGGAGACAGTTTTCTTGAGATAACTGTTCTAGATTTTTTACATTTAAATTCTCCTTTAAATCTTAACTAGCATCAAGAAGAATGATGTTTAAAAACAGCTAACCAAAGATTATTTTCATATGCCAGAAATCACATATATAAAAGTAACATTTATCAAATATTTTATTTATGATGCATTAAAAACGGTGAATTTTAAAAACTAACTTTTGATCATTTCTTTTCGACCACTAAAAAAAAGGCTGAGACAAAGATACGTACTTTCAGTTATCAGATAAATTAGTTCTGGAGCTCCACGGTACGGCATGGGTACTGTAGTTAGTAATACTGTAGTGTGCACTGAAATTGCTAAGAGAGTGGATCTCAGGTATTGTCTCCACACCAACAGAAGGGAACTACGTGAGGTGATGGCTATGTTAGTTGGCTTGTGTGATCATTTCACAATCTGTACATACATCAAAATATCATGTCGTATACCTTAAATACATACAGTGTTTGGCACATATGCCTCAATAAAGCTGAAAAAATACATATACATATATAGCATGAGCTCTTTTAAAAGGGCTAAAAGTAACAGGTTTATATATATGAATATTTTTAAATTAGCAGCATTTTTAATTTGTGATAAGGAAGATGATGATGAATAGCATCAGCATGTGGATTATTTTCATGAGCTTTATTGTCCTTTAATGAAAATGAGAATCACATTGATCTTTAAAGTATAGTGAAGTTTATTATTACTATTTCCTGGCTGTTGGTTATTTTCTCCTTCTGAAAGTGGGTGAGAAAATAAAGAACAAATCCTTCTTGGGTTGCATATATCACTCATGTATCACACATGCCAATAGTTCAAGACCCATAACACAACCGCCCACCGCCAATGGAATCCACGGATTATTTCTCCTTTGGGAAAACCAAATCAAATCAAAACAAAACAGAACCCAGATTTTCCAAGTCTTCAGCCAGAATGCATCAAAGGAACATTTTCTTGGAAGGAAAGAAAAGATCAATAGGTATATATTCTGCAGTATGTGAATCAGGAAGCTGTAAATTTTGTACCATCTCTCTGTGTCCTGCAAGGGATGTGTGTCAATGTCACTGTTACTAGGCTCTTCAGATAGAGAAGCACTCCAGAGTCCTCCAAGAGACAGATTTCAATAGCACTTTGGGCAATTCAGGAAGCCCGCCCAGCTGGGAAAAAGCTATCAGCTCATCAGGATTTGCTAAAAGGACAGGGGATGCTCCCGGTCTCCCCACAGCCTAATTAGCGTCACTTCACCTTAGCCGAGAGTGGATGATCCCTGCAGAAATGTCCTGTTTCTGTTTCCATTCCACCTTTCTCTCTTTGCTCTTTTCCTCCCCGTTCTTGCAGTTTCCTTCCTTCCTACATTTTCTCCCTCCCCTTTCATTCTTCCAGAGGAAAATAAGAGTGTATGGTTTAGAGACAGGCAATAGGAATGGGCAAAGAAATACCATCCAAATGCCTTTCTGTTTTCTGACTTCTGACTGGATCATCTGCCTGGCAAGAGCCTCACACTCATTCCACAGAAGTTATACGGGGAATCCATTGCACTGACAGGGAAGTGTTTGTGCCAATCCAGTTTGTATCACACGTTGAGGAATTTGTAAAGTAAGAGGTTTATCTCTTATTTGTAACTTTTCTAGTTACAGTTTCCCTAACACGCTATGATTAGGACTAACAACAACAACAACAAAATTATATTTTTAGATTTAAGCCATATGGGCTAATTTGTGAAGGCAAAAGTTTGGATCAACTAATGGTCTCTGTGTTGGAATGTGAAAATCCAGGAAAGAGGTATCAGCAAAAACACCATTAGGAATGCTGGAAGAATAGATTTCCCTTTATAATTTTTACTTTCTGCCTTTGTATAATGCATGGATGAAATGTATAAATTAAAATGTGTATTTGGGCCGGGCGCAGTGGCTCAAGCCTGTAATCCCAGCACTTTGGGAGGCCGAGGCGGGTGGATCACGAGGTCAAGAGATCGAGACCATCCTGGTCAACATGGTGAAACCCCGTCTCTACTAAAAATACAAAAAATTAGCTGGGCATGGTGGCACGTGCCTGTAATCCCAGCTACTCAGGAGGCTGAGGCAGGAGAATTGCCTGAACCCAGGAGGCGGAGGTTGCGGTGAGCCGAGATCGCGCCATTGCACTCCAGCCTGGGTAACAAGAGCGAAACTCCGTCTCAAA